>NC_079475.1:26842402-27184193 GCF_026230105.1 Diorhabda sublineata
AAATTTTAATCTCTTATCAAAAAGTGCCTCTTGAGACACCGTGCATAAAATGCTTGCCACTCTCAACGCACTCAGTTAATATTCTAGCATTACATTCCTCCATAGTGCTTGTGCATCAGCCAATATCGAATGCCATACAGAGATCAATACAGATGATAATAGTTTCTTTTTCTCCTTTGGACCTCCTATGTTAGGTATTAGCTGTGCTAAAATTGTTCTGACCATCGCCACTTTGTCCCTCAACTGCTGGGCCTGCTGTTTAGAGGTGCTGAGCGTCAATCATTACACCAAATAGTGGATTTAAAAATGGTATTTTCGTAAGCTTCGCAGTGTGATCGTTTCTAGCTGCTTTTTACTAATAATGAGCCTAATTTCTGTATCCAGTCAATTTCAAGCCAACCGTTCCCATTCATTGGCTGTTGTCTTCGAAAGTAAAGTCAAATTCTAAGTTCCGTTCGATTAGTTCGACATTCCACAGTAGCAAATCCAGAACTAAGCCTTGTGGTACCCTCCAGTGATCCTATACTCTTTTGGACAGGTCTCGGACCGTGAATAATCCGTTTAGTATATTTCCCGCGGTATATAGCATGCAAAGTGGACGGTAGTATGATGGTTTATCAGGAGGATTTTCCCCCTGAGGCAAAAACACTAATCTCTGTTGTTTCCACTTTATCATAAAAATTCCTTCTTTGAAAAACTCGATGTAAACGCCACCTCACAGATCATCTTTCACATCATCGATCAGTTCAACGTTTGGTATCTCGTTGAGTTAAGACAGGAAAATGACTCGCTTATAGGAAAATGATTCGCAAAAACAATTGTTTTAAATGAAGGAATGGATGTTGCTGCAATTGCATGATTCCCAATCGTCGATCATATGGCGGAAGAACAAGTCCACCAAGTTAAAGTATAGCCGCAGGAGCCAAAGGGTTTCGCTTTCTGAAGAGAAATTATCAAGAAAAACAAGATAGCTTACAGGAAGTTCTTGGTATGCCGTTGCTAGTAGCGGAAAAAGTGTGAAAAAAATTCACTTAGGTTTTGAGGAGCGCCAAAAGCCGTCTGCTATACCCAAGGTCGAGGAGGGTTCCTTTACGACTTTTATTGGTAGCATAATTCACTGCTCACAAGATAAAATAACATGCTTTTCAAAAGATGATTGAGTTAACGGGCTTTTAAAAAAACTTTGGTAAACCATTGACGATTTCAAGAATACAGTGGGTAAGGAAATGATATTATTGGAAACAATATCTGATGAATCTGAATCTGAATAGAAGTTTCTTGGGGCAAAATCGGTAAACAAAGCTGAAAAAGCTTTTAACTGATTGTATCACTTTGGCTTAAAAACTCATTTTCCGTTTACCAAGATAGGGGATTTTTTGATGATTTTATAATACAAAGGTAAAAGCCGTTGCTCCTGCTTCGAATGACAACTTCAATCTATGATTGCGTGTTAATTGATTGGGGATAATCAGAGTCTTATCAACAAGAATATCTCTCATTATAGAAAATACCGATGATTAGTTTGAATCATGTTTTTTGTTTTCAGATTCTCACCAAGTACTTTTCATCGATATAAACTTCTATTATACTCACGTTTCCAAATCGTTTCGGGCAGACACTGCGGCTCTTGCACCTTGATCCTGTTCTCTGAACTTCTCTGCTTCGGCTACCATCTTCTGAATTTGTTCTTTTGTTAACCTGCCCTTGTCATTTGTGATCGTTATGTTACTTTTTCTACCAGTAGCAGTTTCACGAGCAGTTACGTTAAGAATACCATTAGCATCCAAATCAAAAGTTACTTCTATTTGTGGTACTCCACGTGGAGCTGCGGGTATACCTACACAAGTACAAAGAAAATGATTACTTACTAATTGCATTAGTTCGACTGTAGTTATTTCACTACAAAGAGTTCCAAAATAAGACTCTTTCAGATAATTATACTTCATATCCTCACCGGCTAGTTCAAATCTTCCTAATAGGTTATTATCCTTCGTCATCGATCTTTCTCCTTCGTAAACTTGTACCAGAACTCCTGGTTGGTTATCAGCATATGTAGAAAATATTTGTGTTTGCTTCGTTGGAATGGTAGTATTTCTTTTGATCAATACTGTCATCACACCACCTGCTGTTTCTATACCTGTGGAAATAAATGCCAGTGTCAAAAAGTCTATCTGTATGTTCAACCACTAACAGCTTCAAATTAATTCATACATTATTAAGATAAATTTGATGAAGACCACAACAGAACGAAACGTCAAATTTTTCTCTGTCTTCCAAAAATGAAAAAAAAAATAATTTTAAATCAGAAAAACTTAAAAACATAAATGTAAGTTTATATCAGTACGATTATCTTGTACCCAATTCTTTTTTATACGAATCAACACTTGGATGATAGTTAAAGATAAAGATAACATCCTGCCAGAATTAGCAATTGCACTATTATCGATTTCTTGTTGATGAGTAGCAGTAGTTTTCATTGTTGGATTTGTTTGGGTACTTTCAATTTGTTTTTTCATGATTAATAGAGTACTTTACATAAAATGAACAGGAGTAGTTTTGGTTAATGATGACTTAGAACAATATTATTTCATGAATATGTCATTGTCTCCATTCGTATTATGCAATACTTGTACAGTATGCAATGTACAAATTTTTCTTTCTTCTTTTCACATTGGCCACTACTTATAATATTCAGATTTCTGTTAAGCTAACCAGACTTATTTGAATGAAGATCTTTTAGAAGTATACAAGGTTACTTCAGATTAATGAATCAACATATTTTACGAAATGTTTAGTTTAGATTTTTTTAGTTAATTATAGTTATAACTATAAACCATAATATTAGTAGGTTATTTTTCCATTAATTGTGCTTTGGATAGGATTGGATGTAGGATACAATATAGAGGCTTTAGTTGAGTGCCGCTAAATGTATTCCACGGAATCAGGAGATACTCAATGAATTTTTAGAAAACATTGAAAAACTTTTTGCACAGCCATTTTTTATTAATGAAAATATGGTAATAAATAATCATCAATTTTTCGGAGTCTTCATCAATTTTCTATAAGAAAAGCATTGTTTTCCGTTTTAAGTTGTATATTTTGGTGAGGGGAATCCAAACAACCAACCAACCACCATTGACGCGAATAAATTGGAAAATTTCAAGTTCACAATTCCCTGATTTTACTGTCATTATGTCTATCTCTACTGGAATATTGGATACTAAAACATGGATTGCTACGTAGCTTTCCAGGAAAATTCAAAAACAATAAAGAATCTCAAAGAAGTCAAATTGCCAAGGAACTACAATATCATTTATTTATGGGCTTCCATGGACAAAATGAAGGTGAATGATGATATTATTCCAATCGATCTACTTCTGTTATTTCAGCACACACAGCTTTTGAATTAGCTCCTTATTGTTTCCATTTTTTTTGAAAATAGTGCAATGCAAAAAATGTACATTTCGTTACCTATTCCCATAAGTTAAGACTAAGATGCACAAACATGTTACTGCAAAATTGATAGAGAAATGTTAATACAAGTGGCAACTGGATTATGAACAGAAATATCATATTCAATAGAAATAGAAAAAGCAGTGTAGAAGTAGTAGTAAAAAGGAGTTAAATAAACTGTAATTTATTTGCAGTTCCGAACCATTTTTGTATCATACAATCCACACTTTTCGAAAATGGATGCAATGATACCAATGATATTTTTGATGCTTGTTTAAGGCACCTCAAAAAATGTCAAAGATCTTAATTTATTTTGATATAACTTATAAAGGCAACTAATAGCTGGGAAACTTTGGAAGTGTATGTTTGCAAATTCATATATGGTTCGCAACGGGTATGTCACCAAAAGAATGAATGAGGCTGGAGATATACTGATTAGTGACTCAGCATAACTTACTCCGCAAACAAAACAAAGAAAAACTACTTCACATGCAAATCTGGATGCGGAGCATCTTCTAGAATAGGGAAAAGTAGATGCAAAATTGCACTGTAGCTTGATAAGAATGCAATGGAAACAGCTGTACCAATCATTCACCTAGGATTCTAAGTAAAAAGATAAATGAATTAACAAACACATCACGAAACAAATATAAATTAATGGGTTCGAATGTAACATATCAACTGTATATCTTTTTTCTCCCATTTTCCACCATATTGTTGCTAGCAATTGTTGTGATCAAGAACACGGACTTTTTTCAACTTTGTTATTCAAGCTTCCATTCACGCGGCAGTAAATTATTAAGACCAATTGACTAGTTGTGGTTTCCAAGGCTTGAAGATTTTTTATGCCTTACGTAATTCGACTATTAGCCAGATACCTAGATACATTTTATGAGGGACAAAAATTGGTAATCGAGATAAAAAAAGCAATAGTTGCAATTATGTTAAAGTGGTTTTGTAGAGACAGAGCACCCTCTATGCTTCCGAATGAAATAAATGAACTGAACTGTTACTCACTATCTTCTTCTAAAAACACAACGGAAATCTGGATATTAGTAAGTAACTATACTTCATGAACAATCTAAATATTTTGAAATGAAAGAGAAACGATTATCAATCAGTCGTCTCAATTGCGAGATGACTGAATTAGAAATGATCACTTAACGTTGACCTTACCCAAAGACAATGGAGTTACATCTAGTAGTAAAACATCTTGAACAGCTTCATGAGTATCTCCACTGAGAATAGCTGCTTGAATAGCTGCTCCGTAAGCAACTGCTTCGTCGGGATTGATTGATTTATTCAATTCCTTACCTAAAAAATGTCGATATTTTCGTTAATGGTCCCAAGTTGTTATACAGGTATAACCTTGAAACATTCCAGATAATAAATTTTGGATTCTCGGTATTCTGGTACTTCCTCCGACAAGTACAATTTCCTCAATCTGTCCTCTACTTATTTTGGCATCTCCTATGGCTTTCTTCACGGGTTCTAATGTTCTTGTGAATATGTCGTTATTTATCTGAACAAAGAAAAATTTGTATAAACACTTAAGTTCTCCGCATTTAGAATAATAGTAATCATTTTCTCATAATACAAGAAAAAGAGCTAATTCTTAATAGAAAATAATTCGATGATTGTAATATTCATCCAGGAAATTGCCCAAACTGAATATTGAGATATCTAGGACGTGTTTTTTTGTCTTTTGATGTAATTTTTGGATACCACAAGACTTTCTAGATCAATGTCCCATACTAATCGAATTAATATGAAGAGTCCTTACATACTTTAAATAATCGTCTATTCAGCTACAATAACCTAGCCTAAGGATTTCATCATTTCACGATATATAAGTAAAAAAATGTAAAAACTGAGAGTACATGAATGAGTTGATCGATCTTCACACATTCTTATAATGACTTGATACACCTTTGAAAAAATATATATGCGAATAAATATAGATATCTTGGGATAGATACCTCTTCAAATTTGGCTCTTGTGATTGTCGTATACAAATCAACTCCCTCAGAGATAGAATCTATTTCTATGGAGGCTTGAGCAGCTGAAGAAAGAATTCTTTTGGCTCTTTCGCAAGCCGATTTTAGTCTTCTCATAGCTCTTTTATTATTCCTTATATCTATTTTGTTTTTATTTTTTAGTTCTTCCATGAAATATTGAACCATACGATTGTCTATATCTTCGCCACCTGGAAAAAAGTAGATTGTAGTTTTTTAGTGCAGTGGCCATGAAGTGAGAATAGGAAGAGATAACCAAACGTGTGAGATAAAGCGTCGAATACAGTTAGGATGGATAGCTTTTGGCAAGTTGAGTAGTACCTTGAAATCAGACTTACCAATAAGCCTAAAGAGAAAAGTTTATGAGCAGTGTGTTATACCTGTGATGTCCTATGGGGCAGAGACGCTTACCCTCACGAGACAAACTGCAGGAAAGATGAGAGTAGCGCAACGGGCAATGGAAAGGGCAATGTTGGGAATTACGAGAAGGGATAGAATTACAAATGAGAACATAAGAAGAAGAACAAACGTTAAGGACATTATTGAAATTATAACCCACAAGAAATGGAAATGGGCAGGCCATGTAGCCCGAATGACGGATAATAGATGGACGAAAAGAATATTGGAGTGGAGGCCAAGAATGGATAAGAGAATTAGAGGCAGGCCGCCAACAAGATGGAGTGACGATGTAAAGAAAATTGTAGGAAATTGGATACATACAGCTCAAGATAGAGACAGATGGTTTAAACTAGAGGAGGCCTATATCCAGCAGTGGATGGATGATGAGGGATGATGATGGATGGCTGATAGATGATGATGATGATGAGTGCAGTGGAAATCTGTACCTAAAACTTGCGGTACCAGTATAGGAGGATTACATATATACATTTTGTTCTACCTGGACAATATATTAACTACCTAAATAATAGTATCCTTTGAACTGTTTAGAGTATATTTGTATATTATAGAGTAAGCAGAGATTGATCAAGCTCAAAACTAGAGCTAGGGCCTCAATATTGAAAACTGATGAATAGTAGAAAAAGTTTTTTTCGGTACGTGGAAGCAGCTTCCAAACTGAGTAACGGAGTCAAGATGGAAAATAACATGGGGTTGTGATGTGTTCTACGTTGTATATAGAAAGTTATAACCAATTTTCCATAAAAATCGTAACAAGATAAATATCTTGTACAATGTAAGAAAAAATTAAAAAATGAAGATCAATTGCAGACAAAGCTCTCAAATAGGTAGTAGAAATTCTAAAAAATTATTTATTTCTTCAATATCCATTTAATATGATACAGGGTGGTTCAAAACACTAATACATTACTTCCTTTGTCAAATGAATAACCCTGTATTCAATGTATCGAAAAGTACTGCCAATATACTTTTTTTTAACAAGCATTTTCTATATCTAAAATTATTAGTTCTCGAGATATTTTGATTTTTCTGTGCAAAACAATGATTATGTACCAATATCTAATTATTTATCAATTAATGTTGAGTTAGCAAGCTTGGAGAGATAGATGTTGTTTTTGACAAACAAATCATAGCCAACTCACAATGAATTGTTAAATGATTAGATATAGTTGCATAACTATTATTTTGCACACCAAATTTAAAATTTCAAGCACTACCAATTTAAGGAACTGGAAGTGCCTGATATAAAATACAGGAAGATTCATGAATATCAACGAAATAAATTTCTCTTACATTGTACAGGTTATTGAACTTGGATTTGGCACAGAGATTAGAAACAACCTGTGAAATTTTAAATGATTCTAAAATGTGGAGACTAATGATGGCTATAATCTCTTAAATTTTCAAAATTGATATCTCAAAGGACAAAGGAGGCACTGAACTTTATCACACCAATCAATCACCCTGTATATTTGTCAAAATAGTTTAATTGGTAATTTTTTGAAGAATAAATGAGTACTGAAATTTCTTACAAAAACTCTCCTCTATTTATCTATTGAAACAAGAAAATTGATTCAAAACAATTCTTAGGCATACATAAAAACATTCTCTCACTATTTTTTGAATTTCGCCTGTAGTTATAATTTTCTCTCTTTATATATGACCATTTTTTCGTGCCTCCAATACTAGATCGTTCGATAGTGTCAGCTATTCACATACAACAAAAAATTGACAAGGACAAATATGATTTTGGATTTTCGTGCGAGCACGTTCGAGGCGACGTTTCGATTTCACTCATCTCCGAGGGGATTTTCGAGGTGAAATCCACTACAGGCGATACGCATTTAGGTATTCCGATTAAGTGAAATTATAATGCGGATTAGAATGGATAAAGCGTGACGTTGCATCAATAATGCGAAATTGACGCTAACGAACTTGGTGTTGGTGAGAAAATTATACGAAAACTTTCATTAATTTTAATGCGAAATGCCTGACGATAATACTACACCTGCTCAACAATTTATAGAATCAAAATAAGCGAACGAGGATGCTGTTTATCAATTTAGAATATTTTTTGTATATAGGTAATCATGACAATGAATATTTATAGTCGTTGGGAAATTAGATGCGGCTACTAAAAGATCATACACTGAATAGTATTGACGTAATAACTTTTTAAAACAGACGTGAATTACCTCGGCCTATTGCAAGCGAAATCCATTTAATCATAATACTTGTAATAATAATATAATAGTAATAATAAATTGACTTGTGAAGTGCTTAGAAGTATACTCCTTCTCTCAATTATTTACTATTGTCTAAAAATCTTTTTTTCTCACAATAAGTATTCGCATGTTTGGTAGAAGTTTCGGTCACGAAACGCGGAGAGTAGACTTTGAATATTTCTTGACTCATTTTAAGTTCAATATAGCCAAACTGGGCTTAGGTTAATTACCATCTATGAAATTAATTGTAGAGCTTTCATTGCAGGAAGAACTATAATTCATTTTTAAATATTTCCCGAACATTTTTGGGAACAACTGTGTCAATAAACGGCGTTGTCAAACAATTTTTCAACAGATATTTTTTTAACATTTACGTTGTAATACAAACATTTTTCAATTCGAGTGCCCTCAGAAAATTAAATCTATGGGGTCTAATTCGAGTGTCCGTACACTTCTTAAAATAATCTGTCTACTCTACTAGTATACAGCTATTGCATCAGAAGTCCATTATAATCTTGTGTAATTGTGTAATCATTGAATCGATTTTGTCTCTCAAAGATGTAAGTAACTGATTAGCTATCTAACTTCGTCATGTAGGATAATACCTATAAGCTGGTGTGTGAGCAATCATCGATTTTTGTAATCATCGCTTACAAAATAATAGAAACAGTAGAATAAATCATTTCATAGCTGTTAATAAGATCTTTTGTTTATTTGTTGAAAAACCAACATAAACATGCATGTTGCATCATATTATTTCTTGACCAGAAAAATAAAGATTTAAACATAACTTTCTATTCTTTTTCATCACATAGGTAACTTGCCTTCACTTATTCACAATATGTGACTTCTCAAATATTGAACCTTCTAGGCTAAACATTAAACATTCTAGTCTTCTCCCTACTACCACAGATTCTAACATGCCCCCAGTGAAACATATTTTCGGTCCACCCAGAACAAAAATAAGCTTCAATAATTTATGAAACGCATATTCAATTAAAGAAGTCATCCGAAGCATCAGCAATACGATCCACTCATGATTATAAACTGATAATAAGATTACAGAGATTAGGTGTAAATTACAAAACCACTTCACATTCATTCAAACAAGGAAATTATTTGATATCATAAAATAGAAGTATTGCATGTTCCAATTATGTAAATTCTAAAACGCATATTAACTTTCTATTACAAATAAGTACACAATCAAATATTCAAATCGATATGTACTTGGCTTACAACTATGGGTCTGTACTTGTGAGAGTAATTATGCATGTGTGCAAAGGGTCCGCAACCGAGTACTGAGAACTACAGTTAACGCCCCGTGGTAGTTCAGTAATAAACATCTGTACTAGCAACTTCGTATGAATACTGAGCACACTGTGTTCACTACCACTACACTCACTACACTGTGACGCACGTTTCGATAACCAAGACTCAAAGTGTCAGTACAAATATTTTTGCGACCCAGCTGGTTTGTAAAATGGAAAATTTTACTGTATTATAAAATTCTACATTTTTAGCAATGATATGAATGCTTAGCCGACGACGGTTAAATCGAATGAGATTAATGAATTTTTGGAGACTGTTTTCCTTTTCTGTCATGAGAGGTTGACTCGGGGAAGAATCATCTATAAAGTTGGTATCTTGAAATTACTTGAAGCATTCAAAAACATGTGAAAACTTTAAATAATTACTACCATACTCGTCTTTCAATAGATTATGAGTTACAGTTGTGATTTTCCGGAAAATTTCCCAGGAATCCCTTGCTCTACTTTTACTTTCTAAAAAAAAATTCTAATTCTACAGCTACTCATTTCTACAGCTACAGCTTTCACACATCTTCTTTGGCACAGTCAGTCTCCTATTTCCACAGCCACACCTCGTATAACGTTTTGGTGAGTTCAAAGAGATACAGAAAGCATGACTAAACAGTTTACAAAAAGTAAAAAAATATAAATGAACAATAAATCAAACCTTCATTCTGTAGCCAATAATTTCTGGCTGAAATAAACACCTACCCAAGTGAGTATCACCTGCTGTCGATTTTACTTCAAAAATTCCACCGGATATAAGTAGAATGGATACGTCGAAAGTGCCCCCACCTAAATCGAAAATCAGGACGTATCTGTCATCGTCACTCTTTTTGTCCAATCCGTAGGCAATCGCAGCTGCTGTAGGCTCGTTAATTATACGTTGAACATCAAGCCCGGCAATAGTGCCGGCATCTTTTGTTGCTTGTCTGGAACAGAAAGAGAAAGAATTATAATATAGAAAAATGATTATCATTAGTGAAGTAATTAGGTTGATAATTATATTTGGTGAACAACGGGATATTTATCTGACGAGTTGTGACGTGAAATATAATAAATGAACTTGATGGTGGACCTTAAAATAATGTAATTTCCAAAAATTAATGGTTTCAGAAAATAATTTTCAGGAAAAACTCGATATCTCGTTACTGATAAATCACATTACTTTCTGTTATGAATTATTATGTACGAGATGTAGCTATTAAATTCTGGTAATATATAAATAAAAAATAAGCTAAGATAATTTACTCAAAACTGTATTATCGACCTTTATAATACTCTTCATACAACTTTACAAGCAATTTCAACCTCCAACTATTTAAAACATCTTTGATAAGGTCTCACAGTTAAACTGTATGGAACTACCGTTTCAGCATCTTCAACTTATATAGGTAGAAACTTAGAAACCGGCTAGAAATTATTTAGTGAATTCTATTGGGGTTAGGAACCACAAGAATGTATGCTTGCATATAAATAGACGGACATTCGTACTTCACAGTATGTATATATTTTTTCCGTCGATTCCAAAGTATTTTTTTGGTAAGATATTGGTAATTTTCTTAAGTAGAAACCAATAATTAACTTGAAATATGCTTCACGTAATTCAATACAAATATAAATAAGAACACTCACATCAGTGATATATATAATAATAATTTTTAAAAATGTGACAAATTATGATATCAAAGATAGTTTTTGTAGTAGGGAAAGTTTACAATAGCTTTCCATTTTGCGATTTAGGTTTTCCACTTGTGAACCCTCACGTGGTCTAGCCGGAAGCATACAAAATTAAATTTGATTTTTCCCACTAATGGCCCATACGGGGCCGAATTAGTAATAAGAAACTAGAATTCTTTTGGTTTTTCCACTTGGAGTCAACGTGGATCTTGATTGAAAAAAAATCATGATTGACTTTTTCTTTACTGAAGATTTTTGATTGAGGTTGTGTTTAGAATTTACCCTGTGAGGCTTGAATCCAATAAGATGCAGATGTATAGTTTGGATAATACTATTCGAATTACGAGACGGAGCCTAGTGTTCGTGCGTTGAGATGCCCTTTCAAGATCGTGTAAGAAAGAAAAAAAAAACAAGTAGACATAGCCTCTAATAGAGACTTGGAAATTTTTTCTTTTGTGGAACATTCATCAAGCATTTGTTTGTTAACAGATATCATATCCAGTGATTATCTGAATGATAAAGTTTTTGCCGTTGATCCGAATGCGGTTCATTGTCAATCGTATTTCTCATTCACTTTTTTCACATGCTTCAGAGCTTTGACATCATTTTGCAAATCTTTCGCATTTTTATATTCTTGTGTAATATCTTGCCGACGCTAGAAATAAGTACAATTCAGGTTGTTCATAAAGTCAGTTGCCGCTTTCACGATAAAACTCGTACATCTCCCACTGCAAAGTGTTTATCTTCAGTTCCTTTATCAATGTATCCGTAACGTCGAAGAGGAAATTTTCGAAATAATTCCAAACTCAAAATTCTGAGATGTTTGCAATATTGCATTAAAAATTGTTTGATCTTGTAATAGACAATGTTACATCTGTGAATAAGTATTCCGATTTTGATGTCAACTACGATTATCAGTAACATTTTTTAATAGTCACATGTTCACCCTTTTGCCATTTTAAATAAAATTATATTTTCATTAAATCGTTGGAAGATACTCATATAGTGAGTTATGAAGAAACATAATTTGCTAATAATTCACTGTCTGTTAGATTTCAAGTGAATCGATTAGAAGGTTACAGGTTGGACTGTAAATATAAAAATAAATTATCAATAATTTTTTCTCAAGTATTACATCCATTTTTTCATAATGTATTGAACTACAAATATAGTTGTCAATATTCTACAAATAACCTATTGGTATTGTCCAATTAAATGTTTAAATTATCTTCTTCCTTTTATTTGAGTGAATACAAGTCTATTATGAGAGGCTGGTATGAAATTATACAAATATTGACGGGCTATTTAGTAAACAATTTCTCGTTTATACCTGATAATCAATATTGATGTAGGATACAATATTTTTTAGAAATTCGATGGAATAATAGTCTGTACCTCATCTTCCATTCATCTATTTTGAGAAACTGATTCCCTACAGCGACCCTTAACTGTGGTGATACAGAGTCCTGCTGTAACCAATTGTTACCAAAATTGTTACGATTGTCTAGAATTGTTATCATTTCATTATCTATAATTGTAATGATTTCCCGTACCATTAAACATGAGGATTTCTTCATAGGGGAAAACTATCTCATTTGTGAAATGAGGTGCTTTATGGTTTCACGAAATTTCATTCTGTGATTATAATCACCTTGAACTAAATGATTATTCAAAGAAAATTTTACTGCTATTTTGTTATAGAAAATGTTTAAAAGGTCCTTATTCCAAACGACTGCAACTTGCAAAACATTGAATGAAGAACTATGCGACTTTATCTGTTATATTTGTAATTTAATAAAAAATATGGAGCAAAATAACACGTCCTTTATCTTATAAAGAAAAATTGACTAGTGCAAAGCGCGTCGGTTCATCTTTCAACGTGTTGAACATACAGCCCATGACTGTAAAGGATGAGAGTTCCTGTCATGGTCATAAGATCCAATGTATTTCAACTTCAAAAAGTCGAAAAGCTGGAAAGTACCAATGGATACGTACAAATAAGATTGAGTATGGTGATACTGCAATTGGAAGAGATTTAATGATAACTCTGAGTTACATAAAGACAGATACATTCAATACGTTATCTGTAAAATGGCTAGTAGTCGTGATATTACAGTTTTCTTTGTATGACTGCCACCGTATCATTTCAAGACGAATTTAAATTCAAAATTACAGACTTGGAGTATTTGCTACGTATTGCAATAGGTAATATTACCCTATAAACATGGAAAGACGTTGTATATCACATTCGACAACAGGAAAATGATATGTGCAAATTGAATTATATATCGCACTCGGGTATTTATGAGAAAAATAATATTGATAATTTAATTACAAAATAAGAATACTGAATTGTCTTGATGATAAACTTCATTGATAAAATTTTTCATGAAAATGAGTTGAAAATGAAGCATAGATCCGTGTGAAACGAAACGTAACTGAAATTTTAAAATAGGGTGAAGATTATAGAATATTCTCCCACCTCTTGCGCATGAATAACTTGAATATGAGATAATTCCATAATAACTGTATAAAAAAATTCGGATACTTACCTTTGCGAATCGTTAAAATACGCAGGAACCGTCACAACTGCTCTTGATATATTGTCACCTAAAAATGCTTCAGCAGTTTCTTTCATCTTCGCCAGAATCATTGAGGAAATTTCTTCAGGAAAAAAAGTTTTTTCTTCGTTTTTATAACGCACCTTAACTTTCGGTTTTCCTCTATCATTGATAACTTCGAATGGCCAATGTTTTATGTCTAGTTGAACGACAGGATCATCAAATTTCCTACCTTAACGAAGCAAAAATTCATGATTAAAAATTTCATTTTTTAACTACCGGGTGACACTAAACTAAGTATACTTTTTGTGAGTATGCGATTAAGTCTATTAAGCCAAATATCTAATGATTATAAGAAAATGACTGAGATTAATCGAAATGAGGAAGGCTATATAGAAAAATGATAATTTTTCTGTTCCTTAAGTAAATGTGACGATTCTGTTAAGAATAATATAGTTTCCTTAAATGTAATTATCGAAAAATAAAGAAAAGATAAACGAGATGGTTACATCTTCATATCGATGCATAACTAATAGTTGAGATTCCACTGACTCAACGAGTCGAGGCAAGCTTGATGTTAGGGATACAATATTATTAGTGCCACACATTTTTTAGGTAAAATGCTTACTGGAGCTAAAAGGTATGAATGAGATTATTATCTGTTAATTATGGGCAATGCTATCTATGACAACAGTAGAAGGTAGATTGAACTCATCAGAATAATCAGTAAGTGTGACGCCTCCACTAGAAGCTAAGTTCTAGGTAATCTACCAAACAAATCAATTCAAGCAGGCACAGAATGAGTAGTTTATATTATTATATAATCCTTATCGCCAGGATCAAATCTGATTCTACTATAGAAAGCCTCAAGGGCATTAATACCAATACATCCGTTGGAAAAATTAATTACGCTTCTTCTCCAAAATATTTGCATTATGAATAGTAGTATCGTCCTATTTTAGAAGTATTGCAATATGTACGGTGTTATTTGAAAATGAAAAATGTGAGAGGTAGTTGCCACAGAGTCGTCAAATGTGATAGATATTTTTCTACGTCATTAAGTTCACTTCATTCAAAGCATTTTTTTCATTATATGAATAATGTTCTTGAGAATTATCATCTATTCAGAACAAATCCAATTTTATGATCAAATAGTTGCAAATGGAGTGGCAAATCAGCTAATCTAAGCTGTACAGCTTACGAATGTATTATCTATCGTGTATTTAAAATCAATCCAGCCTTAATTAGGAAAACCATGTTCTCTGAATCTGCCTTTGATGATATTAGAGTTCTATTGATAAATCCTATTATTCCAGCGAATAAACTAAATATTTACAGTTTTTATGATAGTTTTTAAAAAAGCAGGATTAAGGTGATGTTTATCAAAAGCATAGATGTAATTTTCTTCTTAAGTGAAGTGGCAAAATCTGCTGGAATGTCTGAAGAATATTAAGTTTTCTAAAAATTTGAGAGGAATAAGAGTAGATACAAAATTTTGAAAATTATTCTATATAACATAACAGCAAAATGTTGGTTGATATGAGTTCGATGTTTTCTTTATTATTCAAATGTTTGTACTATGAATACCATACATGAGCAATATGTTAGAATTTGGTCTGTTATTGATCAAATGAATACCCAATTTGATAGAGGATAATTTGAGATATATCATGATAAATGGAACAATACGTTTTAGAAGTTTTACTCAATTTTTTGCCAATCTTGTTTTTAGCGTGAGGAAGAACACAGATATATATAGGTTTTTTCGTTTCGCACAAGAAGTAGGTCACAATAATCTGTATTCAAACCCACGAATTGTCTTTCAGAGTACCAACTTACCCAATCAGGATCCAAGTCAATTTCCAAGTTACAACCTTGGACATTTAAAAGATTTTTCGCACTATAGTGATCAATTCAAAAAAAAAAACAGGGGAAACTTACTCAGAGATTCTTTACTCTTTACCGAGAAGGTAGGTAGCTCTTTCTTAGATACTCTTTTAGTTTTCAAATTATTTTTGTGAAATTAAAGTTGATAAATTAGAAGTTCGCTTCAATCCACTTCTCAATATTTGCATTCATACTATAGACTGGATTCTTTGCACCAAGATCTTAATAATTCATAATATAATTTTGTTACAGTCAAGGTATTCAAATAGATATTTCTTTCCACTTGGTGTCTGAGTATCTTATTCGAAATTCGCTAGGCTCAGATATTACTGTGTAGTTCTCTATTTTTTAAATTCTGTTGTTTTCCTTGGGGCTTCTGTACAATTGAAAAAGTGATTTAGAAATTGTCCAACATATATGACATTGCTTCAATCTGAGAAGATTATCTGTGATCATTCGAAGTTATTTAATTTGTCAATACTGCTAAAAGACTTTGTAACTCGAAAAAGTGCTTCTAATTGATGTAAGCTTATTTTATGTGCATAGTTGTAAACATATGTTGGAGCTTCTTCCATAATTGTAGTTGGCAATTTTTCTGATCGTTAAAACTATCACTGATATACCTTAAAACGACAGCTTACTGGAATGTCGTAAATTTTTGATGCATTTATAAATTGTAATTTTTCAGTTGTTACCAAATAACTAATATTTTTACTGTCTTAGTTTGAGCAAAATAAAGGTTTGGGTATTCTAGGATAGCAGGAGCCATTCCTTGTCATGCAGTAATTTCGTCACTGATCAGAATATAAATTTGTTTGGTCGGAGATAAGTTGAAGTAAAACAGGAAAAAATTATTAGCAAAACTTTTTCTGTTTTCATTTGGCATTTGATGCTATTTTTAGTATTTCATCAATATTATTAACGTAGAATATCAACAATTGTACTACGAAAGCACCAGAGCTCTATTACTGTAATTAATTTTCACAGCAGGAAGTCAGGTTGGCAATCTACTACTTCTTGTTATTTTGAGACACAGTTTCACAAGCTGAAATAACATCACTCCAATATTTTTACTGGACGACTCCCGTTTACCTTTTTGCCTCAACTTCCAGTCAAGAACGATTTAAGCTACCAAACTATGTCACTAACTAACTTCAGATGTAATTTATGGAGATTATTCTTCCATTTATACAACATGTTATCATGATTTACACCGCTAAGGGTCATTCACTACAGGAGAAGAATTCAAAAATTCTCAGTCTTTGATATTTGAGGATGAAATGAAAAAACATAAAACGTCTATCTTCCAATTCGTTGCAGCATTTGCGAAAACTGAAGTTTGAACTATAGTCTATCGAGAATGAGAAACGAATCTTGACAGCACTATTAAAGGAATTATCAGAGATCACAACGAATCTGCAAACAAGATACATTCAGAAAAGTGTCGATACACCGGAATGGAAGGATAGTTTGAACTGACAGTTCAAATTATCAATTCATAGCAGATCTCCTTTCTTTAAACAAATCTAGAGTTGAGCAAACCACTCCAGTTCAAACGAAAAATGAATTATGCTCATCCTATGAGGATAGAACTATAAATCAATATGTTCCTGGTCTGGCGGATAAAGGTCAACATAACATATGTATATTCTACATTTAAAGTACCATCTTTCATATGACAAATATTTCGAACTTATTTTTTCAATAGTTAGTATGTAAAGTATCTCTGAGCAAACGTTGACTGGTAATATTTTAAAGTACCACGACATCCAAAAGTGACCATTATAGTAGAGAACATAGAAAAAGTTCTGGAAATCTTGTTGAGAAATCGTATCAACATATGAAAGTTGTTTCATCGAAGTGTTTCTTTTCGAATGATGAGAACATTTCCTCACAATGCCAATGGAACAAAAAAATTAACTCGTGTGTAAAAAAAATGTTGTTCCAAGCTATTCAATACCTCTCAATAGAGAGGTATTTCCGCAATTATATATATATGATATCGATGAAACCTATGATAACTATTATGTAAATGAATAAAAACGACAACGAATAAATGAACTTGGGAAGACCTGCCCAAGCTAGCTAGCAAAATGGTAACGATCGAAGAAAATGGTGTGCGAATAAAAACCGTGGCAACTAACCGTGATTGATTCTTTATAAGATTAGACCGATTAAAGGAGTAAACAGCTTCACATTAAGACGAAAACAATATGTTATCATGTCATTATTGTATGAAAACGATAATGGAATTTAATTCATTTAACGTTCAAATGGATGGGCAAAAAATACTGCCATATACATATTCCCGTACACAACATGATGTCATCGATCAAAACTCGCTTGACATCAAGTGATACTATTTGATACATTGATTCACGAGTATAGTTAGACTGGTCTATTAACAATCTATTGGTAACTAAATTTTTTCATTGTACTTTAAATACTAGAACTCAAAGGACTATATTTCAAGCTGCCTTTTGGCTAATGTAATAAACAGTTCGTAAGAATTTATCAACTCAGTACGAAGTTCATATATTGAAGAAAGAGAAATTTTAAAATTCTTTGCTGTAAGTTAATTATTTCCCAGCGTGCCGTTCCCACAGATTTTGGAGTACCTTAAAAACTTACTGAGATCTAATAATGTGGGAGCTGATATAATAGAAGAATATTTACAAATAACGAAAATATGTATGGAGCAAAACTAATTCCAATACAACAACGAATTCTACAAACAAGACGAAGGAATAGCAATGAGCAATTACCTATAACCGTTTACGGCTGAACTATTCATAAGTGATTTTAAAAAGCAAATTAGTCAAGAATATCATTATTTTCCCAAGGTATGGTACATGTATGTGGATGATATTTTCGCTATATTCAATACGAAATAGGGAACCGTAAATAAATCATTTTGGAACTCAATTCAAAATATTCCTTCATAAAGTTCACTCATGGAATGGAAAATAATGAACAGTTACCATTTTTGAATATTTTAGTAATCAAGAATAATAATAGGCTAGAATTTGATGTGCTTAGGAAAAGAACACCGGTACGTGCAGGTATATCACGACTAATTCTTTCAATTGTATGCAATATAAGATGGCCAGTCTCCATTTCCTGGTACATCTTTCTAATCACTTTCCTATTACTATCAAAAGATACAATACGGAAAAGACTTTAATAAGGATGTAGCTGTACTCGATGATTATGATAAGAGAATCGTGAATAGGTTAATTAACCGTCATAGGTTTGAGAAATCTCTATGTGAAACAACTGTTTTCCAAAATCAAAATTGAAAAACAAGGAAAATTAGCTCTAGTACTTTTAAATCCTGTTTATACAAGGATTGGAGCGACTTTTTCACCGAACTGGGTTGTGAATTGGTCTAGATGAATCCAACAAAAATAAATTGTCGGGTTGGTATGGAATTAGCTGTAGTGATTTTAACGGGAAGTAGGTATGTCTGTCACACTGAGAACCGTTAATGTCCAGTTTAATGAGCACATAGCTGATTCAAAATATGGACGGAACGGAAAATCTATTATTGTCGATCACCCTGCCATTCAAGATCATGGAATAAACATTATTAATGTGAAATTGATAGAAATGTATCTAAATAAATGTATAATCGATGTGAGAACAGTTTGAATTGGGGCAAAGAGGCCACACTATAGTTTAGTAGGTAAGGAATAAATATGAATATTTCCGCCAAGGAGTTTTCCCCGCTGGAAGTATTTTTCGCAGGAGAGGTTTATTGCTGGAAAAACATAGTATAAAATAGATTAAAAGGTCTGAGGTCTGAGGAGGATAACTTGGTTATCTAATCACGCGTCAGACAGTGTAATTGTGAGTGTTGATGTAGTGGTAGTGTGAACAGTGTATTCAGTATCAATAGCACCAACTGTTCCAAAACTATTGTTGACCATCTTCTGTTATTAGATCAGGATATCAATCAATAAAATTACTTAATTTGAGACTTAGTGAATGCTGCATCTTTAACTAGTATTTCAGTGTCGAATGTTTGGCTATTACCTTATTTTAAAGATTCTGACGATTTTTATACAAATGTAGTACACCTACTACGCTCATATTTATAACGCAAAAATATATTGAAACTGACACATTATAATTTCCCTTACCTTCAAACCTTTTTATCATTATATGACATTCTTGCGTGTGGTTTGATGGAGAAATGACTTTTCAATGGAAACGTTACTTCACTGTTAAAATTGTATATTAATATTCCCCAAAATGATATTTCAGCTCCACATACCTAGTCCAGCGAAGTTCCAATTGTTTATTAGCAGAAAGTAATCAGACGGAGTCAAATTAAGTTATTATAGTGGGTGAGATCATAAATCTTGACGCAATCGGCTGCTTTCATTACAACAGTAGTGGATGAATGAGCAGGCGCATTTCCGTGATGGGACAAAATTATCGTTTCTTTCTTTTCCAAATAATCAAACAGCATTACAACAGAGATCAATGTGATCAAGACACTATTACATAGAAAAAATGGTTTCTGGTTGAATGTGGGCACGTTTCCCAAATAAAATCCATTGTTTTGCTTAGGGGTATAAAGGTGTAACAAAGTTCCATTTTTTTCTATACATGGACGTAAAATCACTCAATCGTGGTATATAGCTTGCTGATAGCTTCATGATATGTCTTTTATGCACAATATTGCATACCTGATCAGTTGAAATATTCAGGTATATCTCGTACTTTTACTTGATAGTTGATTACAAAGTTTTATTGATCATTTCTGGATCAATTGCAGTAAATTGCGGCGCAGGATATTCTGAATTATCCGTGTCAATATAGTATCTTGAATGAACAGGGAATTGCTCACAAATCTTTCGCGAAGCAATGCACTTTCAGGCTAAATTTTCATAAGTTTATCGATTCTCTCCATCTTCATCCAACAACGGTAAAACGACAATTTACATCAAAAACGTGACGGTAATTAACAATGTAAACACCGTAATGAAACTATCATTATTAGTATATTTCAACTCTGCAAATTCACATTTAATAATAATTTTTAACTTTTCTAAGTTACCACCATTTATCTCTTTAACAATTCATATTTTGTTCTAGCGACAAATTTTAATTATCTTGAACCAAGTATCTTCATAAAGATTACACCGATTAATAGGAGAAGTCATAAAAATTTCATTAAACGAGTATTACTACTCTCACATTTTTTCCAACTTCACTTCGTTAAAAGAGAAGAAAAATTTGGCTCCGGATATTCTACATTGTTCGCACTTGATTGAATGATATTATTTCAAACGATGAATCGAATTAAATAGTCAGCTTCTGGGGTAGTTATAATTTTTCTCTGTTTCCACGACCCAAATGATTCAAATTGGTTCGTTCTGTCAAGTCTCATCGCAGTTTATACGTATTGGAAGCTAATTGAAAATTGTTAAAGGGAAAGGTTTTTCGATTGTCGATAATGTATTGAATAAAAAGAAATCCATTTTTCTAATTAATAAATTATGGCTGAAACGCTACGAAACAATCGTATATATTTAAAGAAAATGTTTATAGATCAGAATTTTAATTAGACTGTATCATGATAATACGACGTTTATTTTTTTGGCCTCACGTTTCAACTAATTTTTGAGGAAACCTCTATTCCCAGAGAATTTGCTCCTTTATGCATTTTGAACATGAAAACGGCTACTGCTGTTTCTGAAAATCATTAACAAGGGTCACCAAATCAGGTCTACACCAATTCGACCATCTGGTTTGTTAAAAATTCGACTTGTTGAGCAGCGATGTGAGAAATCGCAATGTCATGATTAAGAATGACTATCATCCGCATCCGAATTTCTCCTATGACTGGTAAATTGATGGTTGTGTGCTATTGGAAATAGAACGTCTTACTTTGCTCTAATGCCACTGTTCCTCATGATCGATTATGTTTGACTTACATATACCCACACTGAGCAATAAATCTAGATCCTATGAAGATTTCGAAAGCTTTTATCAAATTCTCCCAACAATACGATGCATCCTTCGATGCGATTCTTCGTATGAGCATTAACTAGAATATGCGGTATCCCATGGGAACAAACTATCATATAGAACCGTGTTGAATTTAATCGCACTGATATCTTGGAATACCATTTCATTGTATTTTACCAACAACAGATATTCGACAGCATTAACGGATTTCACCCTAAGGTGAATATCGGGCCCCTTTAAATACATTATAGCAGTTTTTACAGTAATGTAGAATGGGCCTTCATTGATATATGAATCCATTGATGTATGGATGTCGTGGCTATCCATAACACTTATGTAAAATAATTTCTCATTCAATGTGAATGTCAATTTAATTTATACTTATATTTTTGTCTGTAAATAAGAGTAATCACACTCAAACCCCAATATGTGTGACAAATGTTATGTTAAACAATGTAAAGTTTGCATTTAAAATGAGAGTGACCGAAGCGGGCAGTGTATAGTATAATGTTCTTATTATAAGTCTACTCAAGAAGAAAACAAACCTAGTTCATCTGCTAAATGGTTATTCAGGAATAAAGTAAACCCAAATGTCTCTTCTATCTGAGTATTTAAACAGAAAATGCAGGATTTGAAATATGAGCGACTTGCCATGAATATGCTTTTACAATCAGAAAAATGGCACAGAAGTTTACTGTTTGAATGAAAGTCGGGCATCACTTATAAAATAATCAGAACTGACGAACAACCATCGCATTAAAACTCGCAAATTGCAGCATTTAGTTGTATCTACCTGAGTAAGAACAATTGACGAATACCAACAGGAGTCTTCTCGATATATTGCTGCCTCAATAAATAATATTTTTAAGTCTTGATTCTTGTAGTTGCATTTTTATGTCTTTCAATTTTTCTCATGCTAATATTTTATAATCACATAATCAAAGTTCTCAATTAACTGGGGAAATAATTTATATAACTTATTTCATACCCATAAATTTCACTCAATACTTTCTATCAACTCGATTTTATCATAATTAGTTCCAATAATAACTTAAAAATCCCAACTTAGATTTAATTATTTCCATCATGTAAATTAATGGAGCCCGAACCTAATAATCCTGATTTTAGTCTTTAGCGACCATTGGTGTATTTTCAACAAAATATAATGAAAAAATGGAGATATTCTAGGGTGACTGTTAAGTGGTCTTATACTTATTCAATTAAAATTTAGAAAAACCCTTGACAATGTCAATGAACATTCTATTGGATTTATAAAAAATCCATGCATTTTTCTGGCGAATGTACCTAAAAAAATTCGACGAAAGTGAATAAAACATCTGACCTTACTAAAAGTATATATACTTAAAATCTTAAAAATTTGGGATTTGGAAATCCATGTAATTCGTAATTGTCACATACTTTTTTCTTACTAAAAAAATCGACAGGAACTTTATTTAAATTCATCGAACAGCATTAATGACATAACCAAAAACATGAGTATGAAAACGTGAAACTTGACATTATATCAATCTGCATTTTGTTGTTCATCGGGACTCAGATCTAACTTTGTTTTGACGACATCTATTCTGGTATAAACACTATGGAAAAGGTCGAATAGAATAAATTGATCATTCCGATTACACATCTAAAAGAAAATTGAGCTAATCCTGCTCTTCTTTGTTCATAGTATAAATTTACAGAAAATATGGAGGGCAACAGAATATTTTTTTTGAGAATAATACCATCACTGTTCATGAAGATAAAATCCTTTCTTTATACAGAATATAGAATAGAATTCAAATATGAAGCTAACCAACTAAGAGCCTTCTAGTTTCTTCTAATTTCAGTTAAGACAATATTTTTTGACAAATATAATTACTATACGCAATAGTTCTCTATTAACAATGATAGTTTCCTCACCAATTAGTCTCTTCGCATCGTATACCGTATTCGAAGGATTAATTGCAATTTGATTCATAGCTGGATCTCCGACTAGTCTTTCTACCTCAGTAAAAGCTACATAACTGGGAGTTGTTCGATTACCTTGGTCATTAGTGATTATGTCAACTGTACCTGAAATAAATGAGAATATAATTCGTTTCAATATCTCTACGCGTATGTAGGCTTTTGAAATGAACAGGAATGTAACACATATATTCTCTATTGGAGGCTATTACTCCAATGGAGAAAAGGATCAATTGATCTTGATAAATCAGCTGGAATCAGCTTTTAATTAGACACCTGAATTTATTTAGCTATCCTTACTAAACGAAGACATACTATAATTCTAGCATGAAGCTATTTATCAATTAACTTATCTTCAGAAATGATATTTTCTTTGATCTGAAGATATGGAAAATAGCAAAGATGACAATGATGCCAAAACAAAGCGAAACACCAACTAGTTTCATCAACTGAACTCAGATTTGAGTCAATTCCCCACCGAACGATATTTTTTTAGAGGTGAATAGAAAAATGGGTTTAATAAATGAACGAAGTCTCATCAAATTGTAATTCGACAACTATCAAATAAGCAAATAAAAATTTTGTGAACTTATAAATCAACTTATAACTGATTGCCCGTGAAATCGAAACAATTATGAATATGAAAACAGTTTACTATTCAGTCAGTTCCTCTCCATAATATTACAACCATTGATCTGCAAGCATATAACACTAGAAGAAACATTTATATCCAGAGCTCCAAAAAAGTGAAAATGCGGAAAAATTTTAGCTTCGAAAAGAGTGCGTCGAATTGAATGCAGTTTTGACAATAAATATAGGTCAATTCTCACACTCTTTTGATTTTTATCCATTACGTTTCGTTCAAAAACACATGTATCTAAAGTGGAAACATACCATCCTAATTCTGATAATTATACAGGGTGTTTCTATATTCGACTGACAACGCTCTACCACAGAGAGATCTCAATAAATGATTAATTTTGATATAGGAATACGAACCCCCACGGGGCCTAGTTGCTGAGATATAGGGTGTTCAAAATTTTGAATCAAATTTAAAAATTTGCCATAAATAAAGAACGCATAACTTTTTTTCCAAATTTGTTGACCAATATGCTTCTTAATGAAGTAATATTTTGACGTCAACCAACTTCTGATAAATTTCACGAGTGGCGGTTACTTGTCACTTCTATCCCCCTATTTTTTACGCCACAGGAGCAAACCCTTATTTTATTTTGTTATAAATTGCTTGATTGAGATGAAAAAAATAAAAACCTTTTATGGAGCTAAAATGAATGGTGTAGAAATTGCCTCTAAACAAAAGTCTGCAAGCACGTAAGTAATTTACAAATTAATTAATTATTTATCCAATTTCGAATAATGATTAAGGGTGAGAAGTTCAAAACAAATAAAATTTATTCATAATCTCATTTCAAAACAAAAATGTATTACAATGATAAGAAAATTGGCAATGAAAATAAAAATAATAATAGCACAAATTAAATTGCTGGAGGTGGTTTCAACACGAAGGGGCATCTGTTCATTTTGCTGCAGCGGCAAGAAATTACTTAAACAGAACTTTTAGAAAAAAATAGATTGGTTGGGGTGGACCTAATTGTTCGCCTCCAAGATAACCAGACTTAAATCCTATCAAATTTTATGTGAGGCTATATGAAGTCCTTAATGTACGACACATTTCTCAATGACAGTTTGAACATTTTTTGTTTGAAATCGAGATTATGAATAATTTTTGTTTTGAACCACTTACGCTTAATCATTATTCGAAACTTAATGAATAATTAATTTGTAAATTAATTACGTGCTTGCAGACTATTGTTTAGAGGCAAATTTCTACAACACTATTCATTTTATCTTTATAAAAGGTTCTAAGTTTTCTAACTAAAAATGATCAGGCAATTTAAAACAAAATTAAAGTAAGGGTGGCGTAAAAAATAGGGGGATGAAAGTGACAACTTACCTTGACAGCGCGCCACTGGTTGAATTTTTACAAAGTTTGTTCATGTCAAAATATTACTTCATTAAGAAGCAAATTGGTCACCAAATTTGAAAAAAAAATTGAAGGTGTTCTTGATTTAAGGCCAATTATTGATTTTGATTTAAAATTTTGAACATCCTATATCTCAGCAAACTAGGGCACGTAAGGGTTCGTATTCCTATATCAAAATGAATCATTCATTGTGATCTGTCTGTGGTAGGGCGTTGTCGGTCGAATATAGAAACACCCTGTGTACCTGGCGTAAGAGTGTACGGACGGTGAGTTCTCATTTCGTATGTCATAATTGACTATGATGTAAAAAAATATATCAATAGAAGAATCATTTCGCAAGTTTCTATTTCACCGGTAATACAACCAGAGAAAAAATTTCTTGCCTAAAATTTTTTCAATAAGATACGTTCTTACGGGACTTGTTAAATTTGAACTTAATCAAAGACCAAAGTCATCGGATTGTGGAAATGGTAAATAGTTGGGGAAAATAGCTGCAACACTTATATATTCAATCAAACTAAGAAGAAGAAATAATTTCCAATATCTAGAATATGATGGATGGTAATAAAATTAATCTCACTACTGTTTTTTTTAGTCCAAATGTTTTTCAAACTCAAATCTATATTTATTTTTTACATCATGCATGGTTACAAACTTTTAAATCATTTTTTACAATCTACTTCGCTACTGAGTTATTTTCGTTGTCGGTATCACCGGTCACGTCTGAGGAAGGAATTTATTAATTCTTATGATAAAAGCAGTGGGACAATTATCAAATTGTCATGTTATCAGACCTCGACAAGAGTCGAATCATTCGAATGGATAAAGATAAATATTTCATTACCTAAGAAATCGCTTAAATAGTTACAATTAAAAACTTTTTCAGTATAATTAGATGGACAATCAATCAATACATAATTTTGTTTAAGATCCTATTTGTTTATTACATGAAAAATGTGTTTGGAGTGATGAATCATTGAATTTGTGTACATACCGTTTCTGAAAACTCCTACACAGGAATAAGTTGTTCCCAAATCGATCCCGATGGAATGTTTGAACTTTGCTGTAGCCATGAGACTATGGGTGGATTGAAAACTTTAAATTTGGATGAAATTTAGGTTTTTTATTTATGAAATGACATGATGTTATGTTACTGTTGATGAGAAATGTCAGAATTATTTTTTATATCATACTCTCACTCAAAACTGTGACAAGTTGAGTTTCAAACGATATTACATATGATTGGTCAGCTCACATCTCCTTTCACGATTGAAACAGTGTCATAATGATATCACGTAGCTTGTTAATATTTCCATAAAGCTTAACAAAAAAGGCCAATAGAATAATTTCCAAATAATAGTGGATTGGAGGTATAATCATCGAAACCTCAATTTTATATTTAATATATTGATAGTATGAAATTGCTTATGTCCTCAAAAATTTAAAGTTTCCTGTTATTAATTTTATTAACGTTACACTAATTATTTCTAGTGATCAAAATTTATTGTACTCACTACATTTAAAACCTTCTTTAACTTTTTACTTCTTAGCCCTATTTATATTATCATATTACTAATAATGTTTTCCAAACACAGATGAAGTTTTACCTTGATGAGAGGTTACGGTGATCGTATGTAAATCTATGACGAACTCATTCACTTAATTATAGGTATATAAATCGATACAAAATACAGTTTGGGAGGTTCGAAACTTTTTAATAAAATCCGAAAACTTGCCAACTGAAGATCGTATTAATAACGAAAAATCATTAGACGCTTTGTAGACGATTCCTCTATATCCATTCGAAAAATTACATTACAACTTGATGATAGATTAAGTATGGATACTACATTTATCTAGTAGAGCCATAATACAAATGGTGATAATCAAAATTATGCATATGTTACGTCGACTCTGTACAACGCTGGTTGTACGGAGTCGGAGCATCGATACTCACTCGGTAATGAGCGCGCTATTAAGATGTTAGTAAACACAAACGTAGTTATTGTGATTGAAAGTATGTTCTCCGGCTAGTTGGCTACCATCTATTGTACGCAGCTCGACTCCGTACAAGATCGGGCTTGGGACGTAACACATACACAATGTATATACATTGTGGGTAATTGTTTTTCTAATATTCTGCTTACATCTCTAAATTTCACACCAATTTATAAAAATACTCAATCATTTTTAATGGAAATTTGACATAATCCTCTGTCTAACATGATTGACGACATGAAATAATGGAACGTCTCTGATTTTAGTGACAGTGTCATGACATTAGCATAATAATCAATAGTTAGTTTAGTTTCTTGAGCATTCACTAGATATTCACGATGAAACGTGAGAAATTATTTTTTCTTTGACTTCTATCTGCAATATATTAGCATCGTTAAATAATCAGGAATCATTATTCAAGTGTATGAATGCGGATACATGCGAGGAAGCTTTAGACCAAAATGATATATTTTGTTAAAGGTGCTATGGCTCAATTTCATGAAAATACATGCAATATTTTATCGGTAGTGTAAGACGGGCTAACCAAATACAAAATCTTTGCTAGTTATCAGTTACAATTACAGTTAGTTACAAACAATTTACAGTATAGTGCTACTGAAATGTTATCATCTAATGATGAGGATAGGACTAACAACGGGTTTGATTATTTTTTCACATCGTTACGTGAGGTGTTAATATTCTGTTACATATTTCTGAGAATCCTCAAGCAAATGCTATTCATTACATTAGTGGATAGTGATGTTTTATTAACAATGAAAAAACATTGAAACTAATTACAGATCAAACTTTATTCAGCTTTTCTATGACGCATCAAGAATTTATTAAAAAACAAATATGCGATAAAACACTTTCCCAAACATTGAGACGGTGATTGAAAGGCCCTTTACAACCTTGAGAAGATTTGACCCTCATTTAAATAAACAGTTAGAATTGATGTACCAAAGTACTTGATGAAAAGAAAATAATTTCAGACGATATGATCATCATATTATTTGTGAATGAGAAATCAAGAAGGTTTACTTTAGAAAGTTACAGTCGATATAAAAAAAGTAATAGAAAGTTTCTTTAGTATTCGATTTGATCAGTAGCCTACCAAACTATTTTCCTAGCATTATGTTGTTCGTATTAAGTACACAGTATCACAATAATTATTAAGAGCTCAATATATACTCATTCGAAAAATATAAAGAAAAATAAAATAAACCTAATATAGGTAATCTCGCAAATTCGAGATTACATATCTAACTGATATTTGCGAAAAACTCAATGAGGTCAACATGAAGCGGCAAGGAAATAAAATGAATCTTATCAAAAGAAAAAGCATTATCAGTTCGTTCATTGCCAACTTTGCCATTTTCAAAGGTAATATAAGTCATGATGAACTGTGTCAGTTTCCATCCCCACAAAATTCTAAGAATTCCTCCAACTTCAAGATGACCAAATCTTCACTTTCACGGACCACTTTGACAAGCTAAAATGTGACAAGGAATCAACATTTGAAGACATTGGCAATCTTCAAATTCCAGATTGGGTTTTTTATCCATTTTCGTTTGACGCGGTGGACACCCCTGAATACCCTTGAGATAGCGTGGGTAAAACTCATGGACTCTTATCCAAAACTATGGGAAATGGCTGAATTCCTTCCATTCTCATTTCCATCCACATATTTAGTGGAAAAATGATTCAGCTCTGTCGTCCAGTTCCTCACAAAACAAAGGAACAAATTAGGTGTTTGCACCAAAGGAGACTTGCGCCTTCACCTAACCAACATACAGCCGAATATTCAGGCTTTAGCTGCAGTCCACCAAGCGCAAGGGAACTATTAAAAAGGAAAATAAATTTAATTGAAATTATAAACATTTTGTAAAATTGGTTCAGGGTAATCTACCCTCATTCTACAATCTACAGATTAAGTTTAGGTATTTGTACACAGCTAAGAAAATGTCTTTATCGAAGTAATCTTTCCATGGTTGTTGTACATGGGTTAGCACCGTGAGTAGCTACAAGAAATACTTTGGACTGTACCATTTACAGATATGTGGGGGTGTAATTTATTTCGGGGTCAAAAAGACAATACTTTAATTTCATCATAATCGTAAAAGCAGTTTCATTTGAAAAAACTCTCAAAAACTTATTTCTTCAACAGGTTTACAAGATGTTAAATTGAGTTCAAACTCATGAGATGAGACTGATGAGAGGAAGAATTCTGGATACATCTACATTGGTCAATTATTTGTTGTATATAGTAATAAATCATTTAACAGAATAATTCATTCTCTTTTTACAACAACACGTTTTTTACATATAAATAAGGGTATATCGTACTAAGAGAAGGGGAGCGACAGGGGTGACTCGTCTTCCACTAAGGGGCGACGCCTCATAAAAGGTTGGGAACCAATAGTCTAGTATAACGGAGGTACTATCAGACATTTCGTTAGTTTTGTTCAAAAAATCTCTTCAAAAACTTATTTAAATCGAAAATGTTCTACTCTTTTTAATAGCATGTCGAGATGATATACAGAAATGTTTTGTGTCTATATAAAATTTTTTATATTCGAAGCAAAAAGTTAGTATTCTATTGTTAACATTGCCACAACTCAAATTGAGATGTGAAATTTGTTTCTAAAGATTTCAAAAAAAAAAATAACAGTATGCGTCCTCGAAAATCATATAATATGAATTTATAACATGCCATAAAGGACAAAAATCTTAGTAGAGATGGATTTTTTTTTAATTAGATGTAGGTACAGGAAATGATAAGCTTCATAAAAAGAATCGTGAAAGGAATAATACACACAAGATTCAGGTAAAGATTCTTCTATATCTCAAAGATCCACCTTTGGATCCTAAATCGCTATATAGATACCATTCAGTAAAGAAACCTTTTCATGAATACAACACATATCTTCCACCCTCCGTTTTCGTTAATATTTTTTGAATTCATCAAAAGCTCTAAAAATGTGCTCTTTCTGACAGATTTAATATCATTTGTTTGTATTATTTCATTTCATTATTTCGTTTTTCATTATTACTGGTAGATTATTTCTAGTACAATTGATACTAAGAAAAGTAATAAAGTAAATACCAGTTTTCCTCTTACAGTATATTATAACTTAATAATATTAGGGTAATTGCGAGAGAAAAAGTCTAATTGAATCTAATCCGGTAATTTGAAAATATTAATTTTTAAAATATACAATCACTTTAACAGTGGTAATTGAATTACTACTGACAAGCATGTTAATATATTATGGTAATCATAAACAGCTCTGAACTGTGATGTTAAATTTTTTAATATTTAAAATTTTCAATAAATGGAGTAACTGACAATTTCAGTTTGTGTTACTTCAGAGACATAATGGGGAGCTGGCTGAAAATTGGGACTCAGGTGGTTAGTGTCGTTAGTCGTTAAGAAGCAAACCAAGTTCGGGGACTGCTGTTGGTATTTTCGATGTTATTACCGGAGAGTGGTGCGCATACTGATATTCAGGACGTTCGGTGTTTGTTTAATTATTCCACATTGTGTGTGGCATACCCATTAAGTAATTAAACATAGGGAGTATGTTTGCGTTTAAATGTAAAAGTATACTACATACACCTGATAAATTTACCGAGCACAATTTAATAGATATTCAGAAAATCATTGACTACTTGAGTGATTAAAAAACTACAGTGAATAAACACATTATATTGGACAACATGCATAGGTGTAAATATTGAATCATATGATTCTAATTTGCAAATAGTGGAGTAGTCTGTACGATTGACAAGAAGGCAAGACATATTGTATAGAGTAAATAAAGGTGATTCACACAACTCACAAACCGAAGCTTAAATGTCGTGGTCAGAAGTGGAAAGTGACAAATACAAATGAGAAAAGATCCTTTCTTGGACTCATAATTTTATAAGGTACATACATGAGACAATCATTCGAAATTTATTAGAGTAGTATAGGTAGTACATTATCGAAACGCTATTTTTCAATACGATGATACGTAAATTTAAATTCGTTTTGACACATAACTTCTCATACAAATGAAAGCTGATATTTTGTAACTGAAGATAGCTCATAACTATATATATATATATATATATATATATATATATATATATATATATATATATATATATATATATATATATATATATGTTTATTTCTTGGAACAGAAAACGTATAGAGATCAAATATATATATTCATATATCATGTAGAAGTTCCACAGGATATGTGTATAACAAAGACTGACACAAACTAGGATCAGAAATACAGAGTTTGGAATAAAACTATCACTGTTCTGTTCTGTTCTTTCACTTGATAAATGAGAAAAAATACCTTTTCAGTGCTATCGACAGATAAAATAATGTATCAATTATTGATCAAACAAACAAGAAAAATAAATAGACCTTGTATAGTTGAAAAAGAAAATACAGAAAAAACATGAACAATAAAGGTTACTCAAATACTATTTTATGTATTTAGAATCCATTTATTGCTTATTTCTAAAATAATCTGTTGTCGATTTTTCAGATATCAATTTCTTAAAGCAGTACACGAGATTTAATTTTGTGCAAGAGTAAAGTATCCTTATTTTTCACAATTCATTAAAATGTTAAAAAGTAAAGTTGCTTCGAATTAAAAGCTATATTCAAATTTGCAATTACAGCCATTTATTATGAAAATTCACATTGCAATAAAAATGGCAATTTTACTAAGTCGTGAAGAAAAATATTTTCAATAATAATAGACATAGAAACATTAGGCATCGAACAGTTACAAAAATTTGAAATAAATTTAACGCTAGTGAAAGTATAAGATATAAATTTAAGAATAATTGCCGACAACGGGTTAAGAATGGAGATACTGAATTTGAAGTGATGCTTTCTGTCGTAGAAGACCCAAAAATGTCAATAAGAAAAAGATCCTCTGCAATCCAAACTACTTCAGTAAGTAAAGATATAATGGCAAATATTTTGAAAGGTAATAAATATCAAGCATACAAATCGCAATTTGTACACACGTTACTACCAAGGGATTACGATATTCTTTTTGGATTCTGTGCTCTGATCCAAGGATAGTTGGATGAAGACTCGTTTTTTACAAGAACTACGATATTTTCTGATGAGGCAATATTTTCTTCAAACGGAACCGTCTCATCAAAGAATTGTCGCCGGTGGTCTAACAGTAATCTAAATTTTGTAATAAAAACTCTGTATCAATATTCTTTTAAAACGAACGTATGGCGTGGGGTGTACAAAAATAAATTAGTTGTACCTTTTCTTTTCGACATTCTTTAAACGCCGCATAATACTTACAATTATTAGAAAATCAAGTAAGTGATTTTTTGCACGACCTTCCATTACAAGAACGTATGGCAATTTTGTTAATGGATGGTGCTTCCATCTATAGTACATTAAACGTTAGAATACTACTTGGAAATATATTCAATGAGAAGGTGATTCACATGTACTCAGATATTTTTTGGCCTCCTAGGTCTGCTAATTTGACTCCTTGACCCCTTGGCTTGTCTAGGTGGTCACTTAAAACAGCAGGTTTCCCAGCAAGGACCATTTGATGATGTAGACTATTTGGAGAGAATTATTTCTGAAGAATGCCAAAAAATTACTCATAATATGATATGGAAAGTGATACAAGGTGGATATGTCGAAACTGTAGGATATTGAATTAAAATTTAATTATGTTTGTGTTTAATAAATATGTTTTTTATGGATTTTTCAATTTCTACTAATAATTATTATGCATTCATTACGTACCTATGTAACTTGCAAGGTTGTTCAAAAACAATAATAAATAGAAAGGTTATCATATTTTTAACAGGTAAGATAGATAAATTGTATCCAACCAGGATAAATGACTGTAATTTCATATTTGAATATAACTTTTAATTCCAAACAACTTTACTCTTTAACATTTCTCTGAATTGTAAAAAATAAAGATACTTTACTCTTGCATAAAATACAAATTTTTTGACAAACCTCGTATACTGCTTAAAAAATTGATATCTGATGATTGCATTTCAACTTTTTATCAAGAATAACTTTTCTTCATAAAACCACTAATAAGAAAGTTTTCCATATGGTTCCAACTTAAGTAGACACACTGTATCATGTCATTAGACAAAGAGTCGCTCAATGCAGTTTCTTGTTCTTATTTGTGACTCATACCAATTATTCCACTTTCTACGTGGATTGGAAAATGGAGTTAAAAGATAGAGACTAAGCGGATATCTACTATCTCTAAGTAGTATACCTTCACCCATTTCGCCAGCTTCAAACATCATTCTTTTTTGAGAGTTATCAAAAATATGACTATCGTAAGTAGACCTTGGCCAACTTGCCACAACACTTAGGTCTTAAGGTCAGCATCACAGATAACTGGTATGTTAATTGAATTATTGTTTCTGAGAAGCTCAGCATGATTTCCTTCTAAAAATTAGTATAAATTCATGGAAATAAGATGTTAATAGTTTTCCTGGACTTGAAATGTTTACATGTGTATAATTTAGTGCACCTAATACTCTGAGAAATCGAACAATTTCATAAAATTTTGTTTTTTCTGCGTTAGTTGAAGGAAATTTTATAAATCTCACCAGTAAAGAGCATAAAGTGTGAAAAACATGGTTGATAATTTTTGAAACAGTTGATTTGTTAATACCCCTAAAGTCACCAAGAACAATATAGAATTTTCGTTTTGTGGATTTTGTGGACTGTGTTCTTATTCTTGAAAATAATTTGAACGGTGAACCTCTCTGAGTGGAACGGTTTATAAAATTAATCATCGGATAAAAAATTGTAATGATTCAATTCTATGTCGAAAGGAATAAGATCTTTCTTCTGGCGATTGCTGTATTTCATAACAAATCTTCTAAATCTTCGAAAGCATCCATATTACATATTTGATTATTTGTATAACGAATATTTGCACAAATGAACTAATCATATATAGGTATGATAAATAATCAACACACTTTTGATATATAATATTTTATGTTAGATTTCTACTTGACACTTAGGAAGTAAAAAAAACCGCGCCTATATTGGATCTGATAATGCTGGTGATGAGGATTTGGCAATTGGTAGCTCGAGACAGAAGCCAATGGAATCGTATCATTGAACATGATAGCTGGAATTAGAACTGTTAATGATATTCATAATAAAAAATACTGTTTGCACACCGACGCTCGTTTCCTTACCCTCAGATAAGCTAATTATTATCTTCAGTCTCTGAAGACGACAACTTGGTTATCGAAACACGCGTCAGATAGTGTTATTGTGAGTGTTAGTGTAGTGGTAGTGTAAACAGTGAGTTTCAGAATCCTTCATCAGGTTAAGACCCGTAAGTGGATGTAGCGTCGGTTAAGAAAAAGAGTTATTAAACACCAAAGTTTATTGATTTGTAATGTTGAAGACTCATAATATAACGTCAAAATGCGTTGGAATTTATAATTTTTGGAAAAACTAGAACGAAAGTGACTTTAGTGATGGTGAAACGTTGTACTTAAAAGAAAAAAAATATATTTTGCTTTTTATTTGAGTTTATAGCATTTCTTTGTACATATGAATTGACACATCTAGTATAATTATTTATGTAATGAAAGTGTTCCCTTCTAAATTGTTGACCTAAAATGATTTTGTGGAGAGAATTTCGTATAGAAATCTTATTACTGATAGGTTTTTAGTATAGAATGCGAAGTCGTGGTAAAAAGTTTTTTTCTTTATTGCCAAATCACAATTCTCTTGGTGCTACTATCAATATTTCTCACAAAAAAGCGCAAAAAATTTTTGCGATTATAAGGTTAAGAATTATGTATACCATTGAATTAAGTACTATTTCAAAATCTTCAAAATATGAAATTGGGGAATTGGGAATTGCTATCAAATGCATCTATAGAGAACCAATAAATTTTAAAATCAGGGTAATCTCAAGTGTGTCAGGTGGGTCACGACGGACAGATTTGACTGGACAAAAAATTGTTATTTTACTATCTTATATTCATGTCTAAGGAAAAATGTGGAAGAAGCTAATAGGACACCAGCAAGAAATTGGAAAATATTGTATCAGAAATGGTGTTAAGAAGAAAGTAGAAGAGAGTATGTGGTTCTCCTCCCTGTCAGTTCCTTCATAATAAAAATTATGTTTTCGGTTCAAACGAATCTGACTATCTTGAGTGTAGTGATTGTTATGTTTGGAATATATTGTTCTCATTGGAATGAAGAAACTATTTTCATTATCCAGAAAAAATACAAATGGACTAGAAAAAAAATCAGTTCCCATCTGGCTTCCTATTTTGTACAGAAAGCATCTAGTTAATTTTTTTCAATGTCTTCTTGTATCGATTTATAAACTGAGAAAATAATTGAAAGGAAACGATACAAAAGATAGTGTGAAGTTGTAGCATGAGTAACTCATCTCTCATTAGTCTGCTCGCAAGGTGAGCTTTGAAGAGATGAATGGAAACATCTATTGACAAGCTAAGGCACACATAGATAGGCCTTCTGCTTCTCTTACCAATCAAATGCTACTCTCAACCAGGTGGAAAATCGATTAGTGACTGGCCTTTCCTATAGACACAGTCATCTGAGACGGAATTTCCATATTATAGGGAATCACGGACCATATGGAATACCGCTAGTATATTGAGAAGGAAGAAACTTTATACCACGTCATTGGTAAGTGTTAACACTCACATGTGTGAGGTTTAAACACTTGCGTAAGCATTACAGTTTGCCTAGTGACGTTAGTTATAAGGTTTAAGCCAAAGTGCCTGATTAGCTTTTCAAAGGATATCTCTGTCTATGCAATTGAATCCAGTGCCGCTTCTTCAATTATCATTCTAGAAACTATACCATTGTTATACTTGAAAAATCTTCTTTGAGACAATAATAAGTATGATTTTGATACGTTGGCATATTGTCTCGAAGAGTGACACATTGCCAAAATTTCATATATCCAAATATTGAACAAATAAGAAGTTATAATTTTCATGAAGGTCCGGATAACATTTTTTTCCTCGATATTTATCGCAAGATATTATTATGATTAAATGAATATTGTCCAATTTCACATTATTCCAACCATAATTTGAAATCTATATCTATATATATCTATATCTATATACTATTAAACTGTCGCTTCTATCGACCATTTTTTCCTTCTTTTCTATATCTCAAAATGTAATAACACTTATCTATTCAATTATTAACAGATACATTTATATACAGTATGGTACAAATGAAAGGAATAAATTCGTTATTTCGTAAACCGGCGACTTTAAGCAAAAATCCTGAAAATTTTATTATTACAATAAATATTTAAAATGTATTACTTGTTAAATATAACGAAACCTAAATTAAGTGCTCAAATTGTTTACCTTCAGCTAAAATACAATGAGAAAGACTTGCCGCGAACTCTTCTCGAACCTTCTCAATAACTTCCAGAGTTATTTGTACAATCTCAATACGTATGCTTTCTTTGAGTTCAATGATATTTTGTGGTTTATTTTGGTACATTTTACTTTTCAAGTATCCCCATAAAAAGAAATCAAGAGGAGTCAAATCAGGTGATCTAGGCGACCATTCTATTGATCCTCTTCGACCTATCCACCAACTTGGAAAGACATTGTTCAAATTAATTTTTCTCTGGGTATTGAGTACGGTATATTTTCAAAAACAACGGATCTCTGTTATTTTGTTCCATCAAAATTTCACAAAACTCAATTCGATTATTAAAGTCATCTTCCATAAGCTCTTGTACTAAACTTACTTTGTAGGGATGCCACTTTTCATTCTTTAGCTTTCTAAGAACTGTTGAATGGTCATGTGATTATTTAATGCTACTTGCCGTGAACTGGTATGGGGATTATCTTGAAAGGCTAACAGAACATGTAGTTGTTTGTTTTTTGATATTGGTTTTCTACTACCTTTAGGGAAATCTTTGACATGACCCGTTTCTCTGAATTTCTTCTCAATTTTGCTTATAGTGGATTGTGAAATTGGTTCTCGGTTGGGGTATTTATTATCAAATAACATATATACTTCTTTCTGCTTACGTGCTTTATCTCCACAACCACAAATTTCATAAATAATATTTGTGACAATACGCAAATCAATTACTGTACATATTGATATGACTGAGTAGGTATTCAAAAGACTAGCCTGTTTAAAAATAAAAATCGACGGGTTTCGGGATTTTTCCTTAAAGTTGCCGGCTTACGAAATAACGAATTTATTCCTTTCATTTGCACCATACTGTTTAACATTGATCAAATACTACTCCGGTCAAATAGCATTAGAACGGAGCATCCCAAAATCGTTCGTGGCGGTTACCGGTCCATAAAAACAAAGGTAGTCGGGATATCTTAATTTAGCGCTGTTACAAACTGTGACAGTATGATGAGAAGGGACGTCGACGGCAATCCCGTGATCCTTTTCAAATATTTTATGTTTTGGAATATTTTTGCATGCGATCCGGGCTTTGGAGAGGTTTCTGTATTGGGTAACCAATGTAGAAATCTGTTTAATCCGTTTTTTACTATAAAATGTGAAAAGTTGGAAAGGTAGAAAAAAATGACCGTAGTATCCGCTACCTGCAATGAATATGAGACGTTTTTTATTTAAATTTTTTTTCAAAAAATATTCCAACATAGTTTTTTATTTTTTTGCATTAAAAATAATTATATCTTAATCGTAAAACTTATTTAATATTGTAATTGGTGAAAAAGTTTCTGATTACGTTGTTAACTAGTTTCTACAGATGTTGCACAGTTTGTTATGGTCATGAGATAACTCACTCAGTAACATCACTGTAGGGATTTCAACGAAGGATGTTTTGTGTGTATGAAGTTTCATGAGACTTAGGAAACTTGTTATGTTCGCTAATTGTACCTATAAAAAATATCATAAGCGTGATATTACAAATAATTCATTATAATAACAACTGTTGTTATAGAATCGTTTGAATGTGGAATAAATATCATTTAACAAATTAATCAGAAATTAAGTCATGCAATCATTCAAATTAAAGTGGAGAAGGGTACTAAATCCACTTCCTAGATACTCTGTTTTGAGTAAAGAAATTTCAATAAATATAGTTTGAAAATGCTGAAAACCCCGATTATAAAGTATATCAAATTTAAAAGTTCCAAATAATTTTGAAAATAAGCTCAAAACAATAATAGGTGGAAAATACTAGTATTATTGTAAAACATAATTGTTTTATTCTCGTATAACAAGCGCCCGACTAGTATTTTTCATTTATTATCGTTTTAAGCTTACATTAACTTCTTGGATTGATGTGATTTAGATATCCAATTTTCACTTTTTAACTTCATGTGGTATGTGGTGTGGTTTTTGGTTCTTTGAAACTAGATTGATTTTCTAGTTTTTAGTTAGAATTATTGTCGAAAATAAATTTTTCTGCAAGTTCTAGTTATTAGTTTTGTAAATTTCCAATACGGACATGAAATTCTCGAACAACATGATAAAATTTAAGGTGTTAAATTCTAGAGTAATAATAATGCAGGTAGTGAAGTAAATCTCTAACAGACCGCAGACAGTTCTGAAATTTGTTTCGATGTAAAGAGAAAATTTGCAGTCATAATTTCTAAAGAAAATTTTCCGAAAAAAAAACAAGTGGTTTTAACAGCAGAAACGGAATTTGAACCCACGACCGACAAATCCAGAGGTTGACGTCTTAGCCCGCTAGGCTAACGAACGCGATTAAATTGGTGCGATAAACTAATTGTAATTAGCCACAAAGGGGAGTAACAAACAAACAACCTCACAAATAAATAAACCCACATACAGGTGAAGCTAATATAAGCGTTTTAAAAAAAATGATCCATTCATTTGATTTTATTTTCATATGGAAGTTACATTAGAGGTGTCATACTCAGAATAAAGAATTTCTTTTTTTGTTTGGTGAGATCATTACAATATCTAGAACAGGTTATGATAATAATAACAATGTTATACTTTTGACAATATCCACGAAAATATTATTATATTTTTTCCCAAAGATGCCCGAGTAGTACAGATTAGTCGTCTACTTGTCTTAACTGCAACAAAATGGTTTAAGTTCGATATCGTCAAACTTATCATCATATTAGTGATTTTGGCAGTAGAAATTAGACTACTAGTACATCTTGATATTGGTTTACCTTAATGTGGAGTTACCCCTCGTGGTAGCTATATTGTTATGATGGTAATACTTGTCTGACGTATCTGGATAGTGTATCGCTGCATTAGAGACTTTATTCTATTTCCATACCTTCCTCGATTAGGGCTGGCTTTCTTTGTGTGCGGAATACGTCGCCAACGTTTGAGCTGATACAGAAAACGGTAATGAAGCAAAATTGTATTCGGTCGAAATATTATGTCCATGATCGAAAATATATTAATATCCAATAATTCTTTAGAGCTCTTTAATGCATTCTGCTGAAACTGGCAACGTAACTTATAAGCAAAGCTTAGAGTACTCGAAATTTCACACCGATGTCTCGTCCATTATTGCTCGTTAAAAGATTACAGCCATCAAAATTGTAGGAAATTTCATGACCTACAATATGAGAAACGTAGAACAAAAAATGGTTATTTTAAGGTATAAGTATATTGAATCAAATCAAATAAATATTATATGGAAATAAGGAAGAAATCTTATTTTCATTTACCAAATCCGTTCACAAAGGGTTTTTGAAATGAAAAATAAGTAAAGGTGAATGTAGAAAAACGATTTGTGGATTGGAACCCTGTGGTTTGCCCCTTTAATTTTCTAGTCTATGAAATTACTTGAGAACCAGTATGACAGAACATGTGTGATTAATAGGTTAATTGATTAACAGAAAAATGTTAATATTACATAATAAAGACAATTCAACATAAAATGTGATTGCTGAAATCAACAAAGTGAGGGTTGTTGTTCGATATTTTGATAAAAACAATATTTTCACAATTTTATATACATATTTTTAAAGCTCAACTGAAAAAAAAATTCAGTTAGAAGGAGAGCCACACATTTTGAAAAAAAAAATAGATAGGATCATTAGTCGAAGTCTATGAGGTACTAACAGAATTATAGGGAATTTCGAGTTAGTGAAGAGCAACTTTCATTTTTATATATATCCAGTAGTGTAATTAAAATGAAAAAATGAATTAATTTACAGATTGAATGAATAACCTAATTCACGAACTATTTCTGGTGCCCTGCAAACTGTGTCGCAAGCTTCAGAGAAATCTAATAGAGAATTTAGGAAAATGATTTGGTTTTAATGTATTTCCATTTCTTAACATAATATTCTTTTTTTAGACCGTACTTTCCCCGACTATGAGGTGCGCATGATGGCCATAGAGGGGTAAGATACCTTTATGGGAAATGACATGATGTTTGTTTTTCTGTCGTGTTTATTAGAGGCAGTATGACATTTATGTTTATGTTGTTCTATACAACTCTTCATCCTTTTTAGTAGAGCTATGAATTTTCTCTGATAAGCTCGTTAATTTTTTATCATGGTCAGCTTGGACATCAAATTTAAAAACCAAATAAGTAGCCGATTATTTCAACTTTTTCCAACAATAATTATAAATCTACACGGCTCGTGTAGTTTCTGAATCATTGCAACTTTTATACTGCTTATGTAATTTTTTCCTTTGTGTTAACAAACTTTCCACTTCAATGCATCTAATTTTTGATGATTAATATATATAGACATATCTAACAAGTTTCCACTATAATGGCTCTATTACTCGATATACGTTTCTTCTTTCTAAATGAAAACAATATTCTTGTCAAAAGAGCTAGTATTTGAATTTATATTTTCATATAACACGAGAAAAGTACTAGACTTTTTATCAATAGATTATTTTTCGACAGGTGATGCCATAGCTTTGAAATGTGAAATAATCATGAAAAAGTCTCTTTTGTAGTCTATTTGTTGAAAAGTTTATTATATTCGTCACAATTGTGCCTCTGAGAAAGTCAGAAAACAACAGTTATAAATCGAACAAAGATAATCGGAAAACTTCAAATACTGGAAAATGAATAAAGACGAGTCAAGAGAGAACAGAATCAGGATCAATGCTCAATATATTTGAATGCACATCTCACAATCAAAGTGAAATATAACACATTTGAAACGAACTAGCGAATCGAAGCATTGTAAACGAATAAGATGATTGAGCTAATTTAGCAACACAGAGAATTGAGCATTTTCTTAAAGCCATCTTGAACACAACGTCTTTTAAAATCTGCTCCGAGAAATTTGCTCATATTACAGAAAAATATCACAAAGACAAAGAGAAAACATTATACAAGGGTGCACAACTACCTAGTAAATGACACCAATTATGTATGTAATGTAAAATTTAATATCTTACTAAGAAATTGTGATAAATTTCAATGTATACTCATTCGTTTGATAAACATTCGAACCCGTATTGTACAATTTACCAGCCTCATCAATTGAATCTGATACGGCATAGAGCCGTATTCAGGCTAAACGAATTATAACGGAACGTAGGAATAGACAATATTATAACTAGCGACATCAATAAATCATCAGTCACCTTCATCTCAACATTTAACTAAGCGAAAGACTACTTTTATATAATGTATGACTTACTATTCCACAAGACGTACTACAAAAGGCACTTGAACACCTAGGCTTTAAACTATTTTCACCATTTTTCTTCTTAAGAATAGCCACCACCAACCCCGACTATAAACATTCACTTAGTTTCATGAGGAAAGTATGTATATACACAATACCTATACCAGACTCAGTTTTGGTAAAACACATCGTTTTATTTATGCTGTAGATAGATTTTGTTATCATTGCAAACATCATGGACACTAATCTAATGCATGTACTTTAAACATATCAACTCAAGCACAAGATGTCACTTCTTCACCAAACCCAACAACTACAACCAGCCAACCTGCTATATATTTAGTAACTGGGCAAACCTCTTGTTCCACTAACAAATATGTCACCATTCTCAATTAACAGCCCGATTACAATAACTACTGCTCAAATTCCTATTGAAACACAAAAAACAGCAGTTCCAACAATAGCAAATAACAGTCACCCTGATGAAACACATGGCAATAAAGAACCCATGCATAGTTCCACAAACATCATCCTCGATTGTTACAGATGTCGAGAACTCCACAAACAAAGCAAAGTCAAAAAGAAATATGGCCGAAATTATAACACTACCATATCTTATGTCAACTTTAGTAAACCAGAGGCAAAACCCAAAATAGCTAAATCAACCATTATACTGGAAAATCAAATGGAAGCTATCAAAGAATTATTAGACTATTAGACGAACAAACGATCGACTTTTCTGAAAACGTACAAGGATCACTGACCCCTCAGTACAGCAAAAGCTTATACCCCTTACTTACTAAAATTACTATCACCCATATCCAAAATACATACACACACCTCCGATCGTAAAATAAAGCCCTAATGCACTAGAACAATAAAGAGAATTATCAAACAATTGGAGAAGAATTCAGGTGAAAAACACGACGCATCCGACTTTGCACTTGCCACATCTCAGGACTCATAACTGAACTTATATATTTCTACATTCAATGCCATGGAATATAAAAGGATTTTACACTCATGACGAAATGCTCAAAATATCTATACACGAAACATCTCCAGTAATTATTTGCCTTCAAGAAACTAACTTTAAAGGACAGCAAAATCATAACCTCAACAACTATTCATGTTTCTACATAGACAGAAATAATGCGGCAATAGTTAACGGAGGCGTAACACCTCAAACGAAGCACGCAATATAACACTAAATACAAATTTAGAAGAATTTCTATCCAAATTTCTCAAATAATCAACATTTGCAACAATTAAATCACTAATATTACATATGTCTTTTAAAATTGTGAAAACTAAAGAGCCGGGGTAAAAGTTGCCATCTTTAACAATTGTGCCTGCAGCTTGGGAAAAGGATGGCACTCTTCTCTGGCCCCCTGTCCAAAAGAAAAGGCTTATTCCCAAATTAATATGTTCTAGGCCCACTCCTGTGGAATGTCATGTACGACGGACTGTTAAGACTGAAACTACCAAGTAACGTCAAACTGATAGCGTACGCAGATAATGTAGCGGTCGTGATAGTTGCCAAACATCTTTATGAGATAAGCCATATGTTCGACATCACTTTTGAGAAAGTCAACCAATGGATGGACGAAATGAATCTCCAACTGGCGAAGCACAAGACTGAGGCAGTGCTCATTAGTAGCAGTAAAGCAGTAGATACCATCAAGCTGAAAGTCGGTACACAAGAAATCACATCACAACCGTATATCCGATATCTGGGAGTGATGCTTGATGCCCGACTCAACTTCAAGCAGTAGGTAGAACACGTCAGTGCCAAAGCATCGGTAGTAAGAGCTAGTCTCGCAAGACTGATGCCTAACGTCGGCGGCCCAAAGCAGAGCAGAAGGCTACTATTATCATCAGTTGTCACATCGGTGCTCTCTTATGGAATATCCATTTGGGAAGATGCGCTGGAGCTGCAAGAGTCATGGAGAAAGGCTGGACCAGTATATCGTCTAAATGCTGCAAGATTAGCTAGCGCCTTCCGCACAATATCGGAGGAAGCAGTCTGTGTCATCTCCGGAACTTTGCCACTCAGAGTTCTAGCTGAGGAAAGAAGGAACCTTTACCAACGAAAGAGGTCAACTACACTAAGTGCCGAGGAACTCAGAGCTGAAGAACGGCAGAACAGCATCACACGATGGCAATCGCAGTGGGATGCCGCAACAAAAGGAAGATGGACATACCGGCTCATACCAAAGATCGACGCTGGGCTGAATCGGAGTTATGGCGAGGTCAACTATTATTTGACGCAAATGTTGTCAGGACATGGATGTTTTCGGACATATCTTCACCGCTTCAAGCATGATGATTCACCGGAGTGCCCGTCCTGCCCAGAAATCAATGAAGACGCAGAGCACGTTTTCTTTGACTGCCCACGATTCTATCCACAACGAAATGAGCTGGAGACGATCCTAAAGAAGAGAATCCAGCCAGAGACAATACTGTCATCAGAAGCTGCCTGGAACGCTATCAATTCGTTTGTCACGGAAGTCCTTACGGAACTGCGTTCCATTGAAAGAAGAAGAGCGAATGACGTCCACTAGAAGAAAGAAGATATAAAATCTTATCTACCAGAAAGAAGAACAGCACCTAATTCCTCCCTCTGCGATGTAATGCCTAAAAGGCGGGTCCGCGGGGGATGAGAGGATAGAAGATAAGAGGTTTAGGGTTTAGTGAGTAGGGGCAATAGCGCCGCAGAGTCGAGTCTCACATATCCAGGCGTACCACCTATGCCTGGAATCCGTAAAAAGGATTCCCCCCTCTTATAAAAACACACACACACACACACCTCTTTCTTGAAATGTGTTTTTAGTCAGCGTTACTAGACTTATGCGCGTTGCCGGACTTATGCTGATTTTTCGAGAGCATTGCCTGACTTATGCTATCTTTGGCTATTATCTTAGTTGTAATTTCCATATTATATTTTCACGCCATTGTCTTCCTCTCGACCAAACTTACTTTTAATGATTTTCATGCCTCTTATTTGTCAATGCTTGTTTTACCGCTCGGTCAGCTTTTTTGTTTCCTATAGTACCAATATTAGATGCATTCTATATCAGCGTGATCATAAATCTATGAAAGGATAAGGGTTTATTGAGAATTTGAATTTTAATGTGTGCAGAAAATAAACAACAATACCTATGATGAAAATTAGAATGCCAAATGCACATATTTTGCAAACAAAATATTGGAATATATCTAGTGGAGGAATTAGCATAATTATAACAGTTTGGCTCTCAGTTTAAGTCAACAAAACATATTACGGAGTAAACTCAAATAATTACCTCAAAAACCGACGAATACGCGCAAAATAAAAGCCCAAACACAAATATCTAAGGCATCTACAACCTATTCTGCAACTACATATCCCGTACGTATTTAAGCAAAGCCCTTTATATGTTCAGGTAGACAGTGATCTTTGTGCTAGTGTGGAATGAGAAGGCCATTTGAATTGATAAGCTCGGAGAAGGAAATTCCTAAGAGAAGCCGCATCTTGTGTTTTAGAAACAATGAGGATAATTGAGGGGATGAAGTGCCAGAAGAGATGAAATTAACCCGAATTCTGCATTGTCATGTTTTACGTTTCGAATAGAGACTTTGGATGTCATTTGTATAGACTTATACTAGGATTATATGATAGTAAATGTTGAGTCAGTTTCAAGAAATGGTCATTAATTGTCCTTAAGGTTTATGAATTGTTATCTTGTTATTTATTGAATGTATAGTGAACTTTCGACTTAAGTGATAGATATTATAATTCTAAGTAATTGCGCTGGAAAATTTTCAGTGTATTTTCATTATTTAAATAGATAGATTCAACTCAATATGAGATAGGAAAACAAAACATTTGTAGCAATACTGAAAAGAAAATATCATTTGAAGGCGTTGATAGCCGATCAAACACAATGAGAAAAATAAATAACACCCAGCTTCACCACATCGCAATATATCATATCACTTCCACGTACGTATTTTTATGAGTATAAGTCAATAATCGCAGAGCACACTAGAAATTAAATGAAAAATTATTGTAAACTGATTATACTTCAATTCATGATAATATTGGAAAGTATAGAAAAAATAGTACTAATAATAATAATGTCAAATGAAATGAATTTTCCGTTATTGTAGTAAATGTAGTAATGTCAATAACATGTTATGGACTTCAATCACAAAGCTAAATATCTAAGCTAAGTTGAAAGACAACTAATTTAGGAGGGAATTTATTATGTCTAAAAAAAATAACATCGAGACCCATTGAGACTCATCGAGAAATCTAGAACGTAACTTTCATGACCTACAAACACGACTGAGAGAATTGGAGTGTAGTTGTCTAGTAACAATGAGGACTACCAACAAGGATTATGTGAAAATAAATTAGGGATGCTTGGATGCAGTATTTGAGTTATCAAATAGAATATTCACAATCTTTTTATGAGATGAGAAGGTTTCTACTTAACACTGATGAGTTTATATCAAATCATTACCATCATAAACTTTGATATTTTTAATTAGGAACTTACTGAGAACTTGTTGTCATACAAGTGCTATTTGACTTGTTCACAGATACTTGAAACATTCATCTTGGTGAAAAAATTAAATTAAATCACGAATATTTTCGTGCGATGATTTTATATGACTTTCGACGTAGATTGAAGCAAAAACAGTATGTCGATAAACTCGCTTTCACTTTTAGTGATGAAGCACCGTCCCAAGCCACTGTGTTAAGCTGATTTTCCGAATTCAATCGTGGTCGAATTTGGCTACAGGTTTAATTTTGTGAATGTCGTCCAAAATCGGTTTTTGTGCCATAAAACATCGATGCTATGCGTAAACTGATATTGCAAGATAGTCATGTGACATTGTGCGTTTACTGATATTGCAAGATCGTCATATGACATACCGTGAGATTGGGCATTAGTTCCAGGTGCATACAGTTAATATTGCATACAAATTTGGCTGTCAAAAAGACTTGTTTGCATTCTGAAAATTGCTTAAACAAAGCTTGTGTCTATTGTTGCAAAGAAATGCGGTACTTCGAAAGACTTCTACAAAATCGTTACGGAAGGCGAATAATGCCGGGTTAGGTTAGGTTAGGTCTGGTTATAATAATTGAGTTGTTATCAAGCAAAACATTAAAAGTGTCAAATATATAATTAAATGTTTGGAATAAAAACTAGAGTGATAACGTGAGTTAGAGTAGTAGTACACAATGAAATATATTTACTAAACCCGAAAAAAGCACCGGACTCCGACCTAATAACCGCAAAAATTCTGGAAAAAATTGCAACAAAAAGGGGTATTTTTGCTAACATACATTTACAATGAGACTTGGATACTGACCAATTCATATAAAGTTGCACAAATCATATATAAAATACAAAATATACAAAATTAAAAGAACTCTTCCCCTAACTACTACCCTCTTCCAAAATCTCGCCTAACCAACAGAACCTTCCAAACAAAAGTTAATGAGGAAAGTCCGAAAATTTTACTATAGTAGCAAGGGTGCCACGGAGTAGCGGACTAGGCCAGCTATACACAATATACAACAACAGAACTATTGCTGTGAAAACAGTCATCCTCTCTACTGATTAAGAACCACAAACAGCAGCAAAAAAACTCATCCAATTACAGGAGTGGCTACAAAATGAAGAGTTAAAGTCATTGAGACCAATGTAACATTCACGCTACGTAGGGGTACATGTCTGCCAGTTAAATTAAACAATACGGAAATACCATAAGCATATAGTGCTAAACTTATCTGGAAACAATACATTACAAAAAAAGGGAACAACAAGAGGAGATGTTCATGCCACGAAACGCGAAAAGACTGAAAAAAGTTGGACAACAGACCAAATATGCGGTATAAGAGGTTGCATCACTGGATGTAAGCCTCATCAAGACATTATAGATGCTAGATTCGCATGCAAATTAACCCATAGAATATATAAAATATACTGATTGTTAATAAAAATTTTATACTGACCCAACCTAACCTAGTTCTTTTAAAACATGAAATATATGGTTGACAATAATTTCATTTAAAAATATTATGTCATTGTAAATCTTGCAAATAATAAGAAAGGCACTTCCTTGAAAATTGTTATATTTATAGGAACCAATCAATTATATTTGTATAAACCAATTAATAATGTGTAGAAACACTCTGAAATTAAACAATCAAATACACACGGAGTTCTCAATCTCTAGTCAAATAGAACAGCGTGCAAAGAAAACAAAAGTTAAACAAATAAAAATCTGCCCACGCAGTCGTATGTGGATATTTCAAAATAAATTTCCACTACACCACCACATATTAATCAACAATAAACTTTTACTAATACGTTTAGTTATCTATTAGGCGTGATATAACTCTGATGCAGAATCAATTCTCTCTAGAATATAAAGTCGGTAGAAATTGTTTAAATAAATAAGGAAAACATCATAATACGAGTATGTTCCAGAACTTATTGGTCCATATACCAATAAATTAATGAAAATAAATCAGTACGTATACATTTCATGAAACATTGGTGAAATATATATAATCATTGATAATTATATGATTCCATACACAAACACTTAGGCGAAGTTACGATGGAAAGAACACATCTAGGAAAAAAGGAGGAACATAATCTGAAATATGAAAAACTGTGCTGACTATTAGTTTGGAACTCTCAACTATTAATTCGGAATATATTGATAAAATACAAAAAGGTCTCAAAGTCTGTGCGGATATAGGGGATACAAATTTAGGGCTATTGAGTGGTATTGTTATCGACCCTTGGTGTGTAAAAGCAGCGACCTTCCACAAGGAAGTAGGAATAGAAATGGTGGCCAACGAGACACAAAAACTCATATCATATTCGAAGCTTCGGAAGAATATGAGCATTTTGAATTCAATCTAATATACAGGGGCATTTGATATCACGTGAAATAACCGATATACCGTAGTGAGATTGATAGTAAGCTTCCAATTTGTTTCAATAGTTTTTCTGATATCAGGGTCAGCTTATCAATTACAATTTATCTGTTTGATGAGTCCTAACTATCTATCAGCAATTATTGAAAGCTTGGGGTATCCACAACAGAATTTCCATCTGGCAGATAAGTCAATTAACTGGATAATATGATGATAACCCATATATATATATATATATATATATATATATATATATATGTACAGGAAAAATTTCCTCTTTTTTATAAATGTAAAAGTTATACACAACAGCTGTTACTATTATAACGATAGTAGCATCTCCTAATTTTACTCTCAATTCAGCGCTAGAACGGGAATTTTTTTTCTCAAACCCTATAGGTTTGCCCCACGGGGTTTCTAGTTTTACACACTTTCCCATTTTGTGAATATAAGTTAGTTTGGAATGCTACTAGAAACCTGTAAGATGCCAACATGGGTACAATCAATTTTCCTATTGACTCTCGAAACATTTGTCTTGATATAAAAATCCCTCTGGACTATTCAAATTTCTTCTTCTTAGTATAGCTGCCATATAAATGTCGGCATCAAAGAAGCATATGATAATTTCTTAAAATTTTTGGAAGAGGAACTTAGCAAAAGTCCCCTGAGTATATAAAAAATGTACTAGTTGCATTTTTTATGTAAAAAGCATGCACAAGAGGGTAAACCCCATTACACTCGAGTCGTTCCTGAGAATAGTGATCTTGAACTTCTGTAGGCTGTAGTGTTTGAGAAAGACGTGCCTTGGTAGCTGATTCTACAGGCTTGCACTCCTCCAAAGAGAGGAGTCCAAAGAAATTAGTCCCGATAAACTGATATTCTGGGCGTCTGCAGGCGAACTCGGTGTTCAGAGCCACGTCTGTCTGTCGGGTAGGTCTTGCAAAAAGGTAAGATTATGTTGGACAGATCAGAAGAACATTTTTCATGGTAGTATCGGTAAGACGCCTAGGTTGAATCTCTATTGAGTACAGCATCCTAAGGGTATGCTTGGGAGTCGAACTACAAATGTACGAGCTATAATTCAAAAATATACGAATCTGGGCCTTGTAGAGGATTAGAAACTGTTTCTTGAAGTGAAGTGTGAAGTTGCCTCAGCTACTTCGGCCACGTGACTATGATAACACATATTTCACCTAACTTCAACATCTCACAAGCGAATTTACAATGATGATATTTTTTGTCCAGACAGGACCGGATCCTGAGTTACAGTGCCAGCCTTCTTTGTAAAAACAGCGACCTGAGTTTTACTGCATTAAAGTAAATGAGATTGGTTCCATCCAACTCCACAATATTTTCAAGATCAGTAATTTCTGTGTTCTATGATCTGTTTCTGTCTACGGATTTCGGTGTTGGGCGGCTGGTTTGTGCTATCGTCGGCGAAGTAATATATTAGGTTTGCAGTTTTATCATTGATGTACACGAGAAAGAGAGTAGGTAATAATAAGTTGGGAACATCAGCGATAACCTCCACCTTCTCTAAGGGCATTGCGTTAAATGTTATGGTGGCATTTTCAAACATATTTCTGTTTCATGAAATAATCATAAATTTTGTTTTTTTGATATTGATATCGTCCGAATAACGGATATTTTTAATCCACGCCTCATTAACTTTGATTCCCATTTCTATATTTTCTAGGGCCTCTTGGAAAATTGCTTCGGAAGATAAATTGAATGAGAGTGGAGACAGCATTCATCCTTGTCGCACCCCCCTTTTGATCTGTATGTTGTCGGACATATTGTTGTCTAATTTTATTTGCGCAGTTTCATTCCAGTATAGGTTTTCTATGCATCGGACGTTTTTCTGATCTATATCGAGCCTTTTGAGGAGGTGCATTAGTTTGTGGAGCTGTACGCGATCGTATGCCTTCTCATAATCCATAAAACAGAAGCAAACGTCCTTTCTATTGCATAGCAGTTCTGGACAAGCACTTGTGTTGCGACTATTACCTCTCTAAGGTGTGTCCATAGATAGTGAACTAGATATATCGGTCTTTGAGAAATCTACTGAGCCAGTCGATGAATGAGGATGTCAAACCATACGATCTTAACCTACTTAGTAGGTTGGCATGCCAAACCTTGTCAAAAGCCTTCGATACGTTTAGTGCGATTGCTCTTGATTCCCAATTTTTCTCTATAGCTTCAGTCCATACGTTGGTGATATAAGTAAGGAGATCCCCGGTTGATGTATGTACACGAAAGCCACATTGATGGTTACGGATGATGTTAGCAAACTCATGATATTTCAAGATTTGCTCGTTAACGACTTTCGCATGTACGGTAGATGTTGGGAAATGAAGGCGCCAGCTGCATAAAATGCCTATACTATATATGGGCTTGAAACAGTTTTTTCTAAAAATTTTAAATAATACTTACTCATGATTGTCACCTATCAGTTCGGAATTCAAAAAACTTCTATTATCGGATAAAGGGCTTCTCAGTAACATTATCACCTTTAGATCTCACTTTATACATTATGCCAATTACAATCCACTAATTGTTGTTATTATGTATAATATTTTCAAGTTGTTTTGTTTTTCTCAGTTAACCTCCATTATATCTAGTTACTACGTTTATATTTGTTTTCGAATCCTGCTTACTGTACTTCACAAGCTCCAATTCACCGCAATTTTTCATTATTCATATAACTATAATCGTAACATACTCGTTGCACTGTTACGAAACATTACACTACAACATTTTTTTCTAGCAAAAACGTTAATTTCCTTTTGTGATTGCAATCGGCTTTGCTTGATACATAATCTAATTCTGCAGTTCGCTGAATTGAAACGGACGAAAAAAAATACGAAATGGAAAAAGAGGCAAATATTCTGATAGGGGAAATTAATTTTTACTATCTCCGCCTATGTTGGTTACGAGTCAATGAACGTGCTGGTGAACATAACAAATAGATTATCAAGAGCATGTTATTGAGTACTCTAAACATAAGCGAGCCTTAATATAAGGATAAAAATTCGATATAGTGTATTATTCACTCATTACAATTAGTTTCCAAGCAAATTATACCATGTGTCAATATGAATACTACTCCCTATATATTTCTGCCCCTGTAAAATTCAAAAATATGCAAAATCACGTTACAATGATTTCTAAGGGAGACAGTTTATAAACTAGTTTTCAAATAAATTACATGAACCCTCTCGCTGATGCGGAAGCAAAACAACCGCAAAAGTCTTTAATGGAAAGAGGGGTTAAATAATATATCATTTTAAATGTCTTTCAACTTACTACCTTTCCAAAAATACACTTGACCTTTAAAATTTGTTTCTGTGTGAACGTTTGACTGGTATTCTTGGAAATATTATTATTATAGCTTTATTCATTAAGGCGAATCTTAACACGCGATTTAACTCAAATTTGGTTGGAGAAATGATCGATTGCTGATAGAAAACAGCCTTGAGATTATAAAAACTTTGAGAGAATTATAGCAGCTGCATGTAGAAAAGTTTAAGCAGATTTTCCAGAAAATAATGGACAACATTTCGAAAATTCAATTAGATAAGTATTTTGGACAAGTCAGGAAATCTGTCGACAGTTATATCACATGGCTGCAAAATTTAGTAGCGGACTCGACACATTTTTGTTACTTTCTTATCATTTAATTAACGTGGTTATAGCTCTAAAAATCAGAGCTACAGGAAAAGGTACTAAGAATGAGTGTGGCAGTCAAACTCAGATTTTTGAAATACGTAGTTGTATTCTCAACAATGGTATTCATATAATCTCACGTTGAAAAGCATTGGAAATTGAGACGATTCCTATAATTACTATATCTTGTCAGATATATCAATCCTCTTCGACAGCTAGGAAAAGGTCTAAATCACGAATATGTGAATTGATTATGGAATATCTAGAAGTGGAATAGAAAAAGCGATAGTCTCCTAATCTAAATGCAAGTACACAGAAGTGAAGGTGAGAACGGAAAGAGGGTCCAGACTTCCTTCAACATACTAGAGACAAATTACTTAAACTTGTTACAAAACAAAAGAAATCGAGTAGACATGAAATCTTACAAATTAAATCCAATTAAAAGGGATATTTTACATATTTATATTTTTCTATGGAACTCAACTACTAGTAATTGTTACCCTAATTTTTAACAATAACTGTAACAGCTAAACTGTATCAATTTTTGTAGCTATGATAAAGGAATTCATCAATTTAAAAATATTGCTATAGTAGATAATAGTTTAGAATACCTTTTATGTTGCTACTAACGGACATTAAATTTTAACATGGATTTAATCATTTCAATCTAGTTTCTCTTTGATTCGATGTATAATTGGTCTTTTGGTTTGCGCCAATGAATAATTTCACTTTAAGTTTATAATCAGATGCATATTCTATGATTGTCCACCTCTTCACCTAAAAACGAATCACCACTGTCCTCTCGAACCCTAAACACTTTTGGCCTCAAATTCTGAAACATTCAGAAAGCGAGCTCAAATTAATTCTAAAGAGAGCGAGCTCAAAAAACTTCTAAAAACAGCGTAATAAAAAAAATTCCAAACGATCGGATGTCTTCATCAAAACCACATATAATTGACATAATTATCAATAAATTGTACAGTTTCATATATGTAACCTTTCTTATTCGAAAGTTTTCATATTTAATATGAATTCATTGGAATAAACTCTTTCTATTCATTCTTTAAAATTATAAGTCGATGCATTTTTGTATAACAAATTCTATGGAAACCCTGACTGTTATTTACGTTAAGACAAGACCATTATGATATATTCGATTTTAAGGTTATATGTGATATTTGAATTCTAAATTCTATTATAAAACATCATAAACATTCATTCTGTATAGCTCGTTAGGTTCATATCGGTAAATTAATTTCTACCAATAATACATTTCTTGGTTTTTGTCATAATCAAAATATACAATATCAACATAAATTGTTGAAGGAGTGTTTTACCACAATAGGCCCATCACTGAGACACAGACCGTTTTTCTGTTTTTTTTTGGAATATTGAATATGATTTTGATAACCACGATCACAATGATATGTCTAACCTCTCCTCACTACTACAAAACTCAATATAAACTGCCTCTTCTACCTCAAAAAATCAACCTTACCCGAAAAGTCTCTCAGAAGCTTACTTATCATCTTTAATCAATTCTACGAATATGAACATCGGTTTTTCATGCATGTAAAACTGTTCTATGGTAGAATCCGGATTGTGAAAATGCCATACGTGTATCAAATCATGCTCTCAATTGGTTTAGACGTCACAAAATAGAAGAAAACCTTATTATGCATTAAATGCTTGAAGCTAAAGCTGAATTTATTGTGAAGTGAAGTGAGAAATCTGCTTGGAAAAGTTCTCTCACTCACTTACACAACAGTTTACACTTTAGAGAAAATTTCAGCAACCATAACCAAGAATCCGAATTTCATAACTCACATATTCAACCCTTCACATTTCAGCTAAAGCTTTTCGATATTGCATCTATCGATGGCCCTTTCAATCTACATGGATTAAAAAAATGAACTTACTAAATACATGATAACATATTATCATCCATCCATAATTTCCCCATTTCAACTCTTTCAAAATGCAATAAATCTATTACAATAGAGATCCCCCTACATAGAAGAATCATTTTCCCGAAACAAAACCATGCTGATAAAATTCTCTTGCACAACATATATTAACTCACCTCAAATTTTCATTGATAAATCCTCTCTACCTATTATGTATCAGTGTAAAATCCTTGATGTGACTTTCGATTCTCAACTTAATTGGAATAAACATTTTAATAAAGTAAAAGGCATTTGCCTGAATGTAATTTGAACGAAACTAGACTGCTAAGAGTCTACAGAGCTCAAAGCTTGACTAAGGTTGTTTTATCTATATCTTCGCTTCCAATTCTAAAACTGACTAATTGGACTCTGTACACAACACTGCTCTTCGTCTCTGCTTTGGTGCCTTTCGCTCAAGCCCTGCTGCTAGTTTCAATATTGAAGCTAATGAACCATTATCCTCAAGATGACAATCTCTTCTTCTGTTACATGCTGCTAAAGTATCTTCCAATCCGGCTAATCCTATGCATTCGCTACTTACCACCACATCCCTTCACACTAATTCACGAACAATTATAAATTCAATCCCTCGATTGCACGCACCTCTACTTAAAAATACCAACTTTTCTGTGACCTGACCACTTACTTTGCCTTCTTACACCCCTTGGACCAAAAATATACCCATAATAGACACCTGACTTATCATTTACAATAAACATAAATCCCCTAGCGTCCTTGTAGAGCCAGCATTCCTGAAAAATCTGCATAAAAAATCCTTCGACCTAAGTCTCTATAGGGATGCCTCCAAAACTGAGTGCGCAATCATAAACCACGAATTCATAAGTTCTTTCCGATTACCTTCGACGTGTAGTATTTACACTGGTGAACTATACAGTATTCTTCAAGCTTTAAAACTTTTCTTTCCCTCCCATAAACATATCGCCAGAAGTACTGACTCTCTTTCATCCATATAGTCACTTAAAACCATAATTACCGACCATCCAATAGTCCAAAACTTTCACGACATCTACTAAACTCTCATTGCTCTTGATATAACAGTCTCTCTCATCTGGTTTCTGTCGCATACTGGAACTTTTTGAGTAGAAGAGAAGCGGTGACAATTAGAAGACTCCGCATCAACCATTCGAAACTTACTCACGGCTATGCGATATCGTCTTCCAAAGTCACGTTTCTGTGTTTATTAAGCACATCCTCACTGATTACAGAGAATATTCTACCGAATACCAGCAGTTTGATATGACCTGAAAACAACCTGAAGGAGACTGCTGCTCGATAAAAATGAAACAGTCCTTCATTTAACTTATGTATTATTTTTGTGTTCCAATGACCATCGCTACCTGTACTTTAAACTGAGATGGAAAAAAAATCGTTAATTATTCTTATTATGTTATTCTTATTTTATTTATAAATAATACATGAGAAACAGGTGAACATAAGTATTACATATTTATTATCTATGCCAGTTTAAATGGATTTATTATAATATAATGTTTATCAAGTGGTTACGGCATCACTGAAATGCTTTTTTCTCAAAACTGTCACACAATTAATGAGGAATGGGAAGAACCAGCGTGGCTTGGCGAGTTCGGATTCTCTCAGAATATTTCTAGTCTCCGCTAATGCACATTTGGGATGAATCTCTGGTGAACGTGCTAATAAAAAATAAAACACTATAGATGTTGCTTGTTTGTTTTTAGAAATTGATCGGTGCCCATTTCGTTAAAACTATTTTATCCTTCTCTTTTTTCTTGAACTCATTATTATATGTATTCTTACCACGTTTAAATATAATAACTACCCAATAGTTTTTATGCTACAATAGAAGATTCTTTATTGATTCTGGTATGTTCAGTTCAAGTGTTGTTAATATCTCTAGTCTTAATATATACTGACACTAATTATTTAAAAATTTAATTAATTAAAAATTTAATTTGAGCACTTTGATCAAACGACACATGCTAAGATGACATGCGAGAACGTTTCAAACACTGATCAGCGGCTTCTTAGTGATTGTTGCAACAGTTGCTTCAATCCTGTTTGTTAATCTAGGAAAGTCATCTGGTAGTGGAAGCACTTACACATGATCCTTCATGAACACCACAAATCTGATGATATCAGATGGAAAGAACGGTCATGAAAAAAAAAGCCGTTGCAACCTAGCCAGCGATCAGGTGAAGTGACTTTCACCAAAACGTTTAGACTGTTATAGACGGGGAACTGTGTCTAAAAATTGAGACCATTTATTAGCGAAGTTGAAAGGTAAGCAATAATGTAAAGCCTGTAATTACTGGAAACAATGAGATGGATGCGTCTTCGTAAAATCTTCAAATTGTAGTTTAAGAAATTGCTAATAACGACTAGCCTTCCAAACGAATTTCTTTCAATTTTGCGTAAACGGTTCTTGCAATTGCCTAATGTTTGCCTCACTAACTCTTCATGTCCTATATTCTCTCCTTCACAAATTCTGTTGGTATCTTCAAACTATGATAGCTATTATCACCTGAAGAATCATTAATGAACTCAATACAGAACGTAAGCTGCACAGTAACTAGATTTCGTCTTTGCAAACTGTGTTTACTCCACAGCGCCTATATCGCTTTTTAATGGATGTAAACAAGGAACGCCTTTAAGAAATTGTTTATGAACTATCTACTATTTGCATGAGTGAGAAAGTAAGTGTTCTCTATGTATACATTGAACTCTATTTGTAGAATAATCTAGAAAATGTTTGAACTAATTCTATTTTATTTACAAATAAATATTCAATTTGTGTTGTGTTGATTAATAAATAGGAATACCAAAGACCTCCCTATCATAGTCAGTTTAAACTCATTAAGCTCGTTTAGGTGACTGAGTAGAGAGGGCATTTGAACTTGCGCCTATCCCTCTATACGCAAAGATTCAAATAAGTTTGAAAAGTTGACTTTGACCTTGTTATTGAATTTGTGAATAGAGTTATATTTGACTCAATTTAAAGGAAGAACAATACAAGCCTTGAGCATCAATTCTATGTTCAAAGCCTTACAGCCTTTAATCTTGCCTTATTTTTATTTCCAAAGAATTCTATTTTGAGTATTCCACGTAATGAATAATATTCTGTTTTTTAATTTTTTGTTTAGCTTTTATTCTCAATGCGCAAGCAAGAAAAGGGAAGATACCTGTCTAACAAAGAACCACGGAAAATTGTTACTCATAAGTAAACTATAAATAGATTTATTAATTCCAAAGTCTTTTTATCAATAAAGAACATTTTTCAATGTACATAACAATAAAATTCCATGTTTTAATGGACATTATTTTCCTGTCATTCGACGGCAACTCGTACAAAAATATTCCTTAACTATCTCGAAAGTTCCACAAGTAAGTAGAAATATTGCCCTCGGCATACAAAAATATTACTGGAATCGATAAACAAAGCGAGAGGAAACAAAATGATCTTTCGAAGAAAATCCAGCTACTTGGAAGTTGATGCGAAGCATTGTTTAAGAGTTTAATTCCTCATTTAATAGAACAAACCATAGAAAACTGCTTCTGGGAACATGCATTTGCCAATAATTTTTAGTTCACTGAAATTGTACATGTTAAAAAGATGATGAATACTTGAGATTGCAATAATTCAATTAGACATAATAGATGGAGGATTAAAATTATAAAGAGCAAATAAAAAAAATTGCTCGCATTATTGTGATAAGAAAGCTGACAGATTTAATTCATGCCTAAATATGAAAGAATGAAAACTGAAGAAATATAACAGAGGAAATTCGTAAAAGTTTGAACACTTTCAAAAAACCAGACGAGGATTCAGAATTGACTGAGGTGTTGAAGATTTGAGAGGAAACTGGAAAGTGGGGAAATTATTGATTGAACAGCGATGAACTTTTCTATAACAACATTATCAGTTATCATATTTGGGGCATAAATTATCCAAACTAAAAGAAACAAAGAACTACAAGTTTTATCAACTTATTTATTGATAGATTCTATAAAAAGGTTTTAAAGTAATAATTAAACATCTTCAAAAGCGTTAGAATCAAAACTGATCCTAGGCTATATACCTAAAATATGGGAGGGCCCACACTACAAACGAATCCTACTGCTCGATCAATCTCACCTACTAATTCCCAAAAGCTAGTGGAAAATCCTGAAACAATACACCAGAAGCATAGAAAAACAGTTCGTTTATCAAAAAATAATTTTACTATATAGCATTATTAAAGACGTAGAAAAAACTATTGACAGCAAAGAAATGTCTCTAGCATTTTTCATTGATATATAGGGCGCTTTTTACAACACTTCACATCAATCCAATATGACAGTTTTAGAAGAACTATTTTCAAATGGCTCAATGCAGTGTTACAACAGACTATAGAAATGGAAGATATGAACGAAAACACTACCACTTTTACGACAGTGAAAAACTGTGGTTACTGATAGCGAACAAAAATTTCTAACTAGATTTATCAGTTCCGCATTCAGTTCTAAGCTACTCCAAGGCAAGAATAAAGGCGTAACATTTATTAGGATGCTAACGAACATCAACACAATTAAAAATATTTGTCCCATTTACAAGGAAAATAATGGCAACTATACCTACCCTCAATGGAACTCAACTGATACTATCTAATGAAGTGAAATATCTAGGAGTTATGATGGAAAAAATACTCTCTTGAAACTTCAATCTAGATAAGATAATCTTCAAAGCCACTGCGGCTATATGGACTTTCAAACTCATAAGTAAGTCATGGGGACTTGAGCCTTACTGGTAAATTGGGTATATCAAGCGGTCATTAAACTTTAAACTTTGCTAAACAGCTTTCTCGATTTCTCTCCGATAGTCAAGTGGTCCTAGAAGCTCTGAAGGCTTTTGATTGACTAATAAATGCACGTCCAAGCTAGTTTAGAAGTGTGAACAAATTCTAAAAGTAAAACTGAAGTAAAACAGATATAATTTAATTAAAATGTCTCTTCCATGTTATCAAGGTATATTAAGCAATGAGAAAGCAGACAAGCTGGTAAAGTAAGGGACGACGGCTGCATATTTTGAACCAGTGCCCTGCTTTTGTCTGTATAGATGGTTGAACAATTGAATAAAGTCTTATTAAGAAAACACTCCAGACAGTCCAAAACAATCATAACCATATCAAATAAGAAGTCTGAGGAAGAGAGATGTCCAGGAACTACATTAAATTGGTAGTTGGTTTTCTGAAACGGCAGAGGATCAAAATTGCTTCTAATCTGTAAATCTTCTGCCCTCTTCAGAAAAAGGCTTAAGTACCTCGAGGGTGTACTGCTTATTAACTTGGTATGTCGAACAGAAACCTTCAGAAAAATAGCCCCTTTTAGAAGAAAGCCACGTGTATTCAAAAAAGTACAGTGAGATACCGTGTCACAAATAGAATATCGGTTTAGGTTATGAGACAAAGAGGATGGAAAGCCAAGATGATTCTCTAAATAATCAACTATCTATTCACAAGTTTTTTGCTATTGCTCATACTTTAACTGAAAAATTCTCTCGGTACTCATTGTTTTCCTGATTTTCTCATAATATTCTTTGGAATAAAAGTAACGGTAACCTATTTTTCGAACAAAATTTTTATCATTTTCCTAGACTATATTCACATAGCGAAAAATTATTTGGTCAGTAATATCAACACGAGTGGGCATCAAAAACCCTCTTTATACTACTTTGAATACCTTAATGCAAATGAATAGTTATTTATTAAATCATCACAACTAGATTAGTTCCTCATTAGCTGTTCGTTCGAGTATTTATGTTCTATTATTGTAGTTAACTGTTGGGAATACGCATACATACTTGTTTACACCTCATAGAGTGATTGACATGTTATTCGGGGTAATTGGAATAAGTATCAACTTAGATTGGTGGATTATTATGAGATCTATAAATAATGATTAACCGTTCTTTGAAGAGAACTGCAACTCCATTTATGAGAACTACGCTTAATGAAACCCTAAATTCTTAAATGGAATATGGGATTTTATTTCGAAAATAATTCCATTTTCCAGCGTAGTCTCTTTAGAGTTCCAAAAATTTTCAAAAAATTAAATTTCTCGTGTTTATCAAACTTGTTATCCAATAAAAAATATATGATTGGCTAACTATCAGTATGGATGACACTGAAATGTTCTAAGAAACAATGTTTGAAAATTTGAAAAATAAAATACTATTTTTCATTAATATGAATGTTTTTAATTATATTTATTTTTTATATTTATTTATAATTATTTAAAAACTCATAAAAAAATTTGAAGAAATTATGATGTTAAATAGCAAACTGGTAGATTCTTTTCTATTTCCTGAAAGTTTATTTTTCTGATTATGAGGTGTCGTTTTTGAATCAATGCGTCATTTTCATTATGTAAATTAAAATTTATCAGTCATTGCTACGTGGTTCATTACTGTATCGAATTTATCAAGACGGGAAGTCATAAAATTACAAAGAAAATTTAATGGAAATAATTAAACTTTTTTTACCTCTAGTCTAATTCAAATTTCACAGCTGGATTGTGATGAATGATATGTGATTGAAATTTACAATCGATTTTCTTTATTCCAAGAAAACCAATTCCAATTTTTTTATGTCTTAGGCATATACTACTACTACATAACCTAACGTAATATAAAAAATTGTCGAAATTGAGACCAACTATCAGGAAAGCATACTTTATTCAATCTACATGGAGAAATTAAAAAAATAAATAACAGGAAGAAAACTCTCAATTACTGAATTATTTTTTGACGAGTTGCTATCAGTATTTCATGTGTTTTGACTGATATACAATACTAGAAAAACTAGTTCAATGGTTATAAAAACGTCAGTTTGTGGCTTTAGGAAAATAATTCGATCAAATAATTTTCACAAGTCTCTTTTAAAGTTATTTTTGCAATAATATTGAACTTTTCCAGAGTTTGAAATGAATGACAGTTCAAGGGAGCAAGGTAACGGTAACATTGCATACATCAAAACTTCCCATCTAACTAGTACCTGAAAATTTCTGCGATATCCTGCTTCAATCATATTAGTTGTTGATGGTAGATACTGGCAGATAGTGACATTAATAGTTTATCTAGGTTCAAGAAGCTCATGATAAACAATACCCTTCCAATTGCCCGAGACACAGCATTTGTGAAGCTTCTCCGAGCTTTGACCGTGGCATCATATATCTTATAAATAAAATATATTAATAAGACCAGGCATCTAACTTCGATTTTCAGTAAAATATCAACAAGAATACTGAAAACCATTTATAAGCTCTTTTATAGTATAATAAGAATAATTACTTGGGTATGATGTTATCAAAACAAAATCGAATTATTGCATTTTGCTTATACAAGAATTTTTTGAATAATTACAAATATATCAATTCTGTGTTTATATATGAATTTTTTTTGATAAGCACTTCTAAAGATGGCGTGATGAATTTGATGACCAAGTTGCTGTTAATTCGACTAGTAGAGGTAGATAGTGGAATTGAATAAAATATGTAATATGAGAAAGTGAAGGTGTAGAGTAGCTTGTAGCTAACGAAGGAAGTTAATAGAAAATGTAATATCATAACTAGAGAAACTTGGAGGTATCTAAAAATTGAATGAAAGCTGTGACAGTGAATATCATAATGTCTATTTCTAATTTATTTGAACTATTTTCAAAACAGTTGGGTGAATTTATATACACGGTGTATCTTCTTACCTACTCAATTTATTCATAGAATATGTTTTTTACTTACTTATTTTATTTATTCATACACTTACAGTAAGTAGAATTAATTATTTACTATACACTTGAACTTATCAGTAAACACGTATCTAATTCTTATCATATTAATTTATTTGAACCATTAACACCATTAACTTGTCTATTCTGATATATGCAGGATGACATCAGATCATTCACTCTTTTCTCTGATAAACGAGCAATTGTCTATACAAAAAGAGGCACTCAATAGCCTCCAAGCCTTCCTAGAAACTGATACTATGAAACCAATATGAACAAATCGTTGACTTATATAAAACATGCTTTTCTAAGAAATTCTACATTTACTAAACTCTAGATTATTTTAACTTAATCGAACAGGGCCGAAATCGCGTTTCATGTAGACGAGTTTGTTAACAATATTGTAGTAACCGTCTATTCATTGGATCTGAGAACAGTTAGTTGTTGGTATTTGTTCAATTTGTTCAAATTTAAATTATCTCTCCACTTTAAACCAAAGCATTTCAATTTGGATTAATGGAGAATCTTATAGAACGTTATCTAACTGAAATATGGATTGAAGAGATATTTGGAAACTTTCAACAGCCATTTGCAAAATGCAATTGGTATATTCAACTCTACATTATCAGATATCCCCCTTCTAAATTATTATCCATCACTATAGCGAAGACAACATATTGAAATGGGAATTTATGGTTTAACTATACATCTGATAAAAAAATATTCCAGTTCCTGATAGTTCTGTAAGTCATATGCTATGACCTGCGTCAGTCTTAATACCAACAATTAAAAAATTATCAAAATGCACCCCTAATGTTCAGTCAGATGTAAAGTACTACACATGACTATTAGGAAAACTTAAATGAAATTCACCACCATTCTTTTCAATTTCAAATAACGATGCTTCTAGAACGGTCATTGAAGTTCATTACAAAAACCGGATCGTGCTCGGCGCCGATCTTAGTCATAGCTCATCAAAAAATCAACTTTACCTAAATGTATTGTTAGATTACAACTAATGTGTTTTTTATTTTCAGCCGAAACCACCAAAGATTCTGGTTTACAGGTAATGTAAGTTTTTATTTATTATGCTTTTTACAATAGATAGTAAACAGATCGTATATTCCAATTTTTGTCCAGATTATAGTTTCTTCGATGGCATAAATTAATATTTAGGTAAAATATAAAATATATAAAATAAGAGACTTTAGAACAAATTGTAGGTATCAGCGTATTGAACGAGTATGAACCTCCAAATTAAAAAATCAACTGTTTTAAATATTTTCTGCCATAAGTATAATTCGTAAGGACAAATTCATGTTATCTAAGAGATTTTTGGATATATTCATTTTTTTGGTAAAAAGTACATTCGTGTTTTTGTCGTTCAAAGATTTAAACCAAATTTAGTTTCGTAATTGAACTCAATCATTTTCAGCAAACTCATTTAATGGAAATAAAATAAGGAAATAAACTTTCATTCTCAGCTAATTAAAAATAAAAATATTTATTTATGTAAAAGTGAAGTAATAATTTTTTTAACAAGTAGAACGATTTGACCGAAGGAGAGTGCGGCAATTCCTACGACTGAAAAAAAGTTACTTCACTCACGAGTTCCATGCAAAGTTTTTTCTACGTCCATAGACTTGAAAAAATTCGACAAAACTTTTATCCATTTTTATTTTGTATTATATTAAATATAATATTAAATACAACTGTGAGCATTATTAATTTGAAGTTTGGATCTTTTTTCCATGTCCAACACCAATACATTTAAGTTATAAGTTAATGGGTAAGAAAATAATGTGACAATGTGTGATTGAATTGAACAACTTATTAATTAATATTTCATTCTAGCATAGACGCTCATTTCAATATGCTATGGAGCAGTTAATAACAAACATCTGTATGAAATATTATCTTCTACAAAAGGGAAAGAAGCATTTTTGTAAAATAACACTGGACAGATGTCTTTCTTTCTGTTACTGTACCTCCAACAAGCGATCTGGAATGATGATGTGAATCTTCACGGATCCTCTGACTCAACTGACTATGTGGTTGAATTAAGATATTTGTAGGGGTTACTACTCCTCCGTTTATAGAAAAATAGTTCTAACGACTCCACTTGAAAAGTCTGCAGTATGTGGAGTGGCGCTATCCTGATGAAACCAAGCGTTCTCATGGAATAGAGCAAATTTATTTCGAAATAAGCCGAATCACAAAATTTCGATTCTCTTCATTGATGTAACGCACAGGAAAATTCGTTATCTTCAACTAAAGCCGCATTCAAATTGTCGATAGCTTCGTTAATTAGATTCATCCGTTGTCTCGCGTACTCTATTCCACAGTATGGATCAAAAGAGTTGTTCATCGCACATTAACTCGTAGTGAAAACTAACGCAACTCTGTATCGCTTGTCTTTGACTCCATAACGAAGATAAAAAGGGAGCAGTTCTCTTCCGCCTTCAACAACTTTGTCGTCGTCGTCTTCAGATAGTAGAATAGAAAGCATCAAACCGTCTTCCACCATCCTATTGTCGCTAACTAGTATTTCTTTTATTCGAGAAAAAATAGTGTAGTGTTTATGATTGAGAAGAAAATGGTATCAAATGTATTGATTTTAATTAAATTGAGGAAAGGGTGCATAATCTATTTAAACTAGTATGTTCTCGTGATGGTCGATATAAACTGATGCAAATAAATTTGTCGAATATTTTATCGCTATGCTACTAATTTAAATAAAAGTTCTTTACAACGGCCACAAAAGGCAAAAAATTATCAATTTTAATATAGTAACGTTTTTCTTATTCATTTTTCCAATTTCTATTCGTGCGCTGAATTAATAGACACTGTCTCTTACATTCTAAATTTATTTGAACACTATTTACTATACTAATTTATAATAACACTTATCACTGTCACTTAGTTAATTTGAATAATTTATTCAAATTTTTCGATTACTTTCTTCACCAAGTACCGATGATGGGATAGATAGCCGCAAATTAATATGTGAACCCCGGTATCCTGGAATATCACCTCTCCCATGTTTCTAACGACTCTCCAATCCAACTGGTTACTCTTTATCTTAGTCATAGCCAGTTTCTTCACGTTGGCTTCCAACACATAGTTGCAGAGGCTTTCAAGAGATCTGCTCTTCAAGTTTCTTTAATTGACCTAACTTCTTCCGGAATACGGTTGCTAATCCTCTTGATACTGGTAGCAACTGGTTCACTCGTTCCTGTAGGTCTTGGTCTGTGGTTCAAACGGCGCTAGTCGATTTTGGTGGACTAATTTTGGTTTGCCATTGCTTATGCGATAGGTCATATCATTGTTCCTTTTCTTGACTGAGCATGAACTTTCCTATGATTTTTTCCATCTTTTCAAGCTAGGTCTTCTCTAGGTCGACAACCAATTTCTAGGTCTAGGAAGCTTCATTTCACGTCCAAACAGAATTTTTGCATTAATAGCTGATCGATAAGCCATTGCAAATAGGGGTAGATACTGATCCCAATCTCTCTGGTGGCTGAAAACTACTTTGGTCAGATATCTGCCAATAGTCCTGTTCATTCTCTCGTTCATTCCATCCTATTCTGGATGTAATGAGGTCGTTCTGGTCTTTTTGATTCCCGCTGTGGACTTCCAAGAGCACACCATATTGACTAATAAATTCTTGCACCAATACTTCCGCAACAGTTGTGGCCTCTTGATTCGGAATCAGGAAAATTTCCACCCGTTTTATTAAATAATCCTTCACAACTAGGATATATTTACCACCACGTTCTGTTATCGAAAATGGTCCAGCGATATATAAAGCAATCCTTTCAAAAGGACAAGCTACATACTAGAAAAGGCATTATCCTTTGCGTTTTCTCCAAAATTTCAAATAATTGAGTTGAGCGCGTTAACTTTACAAAAAAAATATGATCCCTTATCCCATTTAAAATTTCCACCTCTCGAACGAAATGTATATACTGTCATTTAGTATTTATATACATTTCATGGCTTTATCATTTGTTAGGTGATGCTAAATCTCTTTTCTCTGGATTACCGTTTACTATAAATACACAAATATGAATTGTCGATTTGTCTATAATTATTTATATTTTTTCATTTTGTAATGTGATGTATTACATCCAGTGTGTAACTTGATGCAGAAAAGACAAATTGTATAAAAGAAAAAAAGTATAGTTTCGTAGTCTATTAGATATCTCTGAAAACTTATATTTCAATTATTATGTTATCAATTACTGCTACTTTAATATCAAAAAAAAAATTAATTGAGCCGCAGGAATATTCTTATACAGTAGTAGTTGGTTGTTGGAAACATATTTATTTGCACAAAATCCAAATTATGGATATCTGAATACCTATATCACCTACCCCGCACCATTACAGAAATCCAAAATTACGCGTTCTGATGAGAAAAAAACGAAAAAAAGTCAAAATTGAAATTATCTCCTCCAAAGTAATGCTACAACTGTTATTTCTAATAACTCCATTACAGGAAGCATGCTTGAATCTGATCAATATCGGAATTATTGTCAAATATTTCTCTTTCATAATCATGTTCAATACCTATGTTTCAAGAGAGTCCGTGCAAACAAGATCTCGCTATAAAAACTGATTAATCTCAATTTTTAATTAAACTTGTATAAAGAAGCTCCTTCAGAAATACAATCTATTTGTGAATATCCGATTGATTATGAAGTTTTCATTTATTAGTCAGCATTAAGAAGAAATAACACATTTTTTTTTCCATTTATAACATTTCCAATTGCCACTTCAATCCAGAAGGCTTGAGCAAATAACATTATTGAAAAATTCATTAATCCAAGAAATTTCAGAAAATGTTCAGGAAATTTCAATTTTTGCTTATGTAATAATTCGCTAGCTATTAATTTGTAACTTGTATCATATGTGCATAGGTTAAAATAATATTGAAATAGAAAATGTGCGTCAATGTTACCGCGAACATTAAGTAAAACACTAATAAAGGTTAAATTCTCCAAGAGCTTGAATCTAATTCTTCATTTAGAAGCAACTGAAACAAGAACTTTAATGGAAGCCGAAATTAATTTCAACACGGGAAGCTTCAACGTAATTCAGAAATCGTCTGATATGCAAACGGCTCTGAAGTAGTCTTCAAGGCATCCGCGACATAAAAGAGGAAATGAAAAAGAAATAGTCTCGAGAAATTCAATTTCCACATGAGCATATTTCTTTTTCATGACTGCCTCATTAAATCAAATTAATTAGATGGAATCTACTCATATTTTTAAACGATTTTCTAACAATCATCCGTTTCATATATGAATTCTCAACTTTATTCTTGTTACTTAAATTATTTTACATCTCTATGAAGTTTTATTACAAGTATAAGGAGAATGTTTCGAGAATTCTTTATGTTCATTTGTTGTGTGAGCTTTCCATGTTTATAGATATTGGACATGTTACACCTGAAAGTAAGAATTCGTCAACTTTGATTTTTTTGGAACATTATAATCATATTTCAAAAACCATATTTTCTCTTGAATTTCTCCTATTGTCTCTGCGTTGAATTCACGTCAAAATGATTACCATGTTTTGCTCTGTAGGAGGAAGAGGAAGGTAGATTAGGGCTGCCTTTGACTGCAGACCACTGTCGTCAACGCTTGAGCTGGTACAGTGAATGACGCGAAAAAATGATTATACTCTAATTAGTTTTAGTATTGGAATATTTCATAATGAACTAAAGTGAAAGTTTTCTATTCTATAAGCATTCTCGTTGCTCGAAATAAATATTTTTTTGAAAACATACAACTTTGAGATTTTTATATAGTGTTTTTATATTTCATGAACGTTTCATACACCTTTGAACAACAACACAAAAAACACTTTACTTACCAAAAAACAAAAGTATTTATTACTTTATAAATGTAAAAAAACTATAAACTAAAAAAATAGCTTAGTATAAATAAGAAAAAATCGAAAACCCTTGTAAAATATTTTCAAAATAAATTTTACCCTTTATTTTCAAACGTTTATGTTTTTAAACATAAACAGGATTCTGATAAGACAATTAATTGAGTAACAACAGAATACTATAAAATTGTTATTTTTCCTTTTTTTGTTTTTCTTCATTTGCTGTAGTAGTTAAACAAATAATGGTGTCATAATTTTGTCTATCAACAGGGCATACATTTTATTATGCTGAGCAAAATATCTATTTTATTTTTAGCTAGAGATACCCTCGAATTTTTTAATTTTTGTAGTTTCATTGACTCCTCGTGTCTCTGTGTAATATCTGTCTTTTTACGCAAGGTATATCGAACGTGGGCAACGGTCTAATCTTGTTGGGTAAAAGAAGTTTTATATTTTACTATGACATGATCTTTGTTAAATTGGAGAATGCAAACTTTAGAATATGGTACTAAGCTATAAATACAGAGGCGTGCACCTGCTTGGAAGTCAAAGAAGTCCATTGGTTGCATCTGCATAACACAATATTTACTTTCAGTAAACAAAGTAAAAGTGAAATTGGAGAAAAATATTCCACTTTCCGTAAACTCTTTTCTATGCAGCTGTGTACTGCGTCTACTTCTTGTATGTAAGAATAACCGGGGACAGAAAATTTCATTATAACTTTTTCCACATTTTTGTATATTTGTATGGTCTGAGCAACTGTGTAACTGATCAAACTGTTTCTGTGGTACGCAATTCCCACTTCAAACCACTAACTTTTTTATTTCAAGATGATCAGTGAAAACTTTATTTAGAATTTCATAAAATGAACTTGCAATGTCATTTCCAGCTCTTCCTTGTAAAGTCTTCGGCCATACTGCGCAATATACTTTTTTACCCGACTGCCAGGAAAGGTTATGTTTTTAACGCGTATCTTGTATGTATGTATGTATGTATGTAATTTTCTTTATTTCCTTGTATCTCCAGAACTGCTAAACTGATTTTCACATTTGAGGTATCGTTAGATTCGTTTCATTAGCCCAAGTGTTCTTAGATAGGAGACATTTAAAAAAACCAAAATGGCGGATTTTGGACGCCATGTTGTAAGGTATAAAATTTTTTTTTACTACCAAACATATCGAGTTGGGTATCAAAATGAAGGATTTTAAACACTGATTGCCGTTTTAATATTAAATGGAACGATAAAAAATAGCTAATTAAAATAATTCAGACCTGTGCGGATAGATGGCATCACTAGGTTTTTAAAACGCGGTATCGTTGTGTGTTCTTAATATTACTTATTATGGAGCATCGGTCAGCGCGCAACAAACAATTCGGATAGATGGCGCCACTAGGTTTTTAAAACGCGGTATAGTTGTGACTTCTTGTTATCTAAGACTAATATGTTTACTACGAGGACGGACCTACGTTGTTACTATAATTATAATTGTCTTGTGCGATTTAAATATCTTAATTATTGTGAGGTGCCCCAAAATATGAGGCAGGCTGGAGATACAACTTTTGTAGACATACTAAACAGTCTTCACGTTGGAGAACTTACAACACAGCAGTTATCTATCATAGAAAACCGCAGAGTACCGTTAATAGGGCCATTTGACGATGGAGAAGCTGTCAGAATTTTCCCAACAACTAGACTGGTTGATGCATATAACGCGACTATGACAGAAAAGTTAGAAAAGCTCACAAAAGTATACACCGTTAGTGCTGTAGACATCTCATTGGATCCTAAAACATATGGTCGAAAACCACGAGAGGAATACTTACCTGATGATCCCAATAAAACAGGTGGTATACCAAACCAACTCAAATTAGGTGTAGGTTCTCGAGCCATGCTAAGACGGAACATCAATGTTAACCATGGGCTGATTAACGGTGCTATGGGTGTTATCCGACGAATAGATTGGCCAGCACTACGCAGAGAGCAGTTGGAGCCGGCAGAACTGCCACAAGCAGTATTTGTGGAGTTCGATGACTCAAATATAACAGGGAACTGACCTGGTATTGGAGTCCGGATAGAGCCTTGTGCTACAGAATTTGATGCTTTATGTGGTAAAGACAAGATCGAGCGACGAATGCTTCCCTTAATTTTATGCTGGGCACTGACGGTGCATAAATTACAGGGCACAACTTTAGACCAAGCAGTTGTAGATTTAAGTAGAAACATATTTGCAAAAGGTCAAACTTACGTTGCTTTGAGCAGAGTGAAGACTCTCTCCGGACTTGCTATTAGTTCTCTTTACCCTAACAAATTGCTTAATCAACCACATGACATAAACTCATTCAAGGAATTAATCCGGTTACGTAATCTTAACTAAAAAGACATAAATAAAATAATAATTAAAAAAAATCAAAAAACACGCCTGCATGGATAACTACAATTAAAAATCAACTGAAAAGACTGAAACAAGATGAAAATTCAATGATAAGGTATTTTAAAAAAATAATGATTAGGTACTTAAAACCAGAAACATAAAATGAAACAGTACCAAACCAATGTACCTGCATATTGTACACTTAGAAATATCAGCACGGTAGTTTTTTCACATTTTGCAACATTATAAACAGAATTACATTCGAAGGCATTCACAAAGAGATAATAATTTATCATAGCATTCAATTTCATGCCTCCGACTGCAATCCTATAGATGTATCGTCATCTGTGCAACAAAATCTACACACCGCATTAGCTGCTAAGTCTGGCTTCTACAGTTGTTTGCTTAGACGACAGTGCTCTGATAGGACTCCTGTTAGTATTCTTAGATTGTTCTTACTTAGATTGATACATTCAGCTGATCTTCTCTGCCATCGATTTAGCGAGTTTATCAGTAATCTCATTTACTCATCCAATTTAGTAAAATTTAGTTGATTAGGTATTTCATTATACCTCGTATATTCTTTATCGAATTGTCTCTGTCGATAAATTTCATTTGAAGTCTTTTTTAATAGTTTCAGAAATAACTATTCATTTCATTTCAACTAATAGAATGTGAATAAATAAAAATGAATCAATCTGCAAGCCAAAGAAAATTATTTAGAAATATACTTTAAACTATAGTGAATGATATTAACTTAAAAGTAAATGTATTCATGGCTATCCATAACATTTCAACCGGAAATGTGCTTTTTGCTCCTCCATCAAAACAATGTTCAACAGACGTCAATAGAGTGAAACAATTCGAAATATTCATGTTTTTTTCACTGATTGTCTGGATTGCTTGTATGTTGATTTCTATTCCATATAAAAAAAAACAATGAACCTACAAACATTTTTCATAACTTTGTTTTATACTCAAATCCATTTTCCAACAGAGAATCTATAAAATAGAACCAATCATGACCAAACAGATGGGAAAGTATATAGAGAGTAACGAATCGAATTTTATGAAATGAAAAAATAATCACTCAAAAAACTGTGGAAAAAGTGGTAATATAATAAAAGGAATTTATATTTGAATTATACTAATAACCTGCGTTTTTTCATTCCACAGTAGAATAATCTCCAGTAATAAATTTCAAATTTGTTTATTTAAAAGGTAGACATAGACGAACTAGTACATACGAGGTGTGATAAAGTGAGGAGATATAACATTAAATTTGCATTGATCTCCTTTAAAATGCTTCCATGCAATAAACTTATTCTATAATTGATTACATGGCTTTGATGGTTCTGTCATGGCCTTCCTAATAAACTGATTAAAGAAATTTTCTCTATCAATATATTTTTATTTTTGAAGAGAGCTGAGAGTCGCAAAGTGCTGAGTGAGGTAAGTAACGTAAATGTTGACAGTCAAAAAGACTTTCAACGCCAAAACGCCAAAAACTCGCGAAAGAAGCGACTATTTTGCATACAAAGTTTCAGAAACATCCCAGCTCAACAGCTATTTGAAAAACCAAGTTTTCACAAATGTTTTTCTTCTTGTGTAAATAGATGTTCCTACTATTTCTCATCCTTATCTGATTCATTTTCGAGCATGAGATATCGCATTTCTTCTAAAGTAGTAATAGGAACTAAAAGGCACATACTATTTTATAATATACTAGAAGGCCCGTGCTGCTCCGCAACTTCAGTCGATATTAGAGTTAGTAGTAGGAAAAAACGCATCAGTAATTATAATTTACCTTACTTTGAAAGCAAAAAAACTATTCACAAAAATTCTTACATAAATTTAAAAAATACTATGAAGTGGCGAAGAAGAACTGAGAAAACATGTGAACAGGAGCACAGTCTTATCGCCACTAATAAGTTATTGGCTAAAGCTAACAGCCAATTTAAATGCACTGTGTGTGAATATTTTATTTGTAAGTTATTGGCTGAAGCCAGCAGCCAATTAGAATTTAGTGTTTTATATATTATGAATTTTTAAGCGGAGAAGAATCTGAAAAATCTCAGAAAAATTATAAGTCAATTTGAATGTTCCCTCATAGCTCTAGTGAGGCTTAACCAATTAAGTCATATGATATCTCAAATTAAAGAGCTTAATTCACTGAGTGTTATTAGACTCAATTGATCAACATATCTCAATTAGAACCCGAGCTATGGAGCTTTGAGTGTAGAAAAATCTCAGAAAACTTAAAATTCAAGTTGAATGTTTCCTCACAGCTCTTTTCAGGCTCAACCAATCAAGTCATAATATATCAAATGAATAAGCTTTATTCACTGAGTGTTCTTAGACCAAAATGATCAAAATATCTCGATTAGAACAAACCGAACGTATGAAAACATGGAAAATTTATAGGGAAAAAGTCGCATTTGAGTATAATTTCTGGAGGGTTAAAGTTGAGTGATTTTCAATGCTTGATGACAAATCTATGCATAAATACATTTCATTTAAAAAAAAAATAATAAAATTGGCCATATAGAATGGCCGGACGGACTTTTAGTATATAGACAACAATGATAAAAAATCAAATATTTGCCAAAAAAATTATGTTTTAGTACAAGATTGGTGAAAGCAATTGAACTTGACGATGGGCGATCACTGGCCTCAAGCTTTCATGTAGTGGAATATCGAGTAACGACAGTTAGCGACAGTATAGCGTTATCTATATATTTTCTGTGTTTGCTAATTTCACTAGACGGGTTAATACCAATGTACCAGGAACTATTTTTTTTTCTCAGCATAGATTTCAAAATTTTATAATTTGGCTACCGCATGTTATGCGACAAATCCTTTTCAGACATTCGATTACTTGAATCTCCAGATATACAGGTAATAGTTTATTTCTGTTTGCCACATGTAGCTAGACAGGGTCATCGTATATCACTTAATTAGTCTCACAGTTACCTGAATGTACAGTGCATTCAGTATTTAACTCACCTTTGAAATTGGATCCCATTTTAAACACGATGTGCGTATTAATCATATGACAACTCATGTGTTCCAATTAAACTCAACAACGTGGTAAATCAAATGGTTAATGGATTTTAATCAGGGATCTTAATAATTATAAATTATAACCTAGAGCCTTGGAGTGTTCAATGTAATTACCAAAATTACGGACGGTAGATGTTGATATACCACACTATTAAATTGACTTGAGTTCTCGATAAAATGTCTAGATAAAATAACAAAGTAGACATTATGGTGACACATTTAACCAGTGCCAAATCGATTTTCGCAGAAACTAAATCGACCATGAACCTAGCTTAAAATTGGGAAGAGAAATTTTCATATGCAACCAGCAACTGCTGAACACAGCAAAAATCAGGATGCGATGTATAATAAAAAATACAATCAGTGTTTATCTTAAAAGCACTTCCACTTCATAATTTTTGAACATAATCTTTCCTCACTGAAAATCAAGAACATACATACTATTATTGTCATTGAGCTTTCTCCATTTGTCTCTTGGTTTCATACTTCCATCAACATGGAATAAATTTTCGACCTCTCCTATATTGTTGAATTTATTTTATCAAGGATTTTTCGCGAAGACGAAAACAAACTATATTTAGGTGGAGCAATATCTGCCCTACGAAGTGACTACATTCCAGCGTCCCAATGAAATTCAGTTAATTTTTGGCGAGTTGTTGCCTAGCCTTGTCGCGGAGGAATACAACGCTCTCCCTATTGACCCTCACTGCGTTCTTTTTGTTTTCATACTATAAATATATAAATACATAGTATAAAATTTCCCTCCCTCCCAGTTTCATGATGTACACAAAATCACTGGGCAAATATCCAGGCTTTGAACTCTTTCCTGTCACTCCACCACGATTTTTCCACGATCATTTGCATTTAACGTTCTCTCTAACCAATGTACATCATATGCCATTTATATATATATATATATATATATATATATATATATATATATATATATATATATATATATATATTTCCACAAAATATCGCTAATTTCATACAGTTAACCCACCCATACATAAAGTTTTTCTGTATACCGAGTCTTTTCCAAATGATTTTAAAATATTTGATAGTTGATGCCAAATGAATTAGTGACGTCTCTCCAGCTTGCATGCCAATGTATCTCAATTAACTAAAACATAAATTAATTTTCTCAAGAAATGGAAGCGAGGAAGGGAAACATTTCACAATCAAATTCCCACAACAGGAACTAATTAGCAACATCATCCATATTTCACCTATGAGTTCTAAATATACTACCACCAACATCATTTATTGTCAAAATTAAATAATACTTTCTACATTAACTGTATTCGAACTCATTCAACATCTTTCCTACGCCATTAAAAGTTAATTGTCAAATTCCTACACTCTGAGAATTTCTCATCTAAATTTACATGTAAACGCCTCAGAATTCGCAATGACGGACATATCGATGTTGCCACATCCGACAGCAAGACTAAATTCCAATTTGTGTGATCAACGTGGGATAATTGCACCGCATTTACCTGCAATTTGGGCGGTTTAGTGAATTACAATTTGTCAGTACGTTCGGCTAACTGTGATGAGCCGAAATAACTACACTTAGTTGTACACTCCTTTGTCGTTTTATTATATTTCGTTGTAATCATCCATTGTTTTGATACGACAACACTTTACTGAATTTAGATGACATCATAATCGCCTAATTTTGAATACTTACAATTCTGAATTTCTGTTGATTTTAGCTACAGAAATAGTGATATACAAATGGGATAGAATGTAGGTTTATGAAAATTAGTTATACTGCTGTAAACTATATGAAGAGGTTGGATACTCTCCAGATATGAAAAATTATTTCACGGAAGTTGGAATTGATTGTTTCTAATTATTACATTATCGTATATACGAGGGTTTCTACTAGTTTTGAGATTAATGAATAAAAAGACATATGTTTCTAAATATTCTTGATTTTAGGTCTCTTCTTGAAGAAATTGAAAACAAATATTTATAATTGGATATGGCACATTTTTTTTTCAAAATATTCTCTAGATTTTCAGTGAAAAAAAATTTTTCAATACACTTTTAAATACGTTTGAACCAACTGTCGAAGTATTTTTGCCATTCCTGTTTAGATACCTACAAAACATGTAATTTCAGAGCATCAAACGCTTTTTCAGTGAAGAAAAACGTTGACCTCGCTATTTAATTATGATCTCCGGGAATAAGAAGAAAATTGTTTGAATTGATGTGCGTGTGGAAAATGATTGGTCTTCTGCGATTGTTTTCTGATTTTTTCGAAATATTCTCGGAAACGAATACTAGTATACCATTCAAGATTGACTGTTTCATGTTGCTCTAATGGAACTGTGGCGATATGTCCAGTTATTCAAGAAAAATAGGCGACCATTTGCTTCGAACAGCTTCGTGCGCGAAAAACTTTTGTTGAATTTGGTTTCGTCTTGAAAGACTCATACAATCGATTGTTGTTAGTTCGAGTTCATATGAATAGATTTATGATTCGTCGCCTATCACAATCTTATAGACGTCTATTGAAGCATCGCGGTTAAGTTTTTTTCAGCATTTCTTTGCACTAATCGACACGAGGAGCGATATGGTCAAATTATACGGTATACAACAGCGAAACACGTTGGCTTGAGATAGTGCTCCATCATTAAAACTCGAAACGAGTTGATTGCTCCTCTGCTGTTATCTTAATCCACATCGAGTTCTAGAAAATCATCGAAAAATGTTCGCGGTTTAATTCCATTCTTTGACCTAAATGATTATTTCAATTACGTTCTGAATACGTTCACCATTAAAAATGTCATGATGACAATGTCAGATTTGACATATTCACATCAGCGTTGCCATATCTCATAACTTGAGTAACAACCCTCATGGTTTGCATTTCTAAATAATATTTCTTATGTGAGGTGTTGCTATCAAATGGCTAAATTGATATAGAATAGCGATTTTGATATTTTGATATTCATCTATATACATCCCCACTCTATTCATACAGCGTGCCAAATTTGTTTAAATATTACTCGAAACATTATTGGAAACCTAGAATTTCAGTTCATTCCAATGGCGTGTTGCTTTCTCTTCCACAGCATCAATAGCCTTAAATTTTGATACTACCAATTCTGATTCCATTTTAGGAATCAATCGAAGGGTCTAGAATTGGTATGGTGGAATTTTCTAAACTTCTTTCTAAAAATAATGCGAAATATGCTGGCAAATTATCTTGGTGGTGAGCCCATACCGGGAATTAGTACCGTATTATTTCAAGTTTAGTAAAAATGTGGTGGAGGTCTTACTGTTGATTGTAGTCCAGGAAATATTGTCGGAAAATGACTATTTTACATGGTTTCCTCCTGGTGGCTGATTCTGCTAGACAATAGAGCAAAATTGATGCAAGAAGGTTGTGTTTTCTGTTAAAATAATGTTTTTCGATATCTTTCTACTCTCCAATTTCACAGATAAAAACTTTAAGAACTTTTTTCTCCTGAAAAGATCTACAAAAATAGAAAAAAAACAGTCCGAACTAATAGGCAAAATACCAGTATTATTGATGAACGACATTGTGCAATATATTATTACGTACGTTGATGGAGTATGGAAGAAGCTAAAAGTGGAGGAACCTCAGATTTTTTTCAATTTCATTTTATTCGATGAAAAAAATTTTTATAATATAAAATTGTGAAAGTTCACGTCACGAGTATCAATTGGCACTTTTGTGAAATATCCAATGTTCACGGTATTTTCGCTGTTTATATTAAATAATTTTTTCTGAGAAGACTTTCTCTTCTGGTTTCCTACATTGCAATTTGTTTATTCAAATATTTTTATTATTATATATGCCACAAAAGGTTAGTTGTTGAAAAATTATCCTCTCATTTTGTTTAAAAGAGCTATTCTATTTATTTCAGATAAACAATATAAATGACAGGGGAGAAAATAACGTAAACTTTGATACTTCATAAAAGCGGTTCGGACGACTTGGGATATGATATTTTATAATTTTAATGGGTTAATGAAAAAACATTAATTTATCTTGGATAAAAGAGTGACTCGAGTCTTGATCGGCTTCCCCCACTCTGTGGCTACATGCCAGATACTAAAAATAATAGCGTTGTATGAACTTTGGAAATAGCTTTTAGCTTTAGAATGAATAATTTAATCAGTGGAAATACTCTATGTTAAGATCATGAATATCTATTTTTTTCTTCATTGCTTTATCCTAAACTTTTGCAAAAATGAGCCCTAAATTTTGACGATATGTCACTCCCTTGTTTCTCAAGTAATCTAGACGACCCATTTTCATATTAAAGCTTTTTAAATACTTGATCAATGTACGTAATGATATATTGCAAATTTCTTTAAACATGCTATTGATTCCATTATATAACTAAGGTCGTTTCAAATAATCATTTCGAGGTTGCGGAATTGCGTATATTTCACGATACACAAACAACGGTATGCTGACTTGCCGGCCCAAATTTGACACGCCACGCGCATGATGACACGCTGGAATCAGAATGTTTTTTTGGACATTCAGATTACGTTAGAGTTGCATATATTTGACAGTTTTTTGTGTAATCGTGATATTTTTTTGTACTTGTCGGATTAGCCAGTATTCAAGACTATTGTAGAGTTGACATAACTGTTTCTGTTATAAAATCATAAATCTGGGTTATGCCGTGATTACGTATGACAACGATATTCAAAATACCAAAAAAAGGTATTAAATAGTTTGAATTTTCAAGAAAAGAAAACTTGGCAAAGCAGTGGATAGGAGCCTGTCGTCGAGGGGATAAAATTAAGTTTAAAATGTCATGCAGAAATTTGAAATTAATGAATACATAGGTTTTGAATGCTTGCATATTGCAGGATGTAAATTTAGAAATAAATATTGTCTAGGTATTCCCAAAAAAAAACAAATGAGGCATCTGATACACATGACTGGCTGAAAACGGTTTCCAGAATCGGAATTTTTAAGATGCATGGGGCCTCTCTGAGCTGAGAGATCCCAACGTGACGTCACATTGTGCGAGATAAAGATTTTTAAGATAGTTTCAAATGAATATCGAGTTATTGACATCATCGCAATACCATTTCCCGTAATAAAATAGGGAGCAATGCATATTTCATACCTTCCTCAAACAGATACGTTTAATAGTGAGACAAAAATTTTGTGTTTTCTTTTCTATCCTCATACACTTTTCTCAGCTATGTTAAATAAGTTCGACACTCTTTTTATAATAAGTATTCGTATGTTTGAGCTGGAGCATTTTCTTGATGTGGCCGTTTTGGCTTGATTCCCTCGCTCAAACTTTACAATAAGTTCGCATAATACTCGCTGTTGATAGATTTCCATTTTTGGAAATCTATCTGGAATCTATCTGGAAATTTGGAAATTTTGTTTATTACTTTGTTTCGGGTGTGAAGCGATTGATATAGAACTGCTCAAAAATTTGGCTCCATTTCTGTGTACCATTACACTTTTTTAAGCCTACTATATCTGCTAGCTCGCGCACTTTAAATCCCAATCATCCACTACCACTTTGTACATTTTTTTCAACATTTTTGGAGTCATCACCTCATTTAGCCGACTACTGCAATAACTATTACCCACAATAGAATATAGTTCAGCTTTTGTATTGGTTGGGCCAATGCCTTCTAAATAAAATTGTATCTTATTACCATAGCCTATTCACATGTTTACAATTCACAAATCCAATGAAAACATTCACTGAAAACGTTCACTATTGATGGCTGCCAAACAAATACTAAACAACGTCTTCAAACTTAAAACATATGCTGTATAGATTTTGTACTATCTAATAGAATGTTATGTTTCAAGCATCTACCGCCATCTCTAGATCAGTCCAGGTACTTCTGGGACCATCCTCGTATGTCAAGAAAATTTGCAATAACCTGACGTATAGATAGGAATATAACCGCTGTTTATAATATAACTTATTGGAGACGGTTGTACTAAAAACGATAAATGTCAGTGGACCTTCACTTAGAAAACAGTCTGCTTTTGCTCTAAATTTGATAGAGAAATTCGGAAATAGTGTTTTACAACTTTATATTGAAATAACCTTATTTGTATGAACAGACTTGTAGCAATTATCCTTGTATACACTTATCAATGGAAGAGAAATTTTCCTTGACTCATGCCAACATCATATATTATTCTTTCTTAAGCTTAAGAAAATCGTGTTAGCAGTTGGCATAGCACCATAAAAAATGTTCTTTTAAACTTCACAAATCTCTAGGGCACTGTAACTCTCACTTCTCTGGAAACTTTCATTTATGTTTACCGAAGATTACGCCCTGGAGTGAAATAAAGGCGGTTTCGTTGTTCAAATTATAGTAGTTTAATGGTGGCCTCCCAAATCAAAAATTTGAGGAATAACAAATTTTTCAGAGCAAGATAGTTTTAAAAAGGTGTTGATTTAATCTATCATTAAATGAAAATAAACTGGCATACAAATCAGCTACCTACCCCCAAACACAGTATTAGCGCTTTTGGTTGGAAACTTTCATTTGTAGATAACTTTATATTTTTATGTACCCTAAAAATTGTGGAAAACATTCCACTGTAAATAGAAAATACTCAAGCTGTGTATATCAGATTCTATATTCATTTAATTACTTATAATTACAGTTACTTACAATGTCTGTGATATGGACTGGAAAATAGAAATGAAATCGTCTTATATGAACTGAAAAATTTGATTATCTTTGGAAAATGTTTGTTTTAATTTCATATTTTCCATTCATCATTGTTTTGAGCAAAATTTTTTCCAATTTTCTACTGCTCTGTAAATACAATCGTAATTTTAATGACAATAGATCATTTTCCCTCTCTATTTATGTTTTAGTTTTTCCTTCAATGGATATGTAAATTCAAAATAAAATGTGATGTATAGACTAATTGTAGTCGCATGTACATAAAATGTTTAGGAGGTCAATTTCTCGATTGATTAGTTTCCTTTATAACCAAGCCATTTATTAATAATAGCTTACTCTCAAATTATTTACAAGATGTACTTATCTTACGATAATGTTGAGTACGAGTTGTTCAAAAATCGAATCAAAATATTCCGAAAACGGTACACAGTATCGATTTTTATCAAGAGTACCTTTTTGTTGTAAAATTGGTTAGATTATTAATGACGTTGAATTTTTATAGGTTAGATAAGGATAAGTTTTAGTGAATGATGTTTAATATGGATTGGTAAATTTATGGATAACATTAAATTTCAATCGATCAGGTCATTATGAATGTAGATGAATATTCATTGGCTAGAATATAAATGACAATAAATTTTAGGTATAGGTTAGGTCGTTATAAGTGAAGTTGAAATTTATAGGTTGGATGAGGTTAGTTGGTTGTTTATCCTTATCTAACCTATAAAAATTCAACGTCATTCATAATCCAAAATTAATTGAAATTCTTATCGTAAAAGTAAGTAAAATTCTATTGTTATACATTTATACATACTCGTATTTCTTATATTGTATTTGAGCATAATTTTATAATATAGCTCATAATACAGCTGGCAAAGACTTATTTACTATTTACAAAGTGGACTAATTTTAATAGTATTCATCGTCTGGGAAATAATTGATTAAGATTCTCGGTGGTTTTAAATAGTATTGATGCTTGTATAAATTTTTAAACTCATAGGATTTAAAATTCAACATTCAAATTGTCGTTGATAGAAATATTGATTCAGTATTTCAATACAAAATATACACATTTTTTACGATTTTGCCGTAACTACTGGCAACATTGTATTGTAATATTATATAAATGTTTTGAAAGTTGATACATCCAATGAATTTGTTTTTATGTCTGAATCTCATGGTCGGCGCAAGTTATACGGTTCATACCAGGTAGTATTGAACATAACTTTTTCAATATTAGGTTTGTTTAGCAAAATTTGTAGTGAACTTAATCATCATTACATCAAAAAGGTACTCTTGATAAAACGATACTGTGTACCGTTTACGGAATATTTTGATTCGAAAATCATGAAATAATAGTTAGACATAAAAACGAATTCATTGGATGTATCAGCTTCCAAAACCTATTCGTATGAAATTTCAATACAATGTTGCTAGTAGTTGCGGTAAAATCCTAAAAAAAATTTTTTAATGTGCAAACCTCAAATATTTTTCTGTTTTATATCTATCCTAGATACAGGATCACCTGTTTTTTAAACACCCTATATAACAACTTACAAACAAGTCGAAAAAATTATATTTTTACCAAATCAAGCAACTAGAATTGAAATAAGCCATATGCATTGGTTAACTAGCCACAGATAAAACTTCTCCACAGCTGTGGAGTACCGCCAGTAAAACTAATATGAAAATCTTACAAAGACTACGGCCGGATATGTTTCATACATCGTTTTAGTGCGAATTAAAGTGACCGAAGTCAATTAAAACTAAGAAGTAGATAATTTAGAATCATAATCTCAAAGGACCTTTAGTTCTTTATTTCATTCATAACAAACGCTTGTTGCCTATTAGGCAGATGGCAGGTTCTACTAGGAGCTACAAGAAAAGAAGAATAGAAGATGGTTAACTTTTATAGAGCGTTGTGTAGCTCTACAACAAACAATACATATATTTTTTACACATGGTATAACGATGTGGGATAGCCCACATAAGCCATAATCCGCAACGATTGAACGGCTTTATGATGATAATATCATCCATTCCAGAATATAATAAATTGCATGCATCGTTGAGTGAGTTAAAATAAATGAATTACATAATACATCAATCAAAATTTTAAAAATAATGGATTTATTTTTCACAATTCAGGCACATCAATAGTCACAACTAGAATTACTGTATTTCTGTATATGTCAATGACATATTAATGTATATACGAGTAAAAATACTTGTGAAAAAAATGTGCATAGTTAATCAATAGTATTTATATTAAGGGATACAGAGGTAGATTGCTTATCTTACAAACAAGAGGCTAAAAATCTACCTCGATATCCAGAAGAAAGAAGAACTATGAATTTATTATTTATAAGAAAATAAGAAATATGATGCCTAATGTGAGGCTCCATAAAATAATGAAATAAGGGGCCTTAAAAGGTTTTTTACTTTAGAAGTAACCTTATACACGTATAAAACATACTGGATATCCGGAATCGTCATTTTCTGTAACTATTACAGAAATAGATAAGCTATCTGCAAGGTTGGTGCTGTGATAGTTTGATTCTGATCAAACGCTTACTCGCATAGAAAATTTAATAAATGTTAAGATGTCTTCAAACACAATCCAACTGAATTTTTTGGTAGATATGTTAAAGTAAATCAAGCTTGGGTACACCATTATACCCCAGGAACAACAATATAGTCGAAGCAATGAACATCATCCCTATAAAGCACAAACAGTTTTTTTGGTCTTGTCTTTTGAGATTATTGAGTCATTATTTTTATTTGTCATTTAGAACAAGGAAAAACGATAACTGATCATTTTTATTGATTTACTGACACCTTTTTGATGTCAAACTCAAGGAAAACAAAAGATCTCATTTATTGTTGTGTTCCAACTCAAAAATGTGCCTGCTGAATGGTGCGCCATTTTTGCAGAAAAAAAATTCAGAACTGCATCAAGATTTATTCACACCATCTGCCATATTCACCTGATCTGCCTACTGTTTCCAAACTCAAAAATATGGTTTGGTGAGAACGAATTTCGGAAAACTGAGGATCTGACGAAACAGACCAACATCCGAAGATTATAGTTTTGAATGGTTTAAATTCAAAACCTGCTAGTCTGATTATGTATAATAGAAAGAATATACTTAAACACACGGTTTACACTAACACTATATCAACACAACAGAACACAACACTGACTTGACACCGTAAACGATCCGGTTGTCTTTGCTATGGTAACAGGTTTATTAACTATAAGAGATATATTGTAATCTTCCATATCATCTTCAATTTTCATTTAGTTTAACTCGTTCAAGCGTCAAGATCCCATTAAACCTATGATCGATCTAATTTGTGCAAATACCCATGGATTAGTTTGGAATGATGTTTCTTTATAAAACGTTGTCTATTCTTACTATGTAAAAGTCTTGGCCTTTTTTGGTCGATGGCCTTTGGACTAGTTTTAGGTGATTATTCAGGATCCTTAGTAGTAAATCGATAGAATATCGATAAAACTTCTGTATACTGCATTATATTACCTCTTTGATTTTTTAGGTAGCAAATTTCCTGTTGTATCTACTGCTAACTTCCGAATGTCAGGAAAGGAGTACTTGCGTTGACAAGAGTAAGAACTGTCAGAATTTGTTAATGTTCTTTAACTAATTCAAAGATTATTTGTATTGTAGATATAATTTGTTACAACAAAATAACATTGCAATGTCACTCTTCTGTTAAACCGACTTTGTGTAAATTGTAATAAGAATTTTTTGAATCATTTAAAGGGTCTACTATTGATAAATAGACCCTGATCACCGAAGAGTAATTAATATGAACGTAATACCTCTGTTTTCATTCTATTTAATCTTCCTTCGAGTACACTCCTATTTATCCTTATTTTATTTATTAATAAGGTACTATACATAACAGCAATAAATTCAAATTCGATAACTCAAAGTTAAGTTTGCATGTGAGGGTGATTTATTGAACCGAACCCACTCATTTTCTTAAAACTAGCACTTTAATGTGCACGTATAGTAGAATAAAATTCGTGTCTAGACCTTATTATGTTCGATATTTTCATAATTCTGGTATTTTGAATCAATAAACACTATGCAGGTTCTATTTATGGTAATCTGGGAAACAACATTCAGAAAATTGAGACAAAATTAAATGAAAATTAAACAAAGAATTGAAATTGAAATATATAAAAAAAATTTATCAAAGAAAGTATCAATTCCCTTGATTGGTGGAAGGAAAAAAGTTGGATGAACCTAATTGGAAATAAAGAATTTTCATTAGATACAAATATAATGAAACTGAACAAAATTGTTAGTTTGCAAGGATAATTAGTTTATTTAGATTCATAATATCATAATTTATTCTCCATAAAATTGATTCCTTAATACTTGACAGAATAAATACCCAAGAAAAAGCGCGGCTAAAATATACTCCAGCAAAATTCATCATGCTCAGGCGAAAGCGAATGCTTGAAAGTCATTCAGTACCTCCTAAAATATACAGGGTCCTTCACGTCAAGCTGAATCCATATGCATAAGGGAAAGTACTAGGACTAGTGGTCTGAAAATTTGCTTGGATGGGTTTTCCAAAATACTCGTTTCAGCTAAAATAATTTCAGTTTCCTGAAACTTCCGGTTATACACTTTCCACAAGGGGTAGAGTATTTCTTCTTCTCATTTCTAAAAATAATGAATTTCATATCGCTCTTCAAAAGGTTTTCCATTCTTTAATCAATAATACAAAATAATTTACCTTCTAGCATCCATAAGTGAGGAACAAATATCTTTAAGAATTTAATGTTTTAAACAAGTTAGTTGAGAGTTTCCGAATTGTTTTATTAAGTTTCATAACCTTAAAAAGTTGAGAGTATAGCTGTTTCAGCTTTTTATAGTAGAACGGGAATGAAAATTACGTCGGTGTAAGTGAATTTCTAAGTTATTTCAAAATTAATGAACGCGACTTTTATGATTTAAAATATAAATCCTTTTCTCAAAAAAAGAATCGAATATTGAAGTCAAGTATCGTAGATAATACAAAGGAATTGATAAAAATAATTTTTCACGATCAATATCGTGAGTAGTCATTGTAATAAAAATATTAAGTATTATCATTATTATTATTAAGTAGCCCGTGGATACTTAATATACGCTTACCGTAGATCTCTCCAATATTCACCCACCCTTCTCAGTCGTATATTCTTCTTCAAATCTTGGTTAGGTTGTTAGAGGTTTGCCTCCGGATCTTGCTTAAAGACTTTTCCATCAGTATACCTTTGTACCATACTACTACAAATGATGGAACATTCACGAATATTACAAAATAAATTTTAAATTTCATACATGTTAGTTCATTTTAAATATTGAAACTTGACCTACAACAATTTTTTTGTATATTGATTTATTACTAAGCAATTCTTTTGATTATTTGATTTTATTGTGTTTCCGTTTTGGACTATTGAATATAATGGACAATTCATAAGTGAATGTTCAGCAATAAGCTTCACGATATAGGTGAATCACTCTTTTGTTCATTAGCAGAAAAAGAGTCAAAGTTACATGAATGTTATTCTGATATCGCTTCATGCTATATAATATTTTATAAGTAATGTTTTGCTTTCAAAAACGCCCATATAAATGAGACTATCATTTACTATAATTACTTCAAGAATGGTTGATAAATTTTGTACTTTTTGATAGACATAAGAAAGAATATGAGAGAGTTGATGAAGTGAACATATGAAACGAACGGGTATGTCTGCAAATTAGAAGCTCAAGCTTCAAACGAATTTTTGGATATTCATTGGTATATCAAAGTAGATGAAGGTCCTAGGCGAAGAGCCGGCCGCTGAAAAAAGCACCTGATAGGTTAGAGGACATATATTAATGGAAAAGGTAGTACTTAATAACAGGTATGAAGTATAAGAGACGAGCAATAGTTGACAAAAGGGAAGTTTCAGACCCTTCTTACTTTTATGAACAAAAATATTGCTATTCGTTAAAATATAGCTGAAGCATTATTCTAGAGCATGCAAAACCAGGTGATCTTCATCCACCTTCATCCACCTTCTGCAGTAGGATGCACTTACCGGTATTCGAAAAGGAAAAAGTAAAAGTTTATACTTTAAGCACTTAACTGTATTTGGAGAAGTTAAAGTTTCGGGGGAATAGTTATTTTAAACATATTTCATTCATTCATTTCCATTGTTTTATTTATATTATCCATGTTTAAAAAAATATTTTGGTTGAAAATATATCTAAAACAAAAATATTAAAAAAATTAACAAGTATTAAAATGTTAAAATATATTTGTTTCCGATTCATTTACTATGTTTTAATTATATTTTTTGTTTTGTCTACGTTGTAGTTACGTACGAGTTAATCAGAAAAAATTGATTGAGAAAATAATCATCTTATCTCTTCAAAATAAAAAGAATAAGTTGATAAAATGGGAAATATATAGATTAAGATATAACGTTCTTATGGAGTATCTTATAGCGTACACTCGAGTTACCTATCCTCAAAGTGGGCTGCCACAATTTATATCAGTCAGAGGCTAGGCAACCATTTTTTTTTTAAACTAGAAAGTTCAGCTATCTTTTGATACCAAAATCATGCTTCAACTAATAAGCTAAGTAAACTGTAACTCCTTAATTATTATTTTCGTCTATTTGAGTAATACCTTTTCTAATAATATACGTCCTTTAACCGATCAAGTGCCTTTTCAGCAGCCGACTCGATTAGAAATTTTCTGCTGTTAGATGTATCCATGATGTTAGGTCACGCAGTATAGTAGTAGTAAATATCCATGTCAATCAAAGATAGAAAACTATGTGAAAAATCTAGAAACACACACAGAGATATGACCATTAATGACACCAAGATTACGCATTTCCGTGAACTGCTACCATATCTGAAAAATGGAAAACAGCATCATCATCAATCTATTGAAAATATATATAAGTTGAATTTATATGAAATCATTCTTAGAATTAGAATTCAAGTTATGAAATAAAAGATCGAAAGTTCATTATGTGTATCAATATTTTATAATTTCAGCTATTTTTAATAAATTAGATATTCAAAATCTCGTTAACTATATGTCGACATTAAATTTGTATAGCCCTTTTTTCCCTAAAATGTATTTCGGACAAAAAGAAAAGCAAGCTCGTGAAAGTATATCCCTTTTCATTTGTTCAACGTCATATAATGAAAAATCTGAATCCGGGCATTTCCATCACAGCAGAATACGTCTTACATTGCCTCCAGGTGTCTTTAGTCATAATTCATCATTTCTGTGCCGTTGATAAACTCAGCAGAAAACTTGTTTTGGAGGCTTAACATTGACAAGTAATTGATTACGGGGGTCGGTTAGTGCAAGACCGGTTATAAATGAATGTACTGCAGACAGATATAAAGAGGAATTTCTGAATATTTGTGGTTTGATAAATTTCCGCAGTCTCAACATGAAATATTGGAAAGTAAATACTTTCCAATTTTATAAAAAATTCAGAGAACAATAGGCTTCTGAAAATATTGATATTTCATTTGATTTGAGTAACATATACAGAAGTTTGACTGATGATGAAGTGAATTTCTAGTCGTTAATTGGAGCATAGGATCTCATATTGTAATTTCACAGTTACTGACAAAGACTTTGAGGGGGACAAATGTACTGACAAAAAAAGATGGAAATCTCTATATTTTTATCCAATTTTGATAATTTTGGGTAGCCGTAGTCACTGCTTCGTACCTCCGTTATAAAAATGAAAGCTGTCTTAATAAAATTTTATCGTACCTTCATTAAAAATTTTAACGAGAAAACTGTGTCAATAGAATTTTATTGAAATGCAACTCTTCCTGCACTCCAGTTTCGATTCTGATGAGATGGTATTTTCTGAAAGTATTTCGTTTAAAAAAGAGAGAGATTCGTTGAGTAAAGTTTGGAAGGATGAGGAGGATTTTTTTGGGGGAATTTAGGTGTGTTCCTCTGCAGGGCTGGGGTTGTTGTGGTTTTGTTGGGATGTGTTTGTCCAGCTGCTCCTAGCGGGGTTTTTTGATCGAGGAAACGAGTGAGACTGGCAAGTAAAAACGGTTCTATTATTATTTTTTATTTGTTCTTGTTTTTTTTTGTATTTTTTTGAAGTTCTTTGGATTTTGTTATATTTTTTTTGTGTTTTTTTTCCTAATCTGATTTGGGCTGGGCGGGTACAGTTATGGCTGTATTATTCCCTAACGTCGGCCATTTGGATGAAGAACCGGTTCACCAGGTTGCAGGGAAACCGCAGAAAATCTGCAACACAGACGATCGTCGAAATGTGTAGGGTGATTTTTGGGGGGTTGGTGTATGTTATGGATAAAAGAGGGCCGGCGAGGTGTCTGCCGGTATGCTTGGTTTTATATTACCAAAAAAAGGTATTGTACCTCACAGATAGGTACTTGGATTTTGGGTAAATGCGAAGTGGATGCGGTTACCTAAACCGCTGGTGACGGTACAGTTATAACCTTAAAAGGGGGGAATTAGGCATTGTAGCGTTTCGGCTACTAGCGCGGGAGAAGTGAGGATGGCATTTATAATTGTGGTTGCCACGATTTCGATTAATATTTTGGTGTCCGTGGAGAGGTCGTACGGGATTTGGGGTTTTTCCAGGGTGAGAGCTCTGGAGAGCTTTAGGTGTTTCCATCCTTTTGGGACAACGGAGATGGAAGGCGGGGTGAGATCCTCCACAATTTTTGCAAATAGGGGAGTTAGAATTTGGGCACTTTTTCTGATTTGTGACCGGATGCACCGCAGGTGGGACAAATAGGTTTGGCATTGCAGGAGTCTGCGGAGTGGCCGGTGGCGGAACAGCGGATGCAGTATTTGGGGACTGCGGAATTGGAGTTTGAATTCGAGGCTTCGCAATAGGGAGAAAGCCCGTGGAAGTTTATGCCTTTGGTGAGGGCGTGATGGTAGGCTGATTCGGAGTCTGTTATAATTCGAAACATGGCGGTAGGTTTATTTGTTGTCCTGGCAATGGATTTGAGAATGGGAAATTTGAATGTCGAAAGGATTTCTAGGAACTCTTCGTTCATATGTGATTGGTCTTCATTTCTGCAGACAAGAGAGAAGGTGGTTTTTCTGGGTTTGGATGGGGATCTTTGGACGCGTTGGGAAGAGTTCACTGGGATGACCACGATTTTCTCGTCGCCAATGGCGTAACGGATTTTTCTTGTCAATGTTTCATGATGAAACGTGGTAGGAACTTTGAGGAGGGCGGTGCCGTTGGGGTTGGCTTTGAGAAAGCTCATTTGTCCCCTCAATAGCTCTTGCGTATTGAGCAGATTGTAGAGCTCCTTCTGGGAAGTGTATTTTTGAGGAAGATTCCTCAAATTGAGTGTCTGGAGTTAAGAATTTTGGGCAGAGAAGCGGGATTGTTGTTGCGCGACGATATGGGGTTGTTGGGTGGTTCTAGTGAGCTGGGTTTCGGTTGGTGATTGGGGTTTCAGGGTATTTTGAGTGATTGGTTTGAGCTTTTGGGATGATAAATTTGATTTGGGTTTCAGGGGAGGAATATTAGTATTCCTTGTAGGGATCGCGCCTAGTCGGATATAATCAATCTGTGGAGATTTAGAGCTGGCAGATTTCTACGAGACCCTAGACGTATAGGAACTTGCAGATGGTGCAGGAGATGAATTCCTGCTATTTTAGAGAGCTTTTGTTCGAGAGCTTGGATATACTTTAAAGCTTTAAAGATATTGTTGAATCCATTACGATTGACACGCGAGAAGTCTGCGATGATTTCTGAGTACGTTGTCTCCTCAGGGATAGAATTGGGTTTGGTCGGAAGTGGTGGAAATTCTTCGACTATGGAAACGGGTTTGCTGCGGGTTTGTACCGGAGACCGGGGCATTTTTTCTTTTTTCTTTTTTACAGAAGAAAAAAAACCGGGATAACAAGAACGGAATGAAGAATCGAAATCAAATGAGATTTTTGTTGTTGGACGGAATCAGGAATTCGAAAATTGAATTGAATTGAGTCAGTAGTAGTAGTTAAAATGGATAGGAAAATTAATATTCACCTGTACATTTATCCTTTAGTTGAACGCTCACTTGTGATGATTTCACTTGTCCCCAAAAAAGGGCGATTTTATTATAACAAAAGCCCCGAAAAGGGCAGTACAGTGATGAAAAACCCCCGTAGGGGCACTATTGGTAACTATAAACATTATTACACCATAAACCGCTGAAAACATTCTCAGGTAGCGAGAATTTGAATCGCTTTAAGATACCCTGCGTTTATCGGTGTGTTTTATAATAAAACAGTGACCGACTATACAGCAGTCAGTTAATAGTAGTAGTTAATCCGTACAGACGACCTTCTCGTAGCGCTCTTACAAAGCAACTGGTATTTCGTTTTAAACTACCTCACCTTTATTAGAAAGCACTGCGAAAGTCAGAGGCGAATAGTGGAAGTTGGACAACCTACAATCAATCATGTTCAATTAGAGACAAACCAGGTTAATATTTTGCTGACGAAGGTTATACAGTTTCTGTGAACAAATATTATATAATATCACCTTGCTGGAAAGTAGAGCCATGCTGAAAGTGAAAATATGCAACATTTGATTCGTTTTATATCATATTCAATACCAAAACGCCCTCATTGTAGTTCACATGATGCTCCCTCCCTAGCTTTCTCCACACAATTAATTGTGATTGATTGATTCCATAGCCAGATTCTCTATTTACACCACAATAGACATATAAGATGAATTTTAATTGTTAGAGGTATCAATCAGATAGACGATACGAATAAAAGACCAAAATTCTATTAAGAAATATAAATTTTCCATTATAATTTTACTGTTTCAAAACCACTGATTTTCGTTGGATAATGTTGATTGTCTCTAATTGCCAAAAACAATAATCGATGACCTCGTTATTTGGTTGTTTCACAAAATTGAGAACTCCTTGCTCTATAACGTTGATTTTCTTGTGTACACTCTGCAATATAATGTGTTATAATCTCTTGGTCCTATCATATACTTATCTTGTTCGGATCAGAAACACGTAATCCAACAATACACCCTCTACTGACACATGCATATTTTTATTGATTCTAAAGAAACCTTCGCAATAAAATTCAGTAATTAAAAATCTGAATGGCACCGTCCATTATTGAAAATTTAACTATTTTTGCAGCCACCTCAGATATCTAACAATAAGCCTGAAAATTTCATTATTTTCCATTCGTGGCAAGATGGCATTTAAGGGTGTTCACCTTGTTTCGATGGTCAGTATCTATTGAAACCGATTTTGATCTGGACACTTTTGTAAGTACATGCAACCTATTCAAATCAATTTGATATTTATGGTGACTAAACGTCGCCGATATTCACTATTGTGAGATTTACTATTTGAATAGTTTATTGTTTTAACAATTTCATACCCTAGAAAAAGTGAGTCAGGAATAGTTTTTGAAATGTGAGGTTATGAGATGATTACAGACACATAAATTGAACATCAATAGTTTTAAAATTATAACAAATTGTAACGCTCTAAAGTCTGCTGCTTTTTGAACCAAATTCAACCTATGTTACCTGATAAGAATGTACTGTAATATATTTCAAATTATACTGCTCTTTTTAGATATACTTTTTAAAAAATACGATTAAAAGTATGTTCTATTATAATAGTATTGAACGGAGATCAAGGATTCTATAAAAGCATTTCTGAAAAAAATCATGGAATTTTTGCTTTGCTATCATTAATTATCATGTTTGAAGTAAGGAAAAATGGAAGAAGTGGATATTTTTTTCATGAATTTTTGGATGAAATCGTTTCTCTAAGAATTATTGGGTGAAATTTGGAATATTAATTGAGAAAGAAAGCATACTGAGTAATCGTCTGAAGTTGACCCGTTCAGAACCAGGGTTAATGATTTTATTGTTTCTCTGCAATTTTGGGGCGTGACTTCATTTTGAGAAATGGAAAAACATCCAGGTAACAATATTGGGACTGTAGAGTGAGTTTGGTAGGAATTCCTTTTTTTCTTTACATCAACCCTCTCATAATCAATAAGGAATAGGCCGTTGTAGTGGTGCCAGATTAAGTTAGTATTCACGAGGTCAGATGACATACAAAAAACTCGAGCATCCGTTCCAGGATGCTGACATTGAACTTTCCAGTTTTTTTTTTTGGCCAGCCGGAACATATTCACAGTGACTAATGCCTTGATGAATATAAAGAAATGAAATAGAACTATCAGCATTGTCTTTATTTGCTTATGCTGGACCTTACTAACTTATTTCCACTTACTGTTTCAATTTACGGGTTCCATGGAGATACTCACATATATGAATTTCATATATAGATTATCCTACTCATCCAGCTTCTTCTGCCGCACTGAATAATACACTTTTGCATTTTTCTTACTATTGACATTACATTTGCGTTTAATTTCAAGAGAACATAACTTCTCAGTTAAAGCTCAGGAATTATTTGATCAGAGTGTGAAAGGGTCGATATAAGCGTCAGTACGAGTCGATCATCTTCTACTGATGCATGCAGCTCTTTGAACCGCTTAGCCCATTCCAAACATAGTTTTTTTAATTTTACTGAAAATTGAATCATGACACGTTGTTTGTGATGTTATTTTGTCAAAAAATATGTCCAATACACAATCCAAACTTAATCTAGGTGAATTTATATATTGTTTAATATTTTTTAAACTAGATTTAAGTAAGCATATTGTGTTGAATGAAGTCCTTCTTAGTTTTATCACGTACTTTTGTCAAAAAACTTTAAACAAGTCGATTTAATTCTCATTTTGTTATTTCTTGTTATGCTTAAAGTTTCCCCCTTCAGTACCACCTCTGTATTATCAGCAATCCCTCGAAAGTTTTAAACAAGACAAGAAATCGTGTGGTGCATTGTTTAAAAGGGATTCCAATTTTCTGCTTAGCTATATAACGGTTTCTTAACTTTGGTGGCATCATAATTGAGAAAATTAATTTTAAAGATATAATCCTCTGTTAATATCTCTATAACAAAATTTTACGTGCAATGAAGTATATAATGTCGCACAATATCCAGTCTTTATGACAGAGTTTTATACAATAACCAAGGTATTTTTGGATCTCGGGTTTACTTAATTGTCAATTTCTTTCGTTATCCTTACTACTCAATCTGCAACATTTTGTTGTGTATTGAAATAGTCTTTACTAATATCCAAAAATATTGTCATCTATTCTAACAAACACTCGTACACATCTTTTATCTTTTTGTTTTATCCTCATATCTTTCAAGGCGATAGTTTGGGACTCCTGGTCCTCTTCCTTCTATTTCCTTTATATGTCTCTAATTGGTATTTTTGTGTTCTTCAGAGATTTATCTTCATTTCGTATTATTTCGTTTATCTAGAATATTTTGTATATCATCATAATTTTCGTTTGATCGTCTTTACGGTAATCTGGTTTCTGTGGATCAAAGCAGACGTAAATATTCAATAAATAATGGAGTCTAACTGGCTCTACATTTTTCCTGTCTTACAGTTGTATCTAGTTGTGTTTACCTGTCCAAAACAAACTGTTGTTTTTTGTTTCATTCCTTTTTTGTTCATTTGATCTTCTTTTTTGTCTATATCTGGCATCTTAGAGTCTCGCTGTTCGTACGAGGGTGAATCAAATATAAACAAGACTTAAAATATTTATTTTGATCTTAAACGCACAAACAATCTCCTGATTTAGAAACACATTTTTCCCAGCGTATAGGTAATTTTTTAATTCCTTCCAGGTAAAAAGAGTCCCAAAGCTTCCTTGAGAGGACCAAAGAAATGGAAGTCACAGGGAGACAGGTCTGGACTGTATGGAGGGTGTTCCAGTGTCTCCCAACCCAGTTGCTCCAATTTTTGTACTGTCAGGGCTGCCGTATGGGGGCGAGCATTGTCATGGAGGAGAATCACTTTTCTCATTGGAAGGTGTCGTCTTTTGCGGCGATATGCAAGTCTTGCATATCGCAATTGCAATATCCGAAGTTGTTAGACGCCTATCACCTTCAATAAGTTGACGAACACTGTCGATGTTGCCCGCTGTAATGTTGGTGCGGGGTCTGCGCTCATGGCTCTCATTTTCAACACGTTCACGGCCCTCCACGAACTGTTTATGCCAAGCAAACACTCTAGCTCTAGTTGACCCTGAAGACGTACCCAAAACTTCCTTCAGCACTCCATAAGGTCACTTTCAATTCAAGAGAATGCCTTTGTCTTTTGAACTCAAAAATGCTCCATCCACATTTCGAAGCGTAATGGTCAATGTATTACGAGGACTTACTGCCGAAACTTGTATTGTTTACCTTAACGATATCTCAATTTACAGTACTTCATCTATAGTATACTTAGGTCATATAATTACCCCCGAAGTTATAAAACCTAATTGCGAAAAAATATCTGTAATTAAAAACGTCTCGATTCCCAAAACCCAAACCAAAATCAAAAGTTTTCTGGACTTCTTGGATATTACCGTCGTTTCCTATCCAATTTTGCCAATCTGACTAAACCCATGACGAAGTGCTTGAAAAAGAAATGCGAATAATTCATGACAAGGAATTCAAAGACTACTTCCAAAATTGTTAAGAAATTCTAACAGACGATTCTATATTACAATATCCAGACTTTTCCAAACCGATGATTCTAACAACCGACAGTAGTAACTATTCCATTGGAGCAGTATTATCACAAGGTACTGCTCCAAATGACAAACTTATAGCTTACGCCTCACGAACGCTGAACGATTCAGAAATCAATTATGCTACGGTTTAAAAGGAATTACTTGCAATCGTGTGGGCTTGTACACACATTCTCAACCCTATTTGTATGGACAACTGACCTTGAACCCCTAACCTCAAGTTAAAAGAACCCAACTCAAAATTAGTGAGATGGCGTTTGAAATTAGGAGAATACGACTATAAACTATTTCACAAACGTGGATCTTCAAATATTGTATCCGACTTTCCAAGTAGAATATCAGTTAACGCTTTTGAAACCGATTCAATTATTAATAACCCTTGTGACGTAAATGAAGGAGTTTTAAAATTCTTACGAGAGTTCAAAAACTCTTTAGAACAAGAAAAAAATTCTACCGATGAGCAAAATAAATCAAAAATAAATATTATCTCAGATATATAATTACAGCCTCCTAATAATACTACTAATATACCTCCAAATTTACGACACGAACTTAATACACCTGAACCTGATTGGACGAAACCTTCTACCCCTAAATACAATTCTTCAGCTATTCATTCAGCTTTTGGAACAACTAACCAAGGAATTCCTATATTAGACAAAATTGTTAGTAACAGAGTCCACTAAATTCTAGTATATTCAAATCTATATCAAAAACTAGATAACTCTCACGATACATACGAAAATCACATCAAGATCAAAAAAGTTAAAATTCCAGAAAATGACAACGAACGTTTTATGTTTGAATTTTTAGTAAAGAATACTGATGTTAACAACACATTCTATCTTTATTTTAACAAAGACAACTTGTATCATGATTTTAATAGAGTTTATTTAGAAAAGTTCTCCTCAAATCAACCAAGACTTATCAAATGCACTAAATTAGTTACTGTGTCAGATAAAGAAGAGCAGATCCGTTTACTTACACCACGGAAGCTAAACAACACACAGAATTCAAAAACCCTTGGAAAAATTGAAAATAAATTACTAATGGAAAAATATTAAAAAAACGATCACTTATTACATTAATTCTTGCACAATTTGTCAGAAAAGTAAATATACTGGACAAAAACCTCGTGTTCCGCTAACTGAAACTGCATCAAAACCATTCCAAATTATACACATCAACGTGTTTGTTTACGTTACGACGGAAAATCTTATCTAACCTTAACAGATGCATTCACAAAATTCGCACAAGCAATGCACATTCTTTCTAAAACAGGTCATCATGAATCCAACTCTATCGCCAAGAGAGTTCATTCAATCTTAATTTAACATAGGGGAGAACATATACAAAACTTTATCTCAACGAAATTTTTATATCTCGATCTTTTTATAATGGATATGTAGATAATCATGGCACAAAATTTCAACATGTTTATAAAGACGTACAAGAAAAACTGAAAGAAAACAGAGAAAAATTTTTACAAAAATGAAATACTGAAGGTGACTCGAATAGTGAAATCAAAATTGGACAAATTAAAGCATAATCCCAAAAACCAAAATAAAAGGATAAACGTTTCCTAGGTCCTTTCGAAATTACTCAAGTACTTGACAAAAATCTTGTTAAAATTTGTGGAAAACATAAAAAACTTAATGCACATAAAGGAATTGTTCACATAAATGAACTAAAAAAACCTCCCTAACATAAAAAAATCTTTTTTTGACCCAAAGCTGTCAACTGGCAAGTTATAGATTGTCTGAGGCAATTTAATATATTTTCCAGACCATTGGTGCTAACTTGTTTGAATACTGTAGCGCTGGAAATTTTCAAATTCAGAACAGAGATCTCACCTTCTTTTCGAATATATATTACTAGAATGGTATATAATACTAACTAGTGTGACGAACTGTAGAAAAATAGTAGTGAGTACCATAAACCAACACGAGATCTCACTATTTTCTCTGTTTAACACACTAAACATGAATAGTACTCCCACAAACCTATTTTAACGTTGCGGCGACGAAACTATGCCCCAATTTAACGACTGTGCCGTTAAATAAATCTGCGAGACGAAATAATACGATAATACACGTAGAGAATTAGATCACCATTCTGCTAAATCCTGGACTAATTTCAACCCCGCTTTCATTACATCCTCTCCGTTAATAAACCTAATAAGTTTAGTCATTAACTTCACCCTTAATAACTGTATTGACTCGACTGGGGGGATTAAAATGAATGTCTGAGTAACACTCAAGTTTTCAACGAGTACCTTTACATATATCTACTCGAATGTCATTTTGAGACAATTAATCATTTCGAGTCTGCAACTATTTTAATATCTTGTGTCTTGGAGAAATGTGATAACTATCATTAGAATATATACAGGATGGAAAGCTTTTGTGATAAAAATCATACTTCGGTGAAATTTTAATTGTCAGCTGGACATAATGAGATGAGAGTATAGTGGACAGACAGAACAGAACTTTCTGTTGCTTCTTTGGCCCGCTGGTTAGCTTGTGCATTACACTGAATTCGAATGTTGGAGGCGACATGTATTTGAGATTCCTGTAGTTGAATTAGCTCTTTTTTAATTCGATCGGATACAAATGTAAGCTTTTTAGTTGGATTGTAAGGATGAAGAGGGCTGTAGAGGATACGTTACCGTTGATATACGGGGGTTGCTACTTAAGTTTGGAGATAGACAAATAAAAACAAATAATTATAATTGCATATGACTTTATTCTTTTTCAAAATATTCTCCATCAAATAAATATACAATCGCATGCTTTAAGCCAATTGTCGGAGAATTTTTTCCATTCCGATATATGTATCTCCAAAACATGTGATTTATACGCATCAACCACTTATTCAGGTGTAGAAAAACGTTGAACTCGCAATTTATTTTTGCTCTGCGAGAATAAGAAGAAATTTTTTCCATATCTTGCACAATTCGATATTCCCATCTATTTTTTGATCTACCAGGCGATCTTTTCTCGGTTTGTCTCCATTCTGTGATTTTCCTTGTACCCTGCCGTTTTTCCATTCTTTTAATGTGTCCGTACCATTGTATTCTTTTTGCTGTAATTGTATTTACTATATACTCATTTTCTAATATATTCTTCATTTCATAGTTCATAAATCTTCTATACTCATTATTTCCAACTCTTACTTGTCCATAAATTTTCCTAATTATTCTTTATCCTTATTTGTTCTTCATCCATATTTGTTAGTCTCATAGATCCAGCAGCGTATGTAACTACTAGTCTTATAGCAGTTTGACTTTTAATTTGGTTGCTTTAGTAATTCTTTTGCTCTGCATTATAGTGTTGTACTTATTACGTGCCCTATATCCTGCATAAATTCTTTATTTTTTCTCGTTTTCTGTGTCATTTTTGTTGCTTATCATTGTTCCTAATTACTTAAAGGTGTAAACTACTTCAAAGATGAGGTCATTTATATCCACTGTTTCTTGTTTGCGAAATTCCTTCCTTCTTTCAATTTGCATATATTTTGTCTTTTTCTGATTTATTTTTAATTCTCTTTTTCCTGTCTCCCTTACAATTTTCTCTAATGTGTTCTCTAGACTCTCTCAGTACCTTGCTATTAGTGTCAAATCATCAGCATATGCTATTACTTGTATTGATTTCCAACGATATCATATTCCCTTATTATGCCTTCAACTGCAATGTTGAACAATACCGCTGAGAGTCCGTCACCCTTGCCTAATATTTAGCATAGTCATTTTCACCAATCGTATCAACTTTTGGGGTACTTGTAGTTTTCCCATGTCCTTTATAATTCTCCTACTTTTCAGACTATCGAATGTTTGTTTGAAATCGATGAATAGCATTTACATATTAATGTTGTGCTCATAGCTTTTTTCGATCTCGAAATTACTGGGTGCCAATCAAGGACTGTACCGCGAATGACTCATAAATTCACTATTCAAAGACATTTTGTTAGAACTGATACATTAGAGCTTGCATTGTCATGATTCTTTTTCACGATTGGTTTCCTTGATTTTTCTGGTTTTTCTGGATTTTTGGTTAAAAAATTCTGGTGCACCATCCCCAAATCACAGTTCTACGCTGCTCTAATGGGACGATGTCGAGATGTCCAGTTATTCCGAAAAACAGGCGACCATTTATTTCGATGTGCTTCCTGCACCAAAAACTTTCGCTGGATTTGGATCGTCATGAAAAACCCATAAAGTCGATTGATGTCTAGTTTCGAGTATGCCTCAATCTCATAGTATGTCAAATGAAGATCTTGCAATATCAGTTAACGCACAATGTCACATGACGATCTTGCAATATCAGTTTACGTACAGCAGCGATGTTCTGGCACAACTAGGGATGCAAACGATACATCGATGTTTTTCAAACATCGATATATCGTTCATAAATATCGATGTTTTTATGAACTATGTTAGGTACACACGTTGACACACAAACACATATATCTTTCTTAGTCACAACTGTCACAAGCTCTGCAATACAAACATTACAAACGCGCCTCGAGCGCAGGCGCAACACGAAGCAGTTGCTTCGCTTGTCCACACTGACGAGTACCATTGTGTTGTTAGTTGTTGGTAGGTAGGAAATGAATCTTGTGGCGAATCGGAAAAAATCGATAAATGTTTCAAGTATGAGAGCAAGTTCTGAGTACGTTCACTACTAAAAATGTCAAAGTCTATGATGGTAATGTCAAATTTGACATACTCACATCAGTTTATTTAAATTAAAATCAATTTAAAAAAATTGATCCAAAAAATATGTATTTTTGTATCATATTCCTAAGAATTCATATTGAATATGAAAATTCCATCCAAATGAAAGATTCAATGCAATACTACAAAGATACTGGTATAACTATACATGTAGAAGCAAAACGTTAAGAAATTCAATGATATAATTAAACTCAATATTCTTCAGAAAGTTTCAAACCGGATGTAAATTTTCAGCAGGTAATATTAAAACTAATTCACTCAATACAATCACATCAACAGAAGTAGTCTTAGCTCAATTACTCAGAAATTGAAATAAATTTATATGCGAGTTTTCAAGCTAATCGTTTAGTAAATTCCAGTATTCTATCAATACTGAATGTTTTTATTTGTCGATAAGTTAGCTGACGAAATTCATCTTTGGTTTGTTAGAAATAAATAAGCAGAGCTTGTATAGTTTCTGTTCATTAGTAATAATTACCAATTACGTGACAATTGTTGTACTTTTATTTTATCCATTTTATAATTTAAAATATATGTTTCCAAATCAATACATCTCATGTTCGAGAATATGAAGTTGGGAAAAAAATATCACTGTTCGGTATACGACTATTTAAATTATATTCTTGTCAAGCGAATAAAAGTATTTTTAGAAGAAACTCTTTGAAACAAACAAGTCACATATATCAGAAGTGATTAACATAAATATATATTTTAATTTAATTGTTTTTACGGAAGTATACAAAGGTTCGTTCATTGCTAAGAGTTGTGAAACCGTAAAGTCTTTTTTGTTTTATATTCACTAATAAGTTAATTTTGCCCTTCACAGATATTGTATTCGAGAGAAACAAAGAGAACAACTCAGCTTAGTATATTTTAATGCATACAAACAAACTAAATGATAAATTAGAAATAAGAAGAGTTTGAGCTACTCAGTGTTCTATAACAATAAAAATAAATTTTGATAATTACAGAATATTATTTTTTAGATTTAGTATGGTATCCATTTCTCAGATAACCCGCTCTCTTATCTTTGGTTGGGTGCCTGTGCGATCACTTTTGTCTTTAGATATTTCTAAAGAAAATTATTGCAAAAGCTTAAATCTGATTACTGAACAGATAATATAGCATAATCTTCTATGAAACGAGGGGAAGACCTTTTTCTCAAAACAATAAGTGTAATTCGACCTTAGTGAGCTGTTCTGTTGAATCCTGAAGTCTTCAGCAATTTCATTAATTCTGTATTGCAGTGAATTTTGCAACATTGAAACATAACATGTGAAATGCACGGTAACGCGGTTTCGTTTTCCTTATTAGAAAAATACAGCGTACTATAGGAATGTTGTGCTTTACTGAATAATACTAATATTATTTCTAGCCCAATATCGAATTTCTGTTTATTCACGTATACACAAAATGTGCCTAGTTGCCATTGAAGAACGTTACAATCAAATGGATCTTTGCCCCTATATTCTGAAGCAATCAACATTTTGTATGAATCGAACTATAGAATTGTCCTTAAATTTACGGTCAGAAATCTTGAATGCGACAGCATGTTTTCGAGTTGTACTGGTCGATGTTTATTGAAAGGATTCGCCACTAGTCTTCTCCAGCTGCTGAAATGGAATCGTGTATTGAAAACTACATCATCGCGTGGAATATTGAACCATCCCCCAAAAGCCTAAAAAGATCTATTGTTTTAATAATACCCATCCACAGCAAATCCACAATATTGGAAGGTTCAAACCATTTTGTCCACTGAGATGAGATATCCATTTTATTACACAATTGAAAAACTGCTTATGAGCAAATAATAGCAGCGCATGATCAGAATCTTACATACACAAATTAAATAAAATCATTGTAATCGTTTTGTACGATGCATTTGTATTAGCTTTCACAGGTTACGAAGAAACTGATAAGTCGATAAACAGAACGAATCTTTAAGTTTAAATAGATTCTTGCACAGAACTAGATATGGATCTGGAAGAATATCCAATCAAGCGACAATATTCAAAGGAATGTCTAAAGAGATCCAAAACGTTCTTCTTGATTGCATATTTCAAGTCTACCCGAAGAAGTCGTAAAACCTACTGGAATAAAAAATATTATATGGTTGTTATTATTAACGAAAGTACAAATTCAAGTAGCAAATTTCGGCTTGTTATTGTTTTGCGCTTCATCACTACCGGAAGTAGAGAAGTTTTGTAGCTTGTGAATCCAATCGGTCGTAATGATAATTCAATGGTATTTTGAAAGAAATTGTTTTTAAAATCATTGAGATCTTCCAAAGATATGACTTTGTGCTTCAGATTAGTGGTATGAATAGTATTATTCTAAGAATACCAAAATATTCTCTCTGATTAGATACAAGGTTGCACACACCAAGTTAATTCGATAACTTCTGCAGCAGGAACAGCCAACAAATCTTATTGTTTTTTGCATACTTATCAAGAATTAGCTCTACTTTTTCAACATCTCCTCAAGTAATAATAATAATAAGGTAAATGAAGACTTGCCACAGTCGGGAAAACAGGGCAGAAAATGAACTACTTCTAGATCACTAGGTATATAATTACACACTAAATAACAATTTACGTTGTACATACAATTATGTACAATTCTATATACAACTATATTCTGTATGACTTATATGACTATATGACTTCTGTAAATATATGTATATTTATATTCCTAAACTGATTAATTTTGGTTTCTATCAACCTTGTCCTCGCATAAGTTCAACTCAGTTCATATTGGCTTTTTATGGGACTAATAAACGTCACAAATAACTCAGATATATAATATATTCCATTAGAGATTATCACCATTGTCACACACTAGTTGCAATTTCTCTTCAAAGAGTTAATACAGTTCACAAATATGGATAAGATTTCATCAAAGTTATGGAAGCTATTGGAAATTATGATAACATCTACAACCAAACAGGCCGGCACCTATAAACTTGGATTAGGTGATTTTTCGAAAAATTAAGCTATAATACAAAAACTTCACAACCGGATAATATAATTGAGGATTTGGAGTCGCATTGTTCATATGAAACATCTAAAACAAAAACACCTAATTGATAGTATCTTCTCAAAATATAAAGGAGAAGCAGAGAAACACTGAAAGTTTGCTACCCTATTATCCAACAAATAGAATCAGGTTCCTTTTTACTGAAAACTTTGTGGTTATTATCCTATTTAACGATGAGAAGTTTGCAGATTATGAAAAAAGTTGCTCGAAATAGTAGAATGTTATCCATCCTTTGATCAAATAGGGTAAAAACAGAACTTAAAGTTATTTGTGGAAGAGAAACATTCGCAGCCGTCTATGGTATCATTTCGTTTTTATCTTTGCATGGGTGTTATTTATCAAAACATTGAAACATCTACACCTACACCACGTCGACATCAGATACTAAACGCTGCTTAACAATGTTTAGAAGAATGGCAACTTGTTTAACAAAATCAATAAAAGGAGAAATGGGAATCCTCTCTACCGTAAAACAACTTCTCAATAATATTGACAGTTTAATAGTTCTAAATTTAGAAATTAAGCGATTGTAATGTGATGATAATATTCTTTCATTGGTGTTCAAATTCGATTTTTTGTTTCTTTCTTTTCTAGCTTTCTATTTCATTTTCAATTTCATGCACAATAATATGAAATAGTTAAAGAGTGATATCAATATTTTCAATTTTTTATTTCTTAGACCTTTTGATATGTTTATGTTTCTAAATATTTTTGATTTTAGGTCCCTTCTGTTTCAAAATTAGTTTTTTTTAAACAATTTTTAAAAAGATCAATAACAATTGGAGTTTCGACTAATTTTACGTCTTTATTAAATATATATTTTATTATATTTGAAAAAAAAAACCAATTTTAAAACAGAAGAGATCTAAAATAAAGAACATAGAAACATATTTTCAATTTTATGTATCAGTTTTTAACAAATTCAATGTGGTTGTGACATTTTTTTTTCTATTACAAATTGTAGATTGAAAGTATTCTAGTAACTAGTGGATAAGTGGAAACAATTGCATTGAATAAAATATAAACAGCTGACGTATTATTAATCAAGTTAAAATTTCCAATAAAAACTTCTCCACTAGACGCAAAGAGTAATCCAATTTAAAGTAGCTTCATCTACATTGTTGTTCCATTTGAGTATTACACGCGAATTCACTTCAGTGTGGTCTAAATCCTCGACGTTTAGACCTTAGAACATTTCGAATTTTTCGAGGAAAGCTCAGACTAGCGTAAACTGACCGGGTAATCGTAGATAAAAGCAAAACGGCATGAAGTGCATTCACAACATCGATGCCATTGAATATCGTATCTTGTTTCCCGTATTTTGTTTCGAATATAAAAGCCAGTTCATGTTGCGAAAATGGGAAATACGCTGATAAACATCTGGGAAAATGTTGTATGGTGATTTATAGTATTTTTAAATCTCATTCCGCTGGGAAATAATGTAATGTAATCTCTTTATTTCAAAGGAAATATTTTATTAATAATATCTTAGAGGCATGATCAGTAGATTATTTCAAACTTCAATTAGTGGAGAAATTAGTTCGTCTATGCTCTACTAGACTACTATATTATTCAATGAGCCTGTAATAGTCATTAATCGCGAATAAATTACTATATTTTATCTACAACTATCAGGAGAGAGACATAATATATTTTAATCAATTTATTTATAATAGTTAAAATATTTTTTACCCGTCACATTATAAGTAGTAGTAATTCTTGTATTTATGTTGTCGTCGTTTTAACCTCCGGCAAATGCGGTTGATATCCAGTATCCTAGCTTTTTCACAGCTGTGGTGTAACCATCTCCGCTTACAGAAATGGTTGCCGATGATCGACAAAATGACCCAGGCACAATTCAAAATCTTTCAATTTATACCAACTTGTTTTCCCACCCAGCTTTTTATGCTAATCTCTTATATATTGGAAAGTTCAATTTGGCATGAAGTGGTCGTAGTGCAAAATATTTTCTACGCTTTTCGTAAAATTCGAGTAACACCATAAATCTAAATGTGTCTATTTTGGTGACAGGTGACTATAAAATAGTATATTATATTATAAGGATTAAAAGTGCATATTTTATAGTCCGTATAATATATACTATTTTTTCTCCAACCAATTCAAAATTAAAATAAATTTAGTTTTATTCAACAATCGTTAATTATTTGGTAATAAATTTGAACACCTATTAATTATAAAGCGATAGCAAGTCGGTAGTCATGGATATCTGGTATTGTTGGTAAATATCGATTGTCAAGTAGACGTACTAATCATATAATTTTGGTAGTAGTTTAGTAGTACTTTTAGTCCTAGGATTAAAAGTAGCGTTTTTAATCCTAGGATTAAAAGTGTTGCTAAGCAACGAGCAAATTTTTGTATGGTAAGGGAATTCATGGCTTTTGCAACTGAAAATAGTACAAAAATGTCAACATTTTTTAATTGTTGGAGAAAAAATTGATTTATACATACATACTCATAAGATGATTGGGTGAACTATAAAAATTCAATATAAAAATGCAAAAAAGCAGTTAGATATAAAAAATTCGGCGTATTCAAAAATATTAGAAGATTCAAGCAATAAAAATTAAACTTGTTGGAAAGTCGTGAATTCATAACGGAAATCTAAAATAAGTAAGAACAAACAGTCTGAAATACCACCGCAGAAGTTTAATGACTTTTAAATATCAGAAATAGTTTTTAAATCTATTGGTGACTCTCAATTCAAGTCAAGCTTGGTATTAATGGAAAAGCATACAAATTACTGGCATCTTACCTAACAAATAGAAAACAATACGAGTACGTAATTTGTAGAAACATAGATTCACGCAGTATATACAACAGCATCCTTTAAGTATCTATTTTGAGATAACTCCTTTTCATCATCTTTGTTAATGATTTACCGGAAGCTATCGATACCTTTATGTATCTAATTTGTAGATGATACCACAACCTTATCGGATGGTACAAAAGTGAGTGATTACACTTTATTAAATCAGTGGTTTATGACTAATAAGTTGAAACTGAATTAGAATATATAGGAAGTTATGGATAGGATTTATATATTTTAACTTGGAATAAATACTCAGTGATTTTCATATATATATATATATATATATATATATATATATATATATATATATATATATATATATATATCCAATATTATTATATATCCAATTTTTATAATCACTTTGCGAGAGAAGAGTCGTCACAGGACAGAGTTTAGGCGCAGACTAACTATTTTAGAAAATATAATTGATTTCAAGGTCCAACTCTAGACTATACTAAGTAAAACACATGTTTTCTTGAACAAAGACCATAGTGCTTGGTTGTACTTTTGGTATAACGGTAAACAGTCGTTTTTACAACTCAAGTACCTGAGGTCATAAAATCAAGCCTCTACCGGCCTTTCATTCAAACTGTACCAATGTGTCTTAAATGTGTTTCCTAAAAACTTAAAAGCAATAAATTAAAATATAATAGTCCTTTTAAATAAATATTTCTAAGAACCAAAAATATATAAAATAAATGTTTAAAAACTAGAATTCATTTTTGCTCAGAGTCCAACACGCCACCTCAAAAATGAATTCCTTACAAATACAAGTACAAAAAAAATCCTATTACTCAATGATAAAATGCAACGACTCTTTTCTCAATGTGATCTCATCAATTCAATTTGATTCTACTAGGTCCAACATTTGTTGCTCATGGGTTCAAGACCATACTGAAACCATACACCCATGTGTACGATCTCAGTACAGGAAGGGAAAACCCAACATCGTATGGGAAAACCTTAACCAGACCATTCGCAAAATTACATTACAAAAAGACTTAAGAATAAGTCTCTGAGTTCCACAAACTTGAATCCTGGTAGAGACCTGGTAGAGGACAAATAAATCAATTTAATTAATCCTTGCTCTACTTTTTCACGAGAAACATGATATTTAATATCAATATGCTTTGATCTTTTATGACTTGACGGATTGGATCTACAATTGGATCTGATATAATTATTTTTATACCTTCTGCTAGTGACCGTAACCACATAGGATCTTGTGCAGCCTCATACAGAGCCATATATTCAGCTTCTGTTGAAGAACCTGCTACGGATGCCTGTTGTTTTGTAGCCCAACAGATAGTACTATATTCATACAATTTAAACAAATAACCAGTCGTACTTCTTCTCTTAATTCTATCATCGGCCAAATCAGCATCAACATACCCACTAATAATATTAGTGTAATTACTACGAGTATATGTTAATTTCATATCACTAGTTCCTATTGAATACCTTAAAATTCGTTTTAAATATTGCCATAATGTCTTATTATTTTTATTCATATATCTACTAACAATATTTACTGCAAAACATAAATCCAGTTGTGTACAAATCATTAAACACATTAAACAACCGATAACACTACGACATGGACTGTCACGAGGTTTATCTGAGCTTAAACCTTCATAATCAATTTTAGTTTCAAGTGGTGACTTTACTGGATTACAAATTTTAATTCCAAACTTTTCTAAAATATAAATATATCGGTCTACTTGAGAGTTTTGAAAACCTAATCCCTTTAAAAATGATTCGAATTCCTCGAACCAGCACCGAACTGCTTGTTTTAAGCCGTACAAAACTTTGTTCAGTTTACAGATCTGGTCCTTTTCGGATTTGACCCCCTCAGGTACCCTCATAAAAATTACTCAGTACTCAGTGATTTTCATATATATATTGATTCACTATGAAAATTTTATTTTTATAATCACTTTGCGAGAAGAGTCGTCACAGAGTTTAGTCGCAGACTAATTATTTTAAAACATATTATTGAAACTACTAGGCATTTACTTGGATACCAATTTAAGTTGGTCACCTTATATTGATCACCTTTGCTGAAAATTAACATGTAAAATTTTTGAAATTCGGTAACTGAAATCTTGCGTACCTATTAAGTTATTGAAAACTGTATATTAATCACTTCTTCACATCAAAGTGACATATATTTTGGGGTAACTTCTCATCAGTAAACAAAATATTTGTATTACAGTAATCAGGTTCTTTTACATTGTCCCCAAAAACACAAACATAAATTTTCAAAAAACTTGGAATATTGCTACTTCTGTGCTTCTACATTTTAGAAATATTGATAGAAACACAATAACCGATTTGTTGTGAGGAAATATGAATATATTAATGATTATTTTACTTTACATATAGAAAAATCCAGATGAAATAATTTTGTTGATTCATTTATCTAATGAGTTTCATTAATTCAAGCGTTTGAAACTCATGCAATATTGTAATTTTGTTTTGTGTTTTTTCAAAATGAAATTTCGAAAATGAAATTTATAATTGGCGAAGTGAGTAAGATTCATGCCATTGTACACTCTATAGCGATAAAAAAACTCGACTTCGTATCTTGATACGTAGTGTGAAGACCTAAGCTCTACGAGGGATAAGAAATAGGACTCAGCCTTCACATATCTGTAAGTGCCAAGTTCCTTATTTTCTTATATTTCTCCTTTTTAACTGTATCCTTATCTACTATTTAAGTACAGAAGAGATGATTTATTGATTTCTAATTTTATGAACGAATTAAAATATTTATTGAATATATTTCATAAATTAAATATTAAAGAGGATATAAACAATTCAGATTCATTTTTTATGCCACTAGAGCAAATTTTTTTCAATTTTGTTTCAAATTGCCTGATTATTTTTAGTTAAAAAACTAATAACCTTTTATAGGGCTAAAATGAACGATGTTGTAGAAATTTGCTTCTGAACAAAAGTCTGCAAGCACGTATGTAATTTACAAATTAATTATTAATTCATTCAAGTTCGAATAATGATTAAGCGTGAGTAGTTCAAAACAAATAAAAATTATTCATAATCTCAATTGTTCAAATTGTTGGCCCCTTACTTCAATACACTTATTACACCATTTTGACTTTGAAAAACGTGTTCAGATTCGATTATTGTTTCGTACCCTGAGGACTTCATATAGCCCCATATAAAAAAATCGATAAGATTTAAGTCAGTTGATCTTGAAGGCCAACAATTGGGTCCACCCCGATCAATCCGTATCAAATAATATTTTTGAAAGGCCATCTTTAAGTGCTCGAACTGTAGGTCGCGCCTTAAGAGTGAACCATTCAACTGCATGGAAAGTTTCAAATAAACAAATGTTACATCCATACAAATTGCCCGGTTTTCAAGCATTAGAACCTAGAGGTTTTCAGGTGCGTAGGAAATTTTCTAGCTAGTATTCACAAAAGACTCATGAAAGGAGTTTTCAACACACTTTGTTCGTGAAAGGGGATTTCAGCATAAATATTCGATTAATGTGTGGGTGGGATTGGTTGGAGATTGCTTGATCGGGCTTCACATTTTATTAAATGAATTGATTGGTGCAATTTATACGCACTTTCTGGAAGGAATGTTGGATGAATTGATGGAGAATGTACCGTTAAATATCAGACAACACATGTGGCTTCAACACGATGGGGCATCTGTTCATTTAACTGCAGCGGCAAGAAATTACTTGAACAGACGTTTTAGAGAAAAATGGATTGGTCGAGGTAGGACCAATTGCTGACCTCCAAGATAACCTGACTTAAATCCAATCGATTTTCTTATATATATTCTCAAAGACACGTTTTTCAATGACAAAACGGTGTATTGAAATAAGCGGCTATTAGTTTGAACAACTTCTGCAACTTTGTCAATTTTGTCATTGTTGTAATACATTGTTGTTTGAATTTAATTTTTTTTTTATTTTCATTGCCAATTTTGTTATTGTTGTAATACATTTTTGTTTGAACAATCGAGATTATGCATAATTTTTATTGATTTTGAACTACTTACGCTCAATCATTATTCGAAATTAAATGAATAATTAATTGATTTGTAAATTACTTACGTGCTTGCAGACTTTTGGTTAGAGGTAAATTTCTACAAAACCATTCATTCTAGCACCATAAAAGGTTTCTAGTTTTTCAACTAAAAACTTCAGGCAACTTAAAACAAAATTGAAAAAATAATTTGTTCCAGTGGCGTAAAAACTATGAAGATAAAAGTGACAACTAAACCTGACAGCGCTCCACTGGTTAAATTTTTCCAAAGTCTTTTTAAGTCGAAATATTAATTTATTAAGGAGCATATAGGTCACCAAATTTGGAAGGAAAATATGAAGGCGTTTTTGATTTATGGCCAATTTTCAATTTTGATTTAAAATTTGGATCACTCCATATCTCACCAACTAGTCCCTGTAAGGATTCGTATCCCGATATCAAATTGAATCATTTATTGAGATCTCTCTGTGTTAGAACATTGTGGGTCGCATTTAGAAATACAATTAATTATTTCCCAGACGATGAATACATAAGTAATCGAATGCTCGGAAAATATATTAAAGTAAGTTCACTTTGGTGTTTCATTGCCACGTTCCCAATATGAAACATCTCTTATACAATTCAAAGCCACCACAAATCTTGATAAACTATAAGTTTTTATTACTAATTTCCGAAACATTTTTTAAATTACAGGGAGTAGTGAGATGCTTATATATATAATGAAATTACACTTATTGTTTCTACTGGTTTTGGAAACAATGTCATCTCTGCTATTCTCTATAAGTTTGGAATATATTTGAATCTAGACTAGCGGAAACTGCATTTTATCATGGAAACTTCAACATATTTCATCATATCACCCTCATTACTATTGAGATGCAATAACAACATTATAAACTACCATTAATCATCCATCAAATTCTGTTTTATTGACTTTGTTACCGAAACTTGATAGTTTCAATATCTTTCTTCTTATTATTCTCAAACGACCCTCAAATTTCTTGGAAGAGTCAATTAAGAGGAATGAGGATAATTAATCTCTATATATGGTAATAGGTAGTCAACTCAATATAAAAAATGTTGTATCGGTTTCAGTGATATCTCCGTATTTATCAAGGATGCAAAAATAAACAAAAATTTGAAATAACATATGAATTCTAGATTAATATAATTGATTACTAGAATGTTATCGGTTTTCGTGGGATTATCTGCTTAAAAATTAAATGATTGTACAATAAATGTAGAATATTCTCAAGCAAATATATTTATGAAGATATAGGGTTAAGATTTTGCCTTTTCATTCATTTTAAAATAACATCACCACCTAACTAGAACCCTCAAAAAAATTTATTTATGATTCTTAATCATCTAATTATCTAAAGAACAGCAACAAATATTTTGAATACACGAACACAGCACAATTGATAAGAAACTCAATAATTTGGTTAAGTGCGTAATTCAGTCAAACCATATTTCGTGAACAAAATCTCAATTCAGAATTGCAATAATGATTACAAGGAATACTATATCTAGACATGATGTCCAATAATAGTTCAGGAGCCAGTAACAAATTTGTGCGACCAATTTTATCTTGACCGATAATTTGTGGAAGAATTAAGTCTGTTGTGTCATTAACCTTGTGCACGTTAGCTGCGATAACAGCGGTCGGTGGGCCAACGGCAGCCGTCAAATCACGTTAAAAAACAAAACAAATTTTATTATTCCATCATGGTTGAAAGTTTGTCAATAATAAATATAATACTGAAAAAAAAACATGAAAAAAAGTATTTTTGGTGATTTTTACCGATTGAAAATTTGATGACGTAATTCTTTGAATGAAAAAAAATCGTCAGCTGTATATATGTCCGACAAAAAATCGTCAGATGACGCAGTGAAATATGTAGGTGTAATCAAACGAATTTTCCCCATGAAGCTAGGAAACTACCAAAAATAAAGAATACTACAAATTTCAGTCAACAATAATGAAAATGAATTTAAGCTTGACCTGTAACCAAATTTGACAATAAATCAAGAAGAAGAAAAGTCATAAGTACTGTTCACTTGCAAGATGTAAATTATGAGGCTGAAGGCAATAATACCATTGATAACAATACTGATTGTGACAATAACAAAGAAAATAACGAAAATATTGTTTTCTTTAACTTATATAAGTTATTGAAGCGGACACAAGTAATTCTCCGGAATCTTATTTTAACAACTATGCCGACCAAAGTAGATAGATAGATCCTATAGTACAAAGTACTTACTTATTATAAAGTCGGACAGGTTTTCGATGTGATATTCTCCACTTTTGAGTGGTGTGTCATGAGAACTGTAGTGGAAAACTTTGTGAGTGAAGAAAGAAAAAAAAGAAAATACATGAGAACGGCATCTTATTTTTAGCTTGCTATACTTATACCTCTCGAAAGAAAAAAAGAGGATTTTCCTTCAGATATCTGATGAATAAGCAGAATAAATAGATAGTTTTTTTAGAATAGTAAATATTGGGGAAGCATTGACCTAAAACAATTTGCCATTTTGGAACCAACTTAAGACAAATTGGGTATTCAGCAAAGGTCCCTAGTAGAAATTTTCCCAGATATCACTCACTACTTAAAGTAGTGAAGCGAACAGTCGAAATTCAAGATCAAAATATTTGCAACTCTTATTCCAGGAAAAAATTATCTGATTTAGTATCAAAATCTATGAGTTTGATCATTTATTTTATTCTAATGTTTTCGAAACCATTCAAGACATATCCAAAGTGAACAATATTGTATTACAAACAGATACGTAAGGATTTATGAGAAACTTATTGGAGAAAGTGATATTTGAATTTATAGTGCAAACCAGTAAACCATATCGATAAAGTTGAAATATTTCAGAAAATCTTGGTTTTCACATAGAGAAATGTAGGTGGTGAGGAAATAATGGATATTTCGCAATGAGTTTACAATGTGATGATATTTGATAAAGAATAGAAACTAAATCTTGAAATGCGATTTATATTTACTGTGAATCCCGTAGCTTGAGTCTAGTACTTATTGATGTCATTGTTACATGAATGTCATGAAATTTTATGAAGAAATTGCACAAGACAAATAGTGTTGGGAAATATCTGCTCAAATTATTTGAGGTGAAAGCTCCTAACCCATCTCCAAATATTATTGTGAACCAATTTAAAAACAGGTTTGTTGGTCTTCATCTTATTACAAAAACATTTTTGTTTTTGTTTCTATTAAATCTCAGTAAAATACTAAATGAAAAATGAAGAGCAAGTAAAAAGAACTTGTTGAGAAATACTCTTCTGATTTACCTCACAGTTCAGATCAGGTATTATTAGAGGAAAACAAAATAGAAAGTTTGCTGAATGAAGAGAATTCTTGCTTCTCGTCATGTTTTATCTCACCATTACACATCAGTTATATTTAACTTCAGCATCACCTTAGCCACGGATGAACGTAACTTTTCCAAATTTTGTGGGAAACTATAAAACTTTTAAATGTAATTAGCTATTGAAATTGAATTTTTTTTGTCATTTCTTGATTTGATTTTGTAATTGCTTATCATCTCCTGTTGTCAAACCTCGATTATCACAATAAAAATCTTTTTGTTTTCTGTATAATCTATTTTTTTTACGTGATAAAATTATTTATTTCTAATAATAAAGTTCCACATTTCGAATTTACCACAATTCTATTTTGAACTTTTTTTACCATCCTGTAAACGTAAAATATTAACGTCATAAAATATTTCATTTACTTATCTAAAGGAGTTTGAAATTATCCTCGTGGAGGTACTTTATGGTTAAGTGACTCCAGTGCTATCACAATACAATTCGTTCTAGCAATATCAAATTTTTTATACTCAATTGTGAAATGTTAAGATTGAGAAACTAGGGATAGGTAATTATCCTTTCAAATTATTTATAGTGATGTTGAAATTTATATACAATTTATTCGAATGACTTAGAATTATTTCTAAAAAATATTTATTCATGTATGTAACTATGTTCCAAAGAATTTTGGAGTTTACATAATAATTAAATTCAAGGTGGAGCAAAAATGCTGGACGTAAATGAACATATTCACCAACAAATTTTAATTATCAGTATATCAGCATTATTATAAGCTTATTTGAAAAATAAATTTTGAACCGACTGAACCAATATCTTTAAGTATTTGTAAGAGATTTCTGTAGACTGGTGGAGACTGGAGGTCTAAGTTTGTTTGATATTTTCATAATTACGCTATGATGTATAGTAATATTGACTGATAAAAAATTTTCTCAAAGCTACAGTGTATTCACGCTTATTATTTACTTTTGATAAAATCGATGAGATTTCAATTAAATTTTTTCAGGGCTAACTAGACCGAACTACTGGTTTTATTTCGAGACATTATAAAATTCTTTTCTCAAACATTATGACGGAAATCTGATTGCAACAGCTTAATAAATAGAACATGCCTATCATTTTGTGAGAAATTTTATTCGTCTCGAACAATATTATGGTTATTAGAACATTAGAAAAACTAAATCTAATAGCACAAACTTTGAACATGAAAAACTTTTGATTCTCACAAGTAAGTTGTTACATCCCAAAACGTTTTCGGACTACTGCATGTTTGTTTCTAATTGAAAACTTCAGAGCTCCAAAGTTCACTTTTTAGTACTCGTATTCGGTTAATCCTGTTGGAAATTTTGAATTCGACTTTAGTGAATGTACGAAGAGGATAATCCAATTGTAGGTAGCGACATCTACATAGTATTCCATTTGGTCATTACATGCGAATTCACTTCAATGCGATCAAACCCTTTAACGTTAGAAACCGTACAAATTTTTATAATCCATAAAAAATGGAACGAACATACAGGTCGTTTCAATTTATCCATTTCACTTTATTACGTTTGATTGTCATTATTCACAAATACTGATATTTATCTGATGCCCCATATAGCATATGGCACTATTTCCACATCAATCAATAAGATATTTTCTCTCGAAAGTCAATGGTTTCTCAAACTTTCACATCGTTTTCAGAGAAATAATTTTTTTAGACTAACATGGGCTAATGTTTTAGGAAAAGCCCCGACATGTATTGGTCATCGCTTTGCTTTCTGATTACACTAAATTTTCTTCGGAGAAGAACGAGATTAGTTTTCGAAAGTCTTGTTTCGTTTTCGGTGGAAATTTCAAACTTAAAACTCAACTTACAGAAACCTTCAGTTTTAATAACTTTTAATAACTAACAATTCAAGTTTTTCTGTTCCTAAACTCAAATAGTGGATTCTTACCAACAACTCAATGGTCTGTTGTTCTAATGTTATTGTTATCAAAGATTTAGCTCAAATCGGCCTAAAAACTCGCTCGAATTTACTATTTACTACTACAAACATATTCTTATGATCAAAGCAGATCAGAAATCTATGAGACGAGGCGTGGTCGTTGGGTATATACGAGCAGTGAACAAATTAAAAAACTTAAGAACGACTGATTGTTTGATAATTATGAAATTAAAAAAATTGGCTCACTAAATTTCAAAATGAGGATCTCTAGGCTGACAGTAAAGCACAGACCTGATGGCTCACCAAGTAATCTAAAGAAGAAATATAAATACGTTTTTTAGGATACTTCTATATTTGACGTAATAGAAATATGCAGTTCACAATTACAGCCAGACTTGTGTTATGCTGTAGACTCCAGCAGAGCTTTTGTTTGTGACTAGGTGCAGCTCTCCATAAAAAAAACGAATGTATCAACACTAAACTTCTTGATGTTCGAAAAGCTTCTACTAACTGTTCGTTTTATTCTTTCAATCGCTGTTACTGAAACACTGTTAAATCATTCGGTACTGAAATCGATTTCATAATCTTTAGAACAATTTCTCTAAATGTTTCAATAATTTGGTTTCGATTTGAATTAGTATCATCAACTAATTGATCTACACCATCAAATTTTGTTTTATGATCACTGTGTCTCATCTTTCACTAATGTCAATCAGAAATAACCCATCCCATTTATACAGAATTTATGACTGAAAAACCGATTACTCTTCTAACATCAACATTTGGAATTATTGAATGTAATTATGCGGTTTTGTCAACTGTACTTATAATTCGGAACATTGAAAGTATAAATTATTATTTTGGAGCATAGATGCATCATTTTATTTTATATAAATTAATAACTTCTATTCAATATTGTTCTTTAAGCATAAAGAAATCGAAATGCTTGCAAGTTACTTTACTTTAAAAACACACTATATATTGTACTTTTTCAATTAAACTGTCTGAATAAAAGTGTTTCATTTTGAAGACAAAATGGAATAAATCGACTTATTTTACGCTTACAAAATGACGCAGGTTGTGTAAAACAATTTCTTATCTGAAAGACGACGAGCAATCTACCAACATTTTAACATGTACCTCAATGTGACGCCTTCAAAGTGCCGTTGTAAACGATAATGACTACGTTATATAGGGGAAGATGACACATTAAGTTGAAAATACAACACAGGCTACATATTATGATAACATCATTAGAAAGGACGGCGAAATTTCAACTGCTGCTGGAAAAATTTACGACGTACTGATTTCTGAATATTTTTATTTCAAAATAAATGATATCTAACGATGATATTAAGAATATTTTCTAATAAAAACAATCATCTAAGTATTGGTATGACGGGTATACAAACGCATAACATCTGACGATGTCGGTCATAACTTAATACTTAATGTAACGGAAAATATAACGACTCCGATCCGAGCTTAATGTATTTGAAACTATGAGTAATGTAACAAGAAAGAATGTTCTGAAACGTTTCAAATCCATATATAAACAGGAGCTCTCAAATGTTGAGAATACTGTTTATCCTTTCTTTGGTGAAAGAGTTTGTTGGCTGTTTGTAATTCTCAGTTCACTTGTTTTATCATATTATAGTAAGAAAGGTGCTATCGAGTATTTAATCGAATCTATATATTTTTTCACTTTTTCCTCGAGTATATGTTACACTTTACCTGTGAATCGTCTGTAGGTAAGTGATCCTCTGTTAAGCTATATTTTCATTATTAGAGATTACATTAAATTTTTTGACTTTTACATTAAAAAATCTGTGACAGTTAATACATACTAAGTCATTTTTATATTTCTAAGTAATATGACAATATCCTGCACATATTTTTTAGGTTGTTGTATTCATAAGATCATAAACTCATTATTCATGACCTATGAAAATTATGTCGTTGTTTCTTCTATTAAACTTCCATGTACTTCGAATTATGAAGAAAATAATATATTTATATCTTCTTCATGTTCTTCAGGTTATTATTGCAATTTATTTTCAATACCTATCATTCCTATTATCAAAGATGTTTTAATGAACTTGAGTTTTGAACTGCTCTAACACATTTTCCAGTGTCACTTTTCGTTTAGATAAATTATTTTAAACGCATATTCGTTTTATCATTTTTGTTTACTTCCTTAGTTCACATATTATTCTAATAACCTTGTCACTTCTGCATAACTTTTCTCAATTAGTTAGTTTCCTGATAATTTCTTCTTTTGCAGTTTAAAGACATCTTTATTTTATTCCTGTCTTATAAATGATCTCCAAAATTTTTAGCAATATGTTTTCTGTTATTACGGCGTTAAATTCACTTTCATTATCATGCACATGTGCTACAAAATCTTCAATTATAATAACAGCTGATATAGTTTGGTTAATATTAAGAATAGAGAAAATTAGCACACTTAATGTGGAATGAAAGGAATAAATAGAGGTGCAGAAAGAAATTGAATAGTGATGAACCTGGAAAACTCAGTACTGAATTGTAGAAAGCAAATAATATAATTGAATGAAGAAGAATTAATAAATTTTTCCCTATGGCTGAAGAAATTGCGGATAAGTAAACAATATTTTGTATGCATTATATTATTAACTATTCACCCAACGTAACTTCCGCATTAAATATTTTGAGTATGACAACCTGAGACGTACCTATCCATGCTCAAACAGCTGTCCAGGTCTCTTTCCCTTTTCCCACTCTTTCTCGTCGATGTATTTTTGTTGGTTAAGGAATGTGAATTTGACACAAACATAATTTTACAGGAAATCTCCAAAATAATCATAACTTACTTTTACACTCTTGAAAACTGTTATGAGTGTGGTGCAAATACACAACAGGATATTACGAGTTATTTGTTTATAGATGATTTAACAAACCAAATATTGTTTTAAATTTTAAGTTTCTCCATTTTCTAAACCGGAACTAAGATCGAACCATTTAGAAGCAAGGATATTTTATTACATATTGAATACAGTGGAATGTCAATGTTCTCACGAGATAATCTTTAGAAGTGATAGATCTTTTTTCATTCTAGAATTTTTTTTCTTGGAGCAATCTATGATGACTAGATTGCTACGGTTTATGATTCGACGGTTCTTATTCAGCCGATATGAAATCTGCATCTCTGGTTTTCAATAAAAAATTTTTGATTTTATTGACTAGTTAAAAGTTTGAATTTTAGGAAAAGATGGAACATCATCCCTGAAACAATCATCAAAATGGTATTATAATATATGGGATATCCATTCACTTAGTAACTAATGGGGTAGGAGATAAAAAATAAAGGTACCAATGTATACATCGGCCATATCTTGAATCATAATCAACAAGCTCAACTAATATCAAAGCTGCATATACAAAATGCGGTTCTCATACTTTGCATACTCAACTCCAACTAGCTCTAATAGTATCTATAGTATCCGATATTTGATTATGTTATATAATATAATTATATAGTATATATATATATATATATATATATATATATATATATATATATATATATATATATATATATATATATATATATATATATATAGTTATAAAATAATCTTTCATTTTAGAGTGTGGTTTGGGAGAAGAAGAACAATAAAGTTATATTGTGTGAGCAGATAAAGTTTCCACCATTCTTATGTAATAGAAGCTGAGAATCTAATAATGCTTCGAAATAATGTTCCATCATTTTAACTTGAAGTTATAGATCATGAATAAGCTATAGAGCAAAAACACAATCTATAGTTACTTTCAAACGTGAGTTCCGTATTAGTATGGTTATAATTCTCAGTTAAATATAACTTTCACGGATGGTATTATCAGTTCTGCCTTCATAAAGCATAGAGTATCAAGTAGCAAATGAGCTTAGTGAAGAGAGTGTTAACCGTAACAGGTTTCAGAGTCCAATAGATTATATGTCAACTTCCCTAATGTTGCTTTATGAAATGGCCTTTCACCTTAGTGGGCATGTGAGTATTCATAATGTGCGAATATGAGGCTCAAAAAATCCTCACACTCTGGGACAAGTGCAAAGGGACACCCCTAAATTGAATATTTTTTGTGCCGTATCTTGGCTAAAATTATATATCTTTATTTTTTTTTTGAATCAACTACAACTTCTTTTTTTGATACTCTACAGCTATTGCTCTTTGGAAAAAGTTGCACCAGTCCTAACCAGAGCATCATCTTTCTGCGGTGCCTCAATGAAATCAAGACGTATCTGATTTGCTGAACGACAATATACACGCAGGTAAATTGCAACCTATTGAAGGAACTGCTTCCTTAGTCACCCGATTTCACACCGTATGGTGTCCACCTCTAGAATTTCACGAAGGCTACAAATACCAGCTGACCGTTTTACATAAAAAACACGATTAAATCAACAAGTAATTGAGAAACGATTTTCAACATTCGAGACAAACTTGCATAACGTCATGACATGGCCCCTGTGAATGATGCTCATATTATCCATACATTTGTATTAGATTATTCGAGTCATTTTTATTACAAAAATAAGTGTTAGAAAGCGTTAGAATCATAGAATCACGCTAATCAATTTGATACACCTTGTATGTAATAATTGAGCAGAAACGTGATTAATAAGAAATTCTATGAATATTGGCCCAAAATCGTTGTTTACTATTTTCAATTTTTTTTCTTTTAAGATAATAACAGGAGTTCCTATCCTAAAAGATGCCCCATAAAAATGAATTACATTATTGCTACTTATGTAGACGAGGATATAAGTTTCAAAAGCCTTTCCTCCATGAGCCAGTCCACACAAAAACACTAGACGACAAGAAGGGATAAATAACATCATTGGTTTAAACTGAGTAAATAAATCTACTTATTTCATATATAAATCTCATTATTTCGTTTAATACTGAAACGTGGCAGATATTTTGAGACGAGAAAAATCTTTTTTGATTTAATTTTTTCAATGTATTTGAGATTCTTGATTCTCAAGAATCTACACAGTTTGAGAGAGTATGATTGAGGTCACTTATCGATTTTGAATATCTCATTGCAAGTACAATAGGCAAATGGGTTGTTACAATCAACAGGACATGTAGGAAGTAGTCCTCTTACTCACAATACAATAAGATTACACCATATACTTTCAGCTTCAAAATATTAGAATGTTACGGCTGTTTATGAGCGTTCTGTATATTCAACGGATAGTTTACATTTTTGGATGGATATTAATCAAATATTTCTATAGCGGTGGTATATCTCAACTAATCGGTTATTTGAGAAGACTTTAGAAAAGTTTTTCATTAGCATTCACAATAGGAACTGCTCTTGTTTTTGTGAGTATCCCATTAAAACTTTATTTTGATGCATTTATCTTATGAAATTTAATAAGTAGCACTCAACTGGAATGCGAAATGAGGTTTTTATCAGTTTCGCCTATATAAATTATTATTGATTGAAACATAAAACTCAACGTGAGTTGGTATCATGAAATTTTCGTTGCCAAATGTAGGTCGATGCGTTATATTTACAAGGACTATTAAGAAACACGCTATTAAAATATCACGCCCTGGTTTGCTACTGAACCCTCACTATATGCAGTACGAATGTTTTAGCGATAATTGACCTTCGTTTATTTAAGAGAAGAGCTCTAATGATCAAAAACATACTAGTTATACTAGTTACCAGATAATTGGAAAATTAAAATTTACAAAAACAACATCATCAACAAACCGACACCACATGATTTAATAGTTTCATTGGTTTGAACTGATAAAAATAATAATAATAATAATAATAATAAATAATAATAATGATTATTCACCCATCAACCTCGCATCGCCAGAATCTGACTTAAATATAGTATTGGACAACGAGAAGCTGGAACAGTGGTCACTACACGCTAGACATCATCACAACCTCAACCAACCGCATGTTGACAAAGAAGCTTTAAACAGATGGCATACTAGCGGCAATCTCTTTCTAGAAACCGAAGGCTTCATGATGGCTATCCAGGATCAAGTTATTTACACGAATAACAACAAGAAAAATATTGTTAAGGATCCGAACACTCAATCTGACAAATGTAGAAAGTACCAACAATCATCAGAGACTATTCAACTTATAACATCTGCTTGTAGTGTGTAAGCTGATACCGACTATCTACACCAACATAATCAAGTGTGCAACATCATCTACAAGAAACTGGCCAACAAGTTCGGTCTTCTCAATACGTATACACCGTGTTACAAGTACCAACCGCAGAAGGTGCTGGAAAATGACAATTTTAGACTCTACAACGGAAGGTCCGTTATCACCGATAGACAGATAAGAGACTTTACATCATGGTGGTTGACAGAAAAGGCAATTCAGTCCTTCTTGTCGATGTAGCTATACCAAACGTTATCAATAAACACCATGAAAAATTGGCCAAATATGCGGATCTTGCAATTGAGATTAAACAGAAGTGGCTCAGCGAAAATGTGGAAACAGTTCCAGTTATTATGTCAGCAACCGGCTCTAAGCTGAGTAGTCCATAAGTTTTTCGCATAATAATGATAATCCCGGAAAAAACTACTGACTGCAGAAAATTTCACATTCATTTCCTTACTAGTGAACTATATTATATTATGACATAATCATGGAATAAATAAAAATAATCAAAATTGTCAAAAATGAATCCAATAATAAGCTGTTGCATGCGTTTGGAAGCATTCAGATTATTAAATGTAAATATATATTGAAGAGGGACATTGGGCTTTTTCCTTACAATTCACACTATAGTTTAATAGTTGGGGACGGCAGTAATATTTCCCGCAGAGGTCTTTTTCCTGCGCTGAATTTTTATTGCTAGAAGATGTTTATTGTTGAAAAAAGTCAAGATATTGTAGTATAAGTTGATCAAGTTAAGAAGTTTACTTTCAGCCTCTGAAGAACATAATTTAGTTATCGAAACGCGTGTCAAACAAGTCAAAAACGCGTGTCAAATAGGTCAAACAGTGTAATTACTTATTATTGTTTTCTTTCTTCTTCATAACTAATAGATATTTCTATTCTCTTTTACATTCAATGCCCATGTTACTGTTCTTTTTGTTCTGAGAGCCCTTACATCCGTTTCGACTCTTTCTAAATTTCTGAAATATTTTTTCTCCATTATTTATTCATTTTTCTTAATAATGTTGTCTATATGTATGTGGCAAAGTGGTGAGATTAATCCTCTTCCCCATCATATTATTATAAAAGTTTCGGGTTCGTCTGCTTTAGGTAATTTTAAGTTTCTCTTCTTCCCATTTCAAACATTTCCCAATTTTCTTTCTATTAATCTTATCAGAGGCTCAAGATCCACAAATATAAAGTTTTGTTTTTGTTTTCCTCCTCCTTAGTTTTCAGTTTCTTTTCCTGATCCCCACTATGTGCCTCTAACATTTCGTTTTCTAAATATGTTTTGATTCTGTTATCTACAATTTTTTTATATATTTCACAAATGAATTTAGTAGAATTAATTCTCTATAATTCAGGTAGTGTTCCGGTCTCCTTTGTTGTGTTTGAGTATTATTATTGGTATTCTCCATACTTTAGGAATTTTTCATATTGCCGAATTTAATTCATAATTCCCAATAGTACATCTAATCGCTTAAGAGCCCTTTATCATTTCAATTCGCACACCTATCAAAATTTCAAATTTTACGTAAAACATGCTTGTCAAGGTAGTTACTATTTATTTTTTTCAATTGGTAAACGGAAGGATGAACATGGAAAAGTATATGTCAAATATGTTTTTTAAATAAGAAAAAAACTGGAACTATTTATTTTCATATAATCATCCACATCAATCTTGGATTTGGGTCGTATAAAGTGACATTTTGTAAAACAATATTTTGTGGTTTGGTTTCTACCAAACTACTACAGACTCATATGGGTCACAAATTATAGAAATTGGAATTTGGAATGACTTGAGTCAGTATAGGTGACAACCGAGGTAGAGTCTGTAGAAGAAATAGTATTCTACCTAAAAACAATATTCATTTCTTAGTATGTATTCCAAGCAAAACTGATCTATCGCTCAGTGACCCAATGGTTTAATTGAACAATTGCGTGCGTGCATTTTCAGCAATATATCATCAATTTCTCACGACTTAGACCTTCTTTTATATGGTTTTGGTGGTAAATTATCTTGATTTTAAATTTCCCCTAATTGAAACTTCGTTAAAAAACAAACAAAATCTTGACGTTTCGACCTATTTCGGTCTTTATCAAAATAGTATATCGTTATATTACTGAAATCAAATGAGAGTGATATGTTTAAAATTCCTTGTAGTAACATTGAAGATACATATAATGGCTAAACAAGCCAATAATTCAAATATAAAGTAAAACGTCACAGATATGATAAAAATGCTACAGCTCTAACAAAACATGAGAAAGAGAGAAACATCAGTTCGATTATACAAATACAGATATCATTAATACAGAAAACGATGCAAAAAAAAAGAGAACTTTAAGAAATGGTAGCAATCAAAAAATGATCCTTGCATAAATGATAGAAAAAACATGAATAAACTTAATACCATTCATATTGCAATAGTTCAAATCACAAATTGTTCTAATCGTAGTATCAACCATACCACTGGTTGACGTGCCAATACTATTTATTCTTTTCATTGTCAATGTCTTTGTATTTTAATTACGTTTCCTCCGTGGTTGTGAATCGGCTTTATGCAAAAAAGGGAAAAATACAATCAGCCTATTTATGAACAAAATTCTTTTTCTAAAATTTTTTTCTTTCAAGTAGTTGATTCTTTAATTTACGAGTAGTTTCTGTTTTTATTGAGCTATTTCTCTCATTTGTTTTCACATCCTATTGATGAAGTTTATTCTGTTTGTATTGCTTGTGACTTTCTATGAACTAGTTGTGAACAAAAACTGTACATAAATAAAAACAACATGCACGTAAGATGAATCAGAAAAATTGAAAGGATGTAACTTCAGCATGCACTACCTTAGTTGGAAAATATTTCCGTCGTTAGTAACTTAAATCAGGAGAATTGTTTTAAGTATAGGTGAACTTAAGTGCCTAAAACTGTAGATATCAAATGTTAAATACATGTAAAATCAGAAAATATCGTAAATGTGTTTTTACAACAGTAAACCCATATGTTCATTTAGGCAATCACAAAGTTGAATACATCCTGGCTTGCTACTGCAGCCATTTTATCGTATTTTTATAGTCTAAATTGTAATAAAGCATTCACATCTACGCTTATAATGTAATAAATTTGGAGAGTCACTTAAACATAAAAAAAATGTGTTTAGAATTTTGACAAACTTGTCTCTTTATCAAATAGGCGGGACGTTTGAATATCTGCGGAACGATAAGTAACTAGAATAGTAGGCAGTGTCTTTTAGTTTGCGAGTTTTTGACAGAGACAAACCTTGTCATTTTTTATGAACTCTTTCACAATATTTTCCGATCACACCTCGTATTTTGGTGTAGTATTTTTCCAATGAAAACATTCTATGGGTAGATTGTAACTATTGTAATCGTACATTATAGAGAAACAATTTCTTCCTAAATAACAGTATATATTTATCACGGTGTCATCAGGATATTAAATCTAATTATGCTGAAATTATTATTTTGTAAGTTTTATTTGTTCCAAGTTCGATCTTTCATAATATGAATATTCATGCATACAAAAACATTTCTAGTTCACTTTCAATATTTGTAAATGCTGAAAAATCCTATTTCTGAAAGTTATTCCGCCCAAACAGTGGAAAAAATACATATAAAATTGGATAACATAAGTTCTGATATTTTCTATGAGGCATTTGTTAAATAAATGACACTTTGTTGGATAGCGAAACGAGTTTCCGAACTTTTGTTTTCGTTGTAGACTTTTTCTTTTTTTACAGAAAGCGATATTGCTTAAACGGATTTATTTCTCTAAGATAACCCTCATATTTTCATTTCATTTCGGAGTAATTGGATTTAACTGGTAAACGGATACTTTGATAAATGGTCTTTTCAATAACTAAATTGTAGTAGCAATCCTACCAGTTCTTTATGCCGGAGGCAATCAATTTTAAGGGTTTAAATGTGGTTTACTGAATTTCATAGGTATGCAAGAAACCAGTTGAGATCTCTACACCAAGAACAATTAAAAAACTTTGCCGTAAACCGATCGAAGATTGAAAGTTGTTGATATTATGAAAATCTTGGATGTATCTCAAGGCGCGGTGGCTTTAATTTTCGGTGATTACTGGGGTATGGGAAAGCTAATCTTAAAGTGGATGCCGCCACAACAACCATAAAACAATTTTTTTTCTTGCACAAGACAATCGAGACCATATAAATTTGGCTACTCATTATACTGTCTATTGCAAACACTTATTTCGATCACCATAATTCAGAAGAGACTAAAATGGGAGTAGAAAAACCTGTCATTCATCCTAAAATCATGAACTCATTGACGTGTCTCCATATGTTCACAATTTTTGAGTAGTAAAATAAGAATGTTGTGAAGCGTACCCACCGCCGAAAAAACTCAAGATGCGGTAATCGGTATTTTGTGATGCTGAAATGGTAATTTTCATAGATTGCCTGCAAAATGAATCTTCAGATTCAGGTACTTATTATGCCAATTTTGTTTCAAAATTACGTGAAGTGCTAGAAGAAGATGATATGGAAGATGAGCAACGGCGTTCTGTTGCATGAGCCCAAGGTACTCAGTTCGGCTGTTTCAAAAAGACAGAATACTTGCGAGGAAATGATTTTTTAGGATAATTGAGCCCTACGTGTTATGAATTCGTGGTTTGCAGAAATTGAATAATCTTTCATTCGAGCAACATGGTATGGTAGAAATGTATTAACATTAAAAAGACTATGTCAAAAAAGAAAAATGATATATCTACCAACTTTTTATTGTACAGAGGCTAGGTGCTCAGAGGAGGAATCAGTCTCCGTGTCTACTTACTCACATTAAATTATCTATTTCTGTGACGTTGTAACCCAATATTTCATTCCATCAGTGGCAGTATAAATTATGATTTACTCCATGAAATTGCAAATCATATGATCTTTATGATTATATTAGAATAATAAAGGCTGGAATTGATAATATTATCATGTAAAATAACTAAAAAGATAGAGATACTGTTATGTAGGAGAAATTACACAATTAGAAGAACTATAATTTTAAGAATCATTTTTTTCGTTTGTGTGATTATGACGCGTTTTTTTCAAAAGTTTCAATGGGATACTTAGTTTTTCCAGGATCGTGAACAATACCAATTTTAGAGCACGATTTGTATAGTTTATTCGAAATATCATTAAAAATTGTCATTTATCACTGCACCTAACTGTAATGTTTTCATTGATTTAAAAAGTTTTCAAGCCGCAGAGTCAATTTATATATCTACTTACATAATTTATTTATAAAATAACACTTAATATACTTAACTATTCATTATTCACTAAACTATGCACTTACATTTATTATTAAACACTTATCTAAGCAAGCACACTATCAGCAAGTTTCTTACATAACTTATTCTGAGCTTGAGAATAATTGGGAGAATTATTTTAAAAACTTTAAAAAGTAACAGATACGAAAATAAATTGGAATATATCTGAAAAAGTTTGAAAAATTATACTCAAATCGGTAATAATAGATGCACAACTTTTTGAAAGTGTAAGTTCTGTAGTCTCTCGCACTTCGATAGAATGTGAATAGAGGTTCATCCTCTACGAAACAGAATCTGCACGTTGCACTCTCTATAAAACCATCGAATATTAACAAGGTTCACTCTCGGCGGAATGATTGATTCAGGCTTACAAAACGTGCCGACGTTCGTAGTTATCAGTGTTTATACGAGGTAGTTGCATATTGGAAGCAAAAAATTTTCTTTTATAGAGGTGATTAAATAATTTGTGTGCATTGAAAGACCAACGGGAAAAAAATTTGGCTGTTTGTAATAAGTAAGTAATAATGTGTGAGATTATAAAAATTCACAATAAAAATTTTGCAAATACCAAATGAAGAAGAATTCTTATTTTCAAATCATTGAACACATAAAACCTTTATAAAATTTATAGAGGTTGTTCCAAATGAGCAAAGAGTTCTCATAACAGTGAAATACATAAACAATTTTCAATTTTTTTTGTAATCCACTGATTATGATAGCGGTATATTAGGAAAGTATTTCTAGTTATCTTAAAAGTGAATTTAGTGATTTTATCCAGTAGCGTTACTATGGGAGCCTAAATTAGTGAAAAAAAACTGACTATGTAAAAAAATAGTATATTTTTATAAATGATATGCAATCGAAATAAAAAAGCACATATTTTTTCCTACTGAACAGAAAAATAAATCATACAAAACACGCAGTGGCGTAGAAGGTGAATATAAAATATGATATTATATTCTTTTGATCCTAGGTATATTCTTCTGAATGGAATGATGTTGACATTGAAAATCAAACAATTCTTTTGACATATCTTGTATATAAAAAATAAATGATAGATAAAGGGTACCAGCATGTGAGTAATTTGAACACTAAATAGATTTTTCTGAACGCTAGGGAAAAAATTGCAAACAAAAACACAGTGGCGTGCAAAACCAAACATGGAGTCTATTAAACTTGATTGTAGCCATGGTATTCATCAAAATGTGCCTCTGAACATAGATAAATTGGTGCGTTATGGCAAATGCCACACATATCCTTGCCGTTAGCATGTATATATAACACCTTGGCATTTGGCAAAATCATACGCTATACATTATGTAAGCCAATCTTATTAAGCCAGCTGTAATTTTTTCTGGCGCAGTTATACGGTTCCATGTACAGTCCAGTGCATGTACCCCTCCCATATTGGTATTATAATGTTCAATGGCAGATGGTTTTTGGAGTAGTAGATTAGTAGACACTAATGCCTGGTACCGATTTTTCAGCAAATCCTGCTGTGAGCTTGGTAGACAACAGGAAAACAACTCTTTTGTCTCTATATCTAATAATCAAAACATCATTTTTTTCGTACAAAACAAGTTTGGAATTTTTTGAGACTTATTTCGGTTAGTTCTTTAGGAACTCCCCGATTGATCCGTATGGTACCAGTTACGTAAGTTTTTTTTGCAAGCAAAAACTCTGCTAGTCTCAGAGACATGTACCAATTATTTGTCGACCTTGATCTAACAGTTGCTTGAACAAATAAACCACGATTCTTTCAGACAGTTACAGATGTTCTGATCCGTGAACATCCTCAACATTATATATGTCCTTTCCAAAATATATGGCAAAAATAAAGCGTGCTCGTTTTGATTTGAGAAATTGTTTAAAATTTAGTCGCCCTTTGTATAATACCAAACACTCGTCTATTGCTACAGTTTGAGGATAGCTAAATCTTAAAAACTTTAGAATAACGAAACACCTGTTTCTACTCATTATTTGTGAATCAAATATATTTGGACCAGAAAACAAAAAGGTTTTGTTCCAATAGTCCCGTATACTCGGATATCGTACTAGACCCATATATAAATTCAACGAAAGAAAAATATACATCTCCGGAACTGTGACATCATTCCAAATGATACCGTAGACTTTTTGGGTACCAATCTCCATGAGGTACCTTCCTGCACGTTCATTCGTCCAAATAATTTACAGGATCTTTCATGTTCTCTAGTTCGATTGCCTTCATAATCACCAGAAAAAGGCACTGTTGTTGTAACTCTTTTATCCTAAAACAATATCAGATAAAAGATAAAATTAAAAAATATACTTAGAAAAGATCAACATACCGAAAACGGATCTGCTACAACAGTAAAATTTCCCAAGATTGTAGCTACATGATCTTCGCCTTCTAAAATACTCGTTAAACTGTCGTCGCTTTCGCTATCCCTATCAGGACTACTAGGTAAATATTCGAATCCCGAATCCTCAAATGGTTCATCATCACTCAAGTCGGACATCCTAACACGTAAAACGCACAAAAAACTATCTAATATTGCAGCACTGCACCGTTCCAAATAACATTTTACACTGCAGACCGCCAAAAATATGAATGCGGACTATTCATGCGTTTGACCTTGATTCAGCCAATCAAATTTAATCCCCCCCACTTAAGTATCCTATTCCAGGGTATATTATTCAACTACGATATTATTCCAACTCCAAGTGGCAATCTGGGATATGGATCAATTTGAGCTTGTTGCCACATGTGGGAACATGGGCTTGAAGGGGTTAATAGATTTTCCTGAAGGAAAACTGTTCAAATTACGGTTTTCAAATTTAAGTGTGAAATAAATCCGCAGCCAAATATAAAGTCTATGAAAATATTTTTGAGAAAACTTCCCACGAGTATGCATAAAAGACCCGTTTTTATATATAACTCTTTAAGTTTTGCTACGATATATCTGTGACAACTAAACTTATCAAAATTTTCAACACTGAATATTTCTAATTGTTTGACATATTGTACGATATTATTGGAGGTAAAATCAGACTTCCAGATCTTTTAGAATTAGAATATGCCTTATGCCCTAATCAAATCGGTTCCTTTTATTAATGTATTTTCATCATTTAACATGATACAGGTAGTACAAGAGTGCTACAGAATACATTTTTTTTAATGGATAGATAGTGATATAAACGAAAACATTACCGTCCGTACTTGAAATATTTCTATAGTCGTATGTAAAAACTAAGAAATATTACTAATTCTCATTGATGCATCTATATCTTCATATTTTTATATTTTTTCAGAATATCGGAAGTTCTGTTAATCCAGTTCTGCTCAATATCTTAGTTAATATATAATATAATATATAATAAAAATGAATATTTTTTGCATCTCACGGTTCACCATAAAGATTGAACAAACTTATAGTTATTTTCCAACCATTTATAAAATTTATAATATTATTTACACATTTTTCCACGTCACTGCTCCATCGTTTTGTTTTATCTCTATTGATGTAATTACTTTAAAGTCATTCAACAAACATCATATTTCTTCAAAATATTACGATTACCCATAAATGCGTTTATGTTGTTGAAATGGCAAAAATGTGTATAATCAACTAAGTTATTGATTATTTGTAAAAATTTTGCAGCAAGCTGTTTCTGAAGGCAAAACCTTGAAAATCTATGTAAGTTTAGGGGCAACAAGGAAGCTGTAAGAGAACGACTGAAGACTTGCCATGCACATTTTACCTCCACTCAGAAAACTACTCAGGAATATATGCAACCTGCTGTCGATGCAAAATCATCTTTAAGCGCTTCTAGTTTCTTCTAAATATTTTTTTGTTTGTATTTTGTGAGAGCCATGGCATTTTATAAATTTCTTAGAGATCTTATTTCTTAGACCTTTTGATATGTTTATATGACTAAATGTTCTTGATTTCAGGTCTCTTCTGTTTTAAAATTAGTTTTTTTCAATAATTTTTGGAATACAGAAAAAATTGACGTTTCGACTTATCTACTTATCTAATTATCAAAACACTTTCACTTAAGACATTTTTGAGCATTCAAATGTTTTCGTGAATAATGACCTCAATAAAACAATATACTAATCATCCGACTAACCCAGAGAATTCCAAATTGTCTTTATTTTATAACCTTTTCTATGTATAAACTGCATGCAATTCACCTAATTCTTACCAGCATACCTTGTTACATGTTTCAAAAAAAGTATAAAGATCTAAACATTTTTATGGGGTATTTAGCAAATTTAAGCTATAATATAAAATTAAATACACATAAATCATGTGAACGCACAAAAAATATTTTTTTTAAATGAAACAAAACAATAAGACATAAATTTACAGTCAGAAATTTTTTATATAAAAATTGAGCACTTACTAATTCATTTCATCAAATTGATTGACGGGGCAGCGTTATATTGCAGATTCTTTATAAAACTATTTTGTATGAAACTTCCTTCAGGAAGATGTAACTCGCACACTCTTAATTTATAATTAAATTGTTCGAGAGTCATATTAACAGAGATATGACTATTTACAAATCGCAAGGCCTGTTCCAACGTTAACATCTAAAAATATTAGTAACAACTTTACCTTTAGATGGTTAAAAGAACAAAAATAATTCACAAATCTCAAAAGATAACATGAATCTTCATTAACATAGAGCATTTTATTGCAGTAGCAAACTTAAACACTCATAAAATAATTAGTTTGAATTAAAAGAGAATTGCTATCACTACGACAAGTACGGACAATAAATTGGTAAATTTATGAATTTTTCTCTACGACTCGACGTGGAGAAAAACTGGTTTATGAATTGTGACTTCAAGCGATAGAAAGAAAGTGACCTTCATCCGATGTTAATATTCTGCGGTTAAACCTAACGTTCCTGTTAGTATACGCAGATTGCTCTTGCTTAAGACATTGAACAGATTTCTCCTTATTATAGTTTCCCAAGGGTGTATTTACCTGTCTCAACTCCTGTACATATGACTACAAGAAATATCTGAACATGATTATGAACGTAAAATGTATTTTGTGAAACCATGATTTTGAAGGTAGATACATACCCTTATTTTGAGAATAAGATGGTCTTTCTAAGAATCTAAATGGATGTAGGTATATGTTAGGGCAGGTATTATCATCAACACTGTTATTGCACCATTTTATGTAGAAGGCAATTGATAGTTGAAATAGTCCCTGCAGCAACATATAAATAAATCACTTGAATGATGTTATCAAATTATCAATGGATTGGAAGAAAAGTACTATAGAGGAATATCTCACGATTTCTTTAGACTTTGATTTCTGGGAATATCTAAAGAATATTATGTACACAAACAAACCTGATTATATGTATGAATTCAGATATAATATAGAATAACATCCATACAATTTAGCAAATCAGCAATTGGTGATTGCACATCCGTTCTCGGAAAATGTAATAAATTAAAAAAAACAAGGTGGACATCAAGTACATAAAATTATTGTACTTTGTTACTGTTAATGATTTTTGTAAGAAAAATGTTCCTGTTTTTGTTAAATATTGTGAAATGAATAAAGCTTGAATTATTGGGTGTATTGTATTTTTAATTTAATGGATTACGAACAAAATACATTAAGTGTGTAGAGTTTGAAAAATATGTTATTAGAATATTTTGCAGTTATTGTTCACCCTATATACATCAAAACCACTGCTGTAGGTGGCATGACTAATTGGAACAAGATGTGTGCTTAACACATGGATGCACTTCTATTCTCACATGAAATATAGTGAAACTATATACTAGAAACTAAAGTTGATAGATAGAATTAGATGGTAGATTTGAAATTAATATCCAAAAATTAACAAATTTTTGCAAAATTTCAAAAACTGAAATCTTGTAATTATCTGTTGGAATCCGGAATAACAAATTTCAATAATCAATTATTATATGTATTTCTAATCAGGCATCAAAATCCTGTTAATTTTTTAGCTTAAAATTTTATGTTTATTTAACTTATTTTATATCAGTTACAAAAAACAGTGATCAACTAGTGAATTAGTAGTAGGTAATTGATTAATTCAATATTTCAAATGGAAAACATTGTTGTTCTTGTTTTCACTAGTAGATGCTTTTAATGGACAAGAGAGTAGCGCTGCGGGTTTTCATAATTCATTGCTTAGTTTTCAATCTCAGTTCGATCGTAATGAGTTTTTGTAGAGGAACTTGTAATTGGAATAAAGGGTGTGTTATACATTTTTGTATTTTTCTAACCGGTACAAAGTAGAGCAGGAAACAGGGATGCTCCGCGTCGAAATTCAGTCACAGCAGATCGCTTCATAGCAACAATGCGCATTTTCCAGCAAAAATTCCAGTTTTCTTTATTTATTTCTTTTTGTTTTAAGCAAATTTTTTATAATTTTCTCTGCAGAAAAAACACATTTGAATGAATTAAGTTAACATAAAGACAAAATGTTAGAAGTTAAAAAAAAACTAGAAATTCATCATAACAATGTCAAAAAGGATAATTCATATGAAATTTGACAAATTTTTGGTATTATCGAATAAATTTCAAATTCTTTTTTCTTGTACTAACATTCGAATCAAGTGTTGTCTAAAACGTTTCCTAAGTAAGAAAACAAATTATTTAATTATTTTTTCCCATCATCTTTATTTTCCAGTCTCTTTTCCAAACTATAACTTAGTTCAACAAGTGTGCGTTGTTCTGATAAAAAAGGACCATTTTCCAAGTAAAGTCCCTTTTTTGTCTTTTTTCTCTTCACCGAATGAAGTAATAATACTTATAATATATTTTCTTGTAATTATTTCAACTTTCTGAAATTTTCTGGTTGTTTGACATTTCGGAGCAGCGTTTCCCTTTTCAATTCATTGTTATGACTATTTTTCCGTTTCAGGATTGTAGATTCTATCTATAGTTACGTGTAGACGCAAAAAATCCGACTTATTTTGCTTAATACGCGGCAATAAGGCTTGAGAAATGTACATCCGAAAATGTGCTTTAGGTTCAAAGACAGCAAACTAATACGAGGGTTGTTCAGTACCACTTGGTGAGTTTTTCAGATTATATCGTTCGTTGCTGCAATTTTTGGCAGCCTTTTCAGAAATTGATGGCATTAACCCGATCATGATCTGAATATTCGGCAACTAACCCAGATCACTTTCATTTTTGTTCGGAAACTGATCGAGTTAATCGGATCGTAGTCATATATGATCCTTTCTATTCTGGTAGACCAACGAGTAAATGCAATTAGCTGAATGGTCGCTTCCTTTGTTCGAAGATTTTTGAACAATATAAATTATTTATTCGTATATGGTTGTCTACTATTGATTCTCATGAGTAGCGTAATCGATAGATTACTGAGGTTTGCGGGTTCTTTACTTTTCGGCATTTTCGCATAAAAATAGATAATTAGAATTGAACTTTAGTGCAAAATCTATTTGAATAGGTAAAGCACAAATGAATGCTCAATAGCAATTATTTAACATCTGGAATATTTTATACAAATGCAATAGAAGAATGAACGCAAAAAAAGTAAAAAAAAATTTCTTGTTAATCATGTTTTGAATTGGAAATTTCTACCGAAAATTGAATGCGATGTTCGGAAACTGTGATCAAAATCTCGTTCTGGGCTAGGATTCACAATCAGCTGATAAGCCCTAATGCTGGAACACATTCTCTATTTTAAAATCAAGTATTTAATGGCAACTCGCTACTTAATTTTTTTATTTCCAAAAAAATCTTCACAACCATTGACATATACAATTGTCGAACAGAAAATGCGAGTCCAAAATTGTTAAAATTTTTGTGAAAATCTATTATCGCATGTAAGAATATTTTTTACAAGTGCTGACATTTCGTGTCGAGGTTAAAACTTTTCAGACAACCGACCATCTCACCATTTCAGTACGGAAATTTCAAGGTTCTTGTTAATGTAATGAACTTCGTATTATTTTTTTTATGAAGTATAGAATTTAATACTAAAGCTAGAAGTTTGATGAAATTCTGGTCTACAGTGAGTCGTAGAGACAAAAGCTGGAACAATGTTGGAATTTCAGGTTTTTGTACAGCTTAATAAATAAAATATCAACAGAAGTAAACTATCGCGTAGTTAAAACATGAAAATGTTAATCTTAGTCGTGATACATCATGAATCTTTCCTCTTGTGACAGAAACCCAACATTTGAACAAAGCAAAATCTCCCATAAATTACCCCAACCATGTACGGTCTTATTGTTCCAACTCTCCTTAGCATAATTAATTTAATCGTACTCTCATTAGCGCCATCAGTTTTCACAAATTTACATTTTCTTAATTTTCGGAACGGTTGCAGAAACACAGTTGAATATTTGGGAAAGGGAAACGTTGCTTTACATGTTAGAAATGCAAATCAGTGGAATTACTTTGGTCCTATCGTGCGTATGAGGTTAATAGTACCTCCAAGAAAATCGAGCCCGGAATACGGAAATAAGATTAAGCTCAAAACGAAAACGAGTTTTATTTTTTATTACTAATATTCGATTTTATTGAAATATTTCAATTAATCAATATTTCTATCAACGTTCACTTTAAATATTGAATTTTGAGTACGAGGATGTGTTGATATCTAGTTAGCCTAGACCAGTTCCACGAACAATAAATTATTAGAAGTGTCGGTGTAAAGTTTGTCGTCAAAAAAGTAAACCAGAGTTACGCAATAAATTAGACGAAAAAAGATGTCCACCGAAATTGCGATAATCGAAAAATTGGAGTATCTAGCCACCCTAAAGTACCTGTATTTAAAAGGAGTAGAGGTAAGCAGATACAAATGCATTCATCATATAGTTCACATTAATTTGGACATGAGATGTAGACGATGTAGACTTCTTAAACCGAATTGTTACTATGGATGAGACTTTGGTACATTTCTACGATCCAGAAACAAAGCAACAATCAATGGAATGGCGACGCTCTGGTTCTCCAAGACCTAAGAAGTTTTTTGTCCAGAAATCTACTGGAAAAGTTCTTGCTTCAGTTTTTTGGGATTGCCATGGAGTAATCATGATTGATTTTTTGGTTAAGGATAGACTACTATTCGACATTACTGAATACTCTACGGGAAAAATTGAAGAAAAAAAATTATTCACCCTTATTTACCATATTTGGCTCCGTCCGACTATCATCTCTCTCCTCAATTGAAAAAAAATTTAAAAGGTCGTAAATTTTCTTCAAACGAGGAGGTAATAAAGATCAAGAAAAAACATTTTTTCAAAGGTCTAGAGACGTTGCAGGTTCGCTGTAACAAATGTATTTTTTTATCTAGGTTTTCAATTTGATCTTTTGAAACTGCAGTAATGCAATCATCTACATGACCGAAAGAAGAATATTAATATTAAGTTCGCTTGAGGCAGTTTCCTCAATATCCTCTATTACTAATTGTGCTGTGACACTTAATAAGGATACTTCCATAGCAAAACCGTCAATTTGTTCATATATTATATTTTCATATTTGATGTATGTTGTTATAGTTAGTTCTAAAGATTTGATGAATTCGTTTTAAGGTATGTCTGTGTATTTTCAATTCTGATGTTTAGTATTTCCTTCGAAAACTCATTTTTGCTCAAAATATTTTTCAAATAATCAGAAAAAAAGGTGAGAGGAGTTTGAATACTTGAAACAATTGGTCGAAGAGGTATATCAAGTTTTGGCGGGCCACATATTTTAGGGGGTGTGACATTGTGAATTTTCAATTGTTTTTGCTAAAATTAATAGCTCTATGTTATGAATTTCATTGCAGCTATGAATAATTTGTTGATAGCTGCTAAATATTTTCGAGATGTGAAAACTGAGGAAAAACAAATTTTTCTAGTTAAAACAAATTTCTATGTTAATTTTATTTCTATTCTGACATTTATGATGTAGGCGATCTATTTATAACGCAAATTGTGTCATATCACGATGAAGAACGAAGTAGGTCGAAACGTCAATTTCTACTCCTTAATTCAAACTCATTTTAATAAAGAAGAGACCTAGAATCAAGACGAACCATCTCGAAAAATATATTCAAATGTCTCGAAATAGAATTTAAAATTTAAAGAAAACCAGCTTCTGTAAAACACTGTTACAAAGATAATAACTAGTTTTTAAACAGCAACTGATTATAAAATCCACTGCAATCCTCTAATATACTAGCTTTAATACGATCATATTTCTTTGGAAGATCGGGACTCATATGAAACTGAAAAAATTCTATTGTAAATATCCACTTGAGATTCTTTGAGGATGAATTATATTTGTTACAATTCCCTCATCATCATCATTTACTTTTGATGGTCTTATCAAACTTGAAACCTCCATATGAAAAGTAGAAAAAATTTTACGACATTCAGATTAAATGGTATGAGTCACACTCCATTTAAGTGTGACCCTCTGTCACTATTTGTCACTAATTCCTACAAATATCTTTGATTAGGTACAATATCGTGTTAACTATTTTACTTTTTGTATGAATGTACTTCGATCCCTTTTGTCTATTTGTATAGCGAAATGTATTTTACTATTTTTCGGATTCCTTGATAGTATATCCGAGCCATAATTTATTTTTTTTTTCTCTTATTATGTCACTTCTATTTTCTGACATTTTTCAGTTCCCAATTTGCCAATACTTCCATAACCATTCAGCATAGAACCGATACTTCTTACTTCATCAATATTCTGACATTCAAAATTATTCAGTATATCGGTTTCTTAAGTTTCATCTCTATTGCACTAGAATGAACGTCTGAACTTTTCCAGTGCTGAAAAGCTAATTCCTTCCCATATCCAGCAAGTAATTATTAATCTGACTTATAGTAGAATAGGCAAATCGTTTCCTATCGGCATTGCTCAAGCAAGAATTAGCATTTTTTGGTACGCCTTAATATTTTTGGCTTGGTTATTGTTACACCTAAGCTCCAGTCCACAATGGTGAACAAAAAGCTAGACCTCGTAAAGTTCTGTTTGATAATTGAAAATGATAATTTGTTACCTACGAAAACTCCATCTATAAGATTCTCATATAATCTATAAATCTTTGGACTTTGCATTTTTAAATATAGTTTGGAACTATAAACTACTGATAAACTACTCCAAGAAATAGAATGGTGGATAAAACAAGTCTGACATTTAGCAGTTTCGTTGCATTATGACAGCTAGACATAGTATGAATGATTATTCAATACATTAAGAATTACAACATGATGATGAACACAAATATTGGCCACTCATCGCTTTATTCTTATAAAAGAGAATGGTGAGCTAACCCAGATTCTCGTCCTGATTTTGATTAGTAAATTTTATCAGAAACATCTTCAGCAACTACCGTGAAAACTTTGAAGTACATCATAATGAATCATAATGAATTTCCTAAAAAATAATTCCAACTTATCGTTTCTGCTTCAACGCTGCAAATTCGAGGTTTGTCTGAAAAATTTGTGACCTCACCCTGGAGATGTTTGCACTGATCAATATAAGCTAGGAAATATAGTTTGATATCCAGGGAGAAATTCTCCCTTGAATTTTAGTTATTTTGTACGACTAATTTCTAATCAAATATTTATTTTTGAAAGTCAATACGCCCACAAAAATGAAGAAGTTGAGCATTTGTACAGAGACGCTGCACCATCATTTACCACTATAAAATTTTGGGCAACTGAATTCATACTTGACTTTAGCTTGACTGATGACGAGTGTTCAGGATGGCCAAAACCTGCAACAACCAGCTATATCATCGAAAAAATTCAACAAGTGATTTCCCATCAAGACAGCGCACGCCTCTCACACTTCGAATTGGTTAACTACCCACTGTATACACTAGATCGGTCCTCCAGTAACTTTTTCCTGTTTTATAATCTCAAAGTTCCACTGGAAGGACAGAGATGTTTATCGTACAAGGACTTTATCGTATACGCAAACGCATATTTTAAGAAGAAAGACAGCAACTTTTATTTGGGAGGGCTAATAATGTTGTAGGTTGACAGGGAAAAGTGTATTGACTTAAAATGAGACTATGTTGAATGATAAAAATTAATATGGAAACAAAATTTCTTGTTTCTTTGCTCGTTATGAAATATTTCGGACAACCCTCTTAAGCTGCGACACAAACGACCTCATCTTCTTACTGCGACAATGGCGAGGCCCAGTGAAGTGAAGTTCAGGAGTTGGTTAGCTTCATGGTAAATTTTTTCACCTAAAGGTTTATCCGCTCCTACTTTGGCAACAATTTTGCGGGTTTTGAAAAAAAAATTATTATGGAAAATAATGTTTTGCGGCATATATATTAAGAGAAACTAGTTCAATATTGATTGTCGACTTTTTAATAAGTTGCCAGAGACTTACTACAATTTTCAGTAATATGAACACACATATAGTGTTGATGATAATATCGATGTAAAAATTGAATATCCAGAGCTTTTATTGTGAAATATCACCTGGGTATTCAATGATTGTTAACTGCTTTGCTAATTTCATCATTACTATCTTTTGAAAAATGTGATAAATAAACAGTTCCATAATGTTGGTGATGTCCATAAAAAGCAGGTGGAATTATTTTAAATAAATTATCCAACCACTGAAATTTTTAATAGTTATTTTCCAATAAAGCAAAGGAAAATTATCAAAAAATAAGGATTTCCAAGAGCTTCACCTTCACCAATTTAACTTTTCAAACCCTTCAAAAATGTCGTTTGATTCACCTATCTCAAATTCAAACTTTGATGTTGACAAACGCAACAAACGCTTTCAATTTTGTTTTAGTTTATTCTTATCGTTTCCAAGGGGTCACTTCCTATCTACTAACCATAGAAGCTCTTCTACAGTTCTAATGCTAAGATGCCACTTCGAAAATTTATTATGAAATACTTTTGAAAATAAGTCAATATTATATTTGATGCATACAGCCCCAGAGAAATTAGTGAAAACTACAAAAAAAATACCCATATTTCAGTGCGCTCTTTGTATTCACTGTGTACGGCAATGTTTTTTGTTGATAATTTTATATTTAATTTTTGTAAATTTTGTTAACGGAGTTATGTTTATTGTTTTTTTTTTGTGTAAAGTTAATGAAAAATGTTTAAGTTGTTTCTAGAATATTGTGCACGGGGTCGCAACTAAACGCTGTTAAATATTTTACTAGGCATTAAATTGAAATTGCAGTCAGACACTAGCAATAAAAAGAGTAATTAAGTGAGATCATTAAATATTTAACATAAGCACAAGCCAAGCTGAGTTCAGATAACACACACACACACACACACACACACACATATATATATATATATATATATATATATATATATATATATATATACGTTTGTAATTTTCCAACCAGATTTTGTTTAATATCAATCAATTGGTATGTTCTTCTGAGAACTATTCAAGATTATATAACAAGGTAATCTTCCGATTATACACTACAATTAAAATAATTCACAATAAATGACACTCAAGCATAAAATTTCAACAAATACCAAAATAAACCCACTATTTTTTTCTTTCGCATGTAAAATGTTTAGAATAAGTTATATGAAATATATTATTTAACGCTCAAATTTTTGAAAAATGGTAGGTTTAGAAGGACAAACTAATTCTACACAGTTACTACACTCATTCATTTATCGACTTATTTTGGGTGTTTTTTGTGAGTTTTGAATAAAAATATATATAGTTACCTCATATCTCCCTCTCTTCCTATGATAAGAGGAAAACCAGACACATATTCAACGTGTATTGAAAGCTTTAAGAAACGGACTTTGGATTTTGAGCTCTAAAGTTTTGTTGCAGAACGTCTTATATTGGTCTTAGCCGATAACGAGTAGTAATATACAAATGGGTCCTTCGTCACCTCTGTACTCCGCACGTTCGACGTACCAATCATAGGCCTGCCTTGTTCGCAGTCAATCAATGAAACATCACTTTGAATCCAACTATCTGGGTTACGAATAGTTCAGAATAAGCTTACTTATAGTTACTTAGTTACTGGAAGTGAATTCCCGCAAAAATATATCAATAACTGACTGATCAAAATTTCAACAATCAAGTTAATAAACCCAGTGGTAGATGCCACTTGCTGGCAATTAAAAGAAGTTTTCACCATTTTTTTGAGTAAGCTTTTAGTTTTGGTGCATGGTTTCAAGTTTTTACTCAGGTTCTTCAATTGCTACGTGACCTTTATGTGAACTCAGAAGGTCAAAAAAATATACAGTGGAGTAAGTTGCCTTGACAAAACCTATTGTAGGAAAGAAGAAGGGCTCTAGAACTCATTTCACTCCACGAAAATCAATAGAAAGTACAACATCTGGATATGTACAATTGGGGCGATAATAATACTTCAGAATTTTGCCTCTAAGGATGCTATACCGAAGAAGTTCAGCTTTAGAGAAATTTGCTCCAATACTAATCTGTAAATGTTCGATAACTGATCAAAGATTGTAGCTTTCAGCACCAATGTCATAAGATCCAAGTTGGACTGGGTTTGCTTTGTCAAGTTAAATGAGATAGATAAGAAACATAGATTAATGAGTTTCGGAAATAAATGACATAATAAACATACTTGCTAAAATAGAGGTCAATAAAATAAAATAAAAAAATAGAAGACGAAGATTTTTGGTAGCTAGAGCCATTTTAAACCGTAGATTTAGATCAATAACTTAGCTGTGAACACTGGGAAACCCAAGTGCCGCAACCAAAAAAGGAGACACAATAGATCCTTTAGGTCGTACTATATATTAATTACAATTTATACAAAATACTATTATTCCCATCAAATGTAATAAAGTCTGGTAACATTTGTAGAGAAATATTATTTGTTATTGTTAAAAATTGTCCATAATTCATAAAACAGTGGTTTCTCTTTTATTGAAAATAAAATCGAAAACATCAATAGACAAATCATATGAGGATTGAAATATTGCTTTGGTTATATAAATATGCAAATCACATTTGTTAACTCATACAAATTTATATCAACCATACAAATAAATAGTTTTTCTTTTTAATAACAAAGTGATGTATGTATAAATAGTATTTAGTGTTACCAGTTCACATATAATGGTATGTTTCATTATATAAAATATTCGAAACATTTGCAGGTTATCATTCATAACAACTAAAGGAAAACAAGTATTTATATAACTAAGTGATGAGTGGTGGTTACTATGAAATGTTATTTATGGTATTATGAATGTTTGCCAATGATTATAACTTACAGAGGTGCCTGTTATATATCCGTTTATTCGACATGATTTATTGGCATATTATTGAACGAGGCAACAATTATTCCAAGTTACTTCGTAAGAGAATAATGTCAATATTACTCTAACATTCAAGTTATAAACATTCCTAATAAACACGAACTTTGTACAAAGTAGTCCAAAATGGACCTTACGGAGTTGAACATAACGGGTCTGTTATTTAGAATTCAGTTAATGTCAGCTAGAAACAAATGAATAGTGAAAAATCAGTTTCTAGGTACATTTTGTCTGAGGTACTAAAAAATATTGCTTCGAATGAAAAACGAATAAATTAAAGGAACGGAAGTCAAGAAACACCCGCTCTCTTCAGGCGACTGAGGGTCAATATTATGACGAGAGGCCGTTGATGACAAACATAATGAAGAAATCAATCATAACCTGAGACACATGCTCTCAGGACACATTTCATACAGTGTCCGTCCTGTTCTGGGTCGCTGAAAAGGAGTAACTGAATTATCTCCATTTCAAATTGGAACTAAATGCACTAGAGGCTAAAATAGCAGTGATTCTTTCATCAGATTACCAAATGGAGAAGAAACAGGTTTTTCAGCGTACGCTCTTACAAAGAAAACCAATTTAATACTGAGCGCTTGAGTCAGAATGAATAATTCAACAACAACAAACTAGCTCTGATACGTAAACGTCTCCACCTAAAACAGATAGAACTTCTAGTAAAATATTCAACTGAAATCTAAAGACACGAAGATAGCAAGAGATTCAAAGATAACGCAGAGAGGGGGGAGGAGGGAGATAGAGATTTATTCGTAACAAATACTATATAGTTGCCTGTGAACCATATTAATGACGGACGTGTTATCCAAGATAATGCAATAAAATGATAATTTGGCATATCAACTAACGGTAAGGAAAACTAAATACTCGATAATATTGTACCTAGTACAGCCCCTCCAAAATGAGGCATGGATGCATTGTTGAAATTCAGATTTTAGATATTTATTGGGTAGATGTGAAATGAATGAAATATTTCCTACGTCTGATCAAAAAGTGGACGGGGCTTATTTTGTTGGGGATACCATGTAGTGTGAAAAAATCTGAAACATAAATAAACATATGTGAAAGTGAAGGTGGAGGTTTTATTTAAGGATATATTTTGTAAGCATAACATCAAAAAACATTGATTAGTATAGAAGTGACTATGGTTTTCCTATCAAGATTCAAATTTATTCGTAGAAATTATTCGAGATTCTACTGGAGGATGTGGGACAAATAGTGAGGTTTGAAATTCTAGTTTCCAATTCCATACAAAAATATTGTGTGAAACGAACTCCAACAAAGACAGAAAATTACAATATTTGCATAGCATTGTTGAATAGAAACAGAGTGCATTTAATTCAAACTCCGTAGTTTCAATGAAAACGTCTTTCACAGTTTTTGTAAATTAAATTTTCACTCATTATTCCCATCCTATTCTTTTCATTCTGCCCTACTCAATGCAGTACACACCGTGCTTGCAGTTCGAACAGGATAGGACTTTAAATTTGTTATAAACAAACATAAGAGGGCAGGTCTTTTAACTTTTGCCAAAATTGGAGCTACGATATTTGTATTATGTTTGACAGCAACTGACAACAGACTACTAATTTTTGCTTGAAAGGAAACTCCTACTATTTATAAAAAAAATGGGATATTGATTTTTGTTGTAGCTGTAAAACCACCGTCGAGGCTCAATGGTCTGGACGTCCACCTTTCTTTTCACCCGCAAAAATTCAGGATATAATGCTGGAAATTGTAAGCACAATATATTGTAAAAGGAAAAGGTATCTCACATGGTTCAATAGTTTTAATCCAGAAGTATCACAGTTTGATCAGAATACAACAGTATTGAAGGTAATCATTTATTATAACGTACCAACGTACATACAAAACACAGTGAAAAATCAGTCACACTAATCAGTAAACGTAAGAGTAAACTCTTTATTATAGAGGTTATTCAACAGCTGAAGACTATATTTGACTTTCAATGAAATAATTCCAAAAGAAAAATGAATATTCTATTTACTCTTATAAAATAAAATGTAATTTGAGTCACTGTGTGCCAACATGGAATGTATTAACTATCTAATTGCAAACAATTACATTGCACAGACTTCAACATAAATACAAGTAACATAAAATCTGTCAAAAAGACAAGAATGCAACTGGCCTTAATACTTGAAATTGTATTTACCGAATTTCATATTAGCCCACATATTTGTATTTTATAACTTATCTTAAATATCACAACTACAAATAAACCAATTTCATGATCTTCATTGTTTTTGATCACTTTTTAATTAAACTATACTTACTGCCAAACTATTCAATGTTTACAACATAACTTGCTGTACCTCACTTAATTGTGAATAGGATGCTATATTTTCAAGTTCTCTTTGTCTCCATAGTTCTACACGCAAAGCGATACAGTATAAAGGGAGTTGCCATTTCTGTATAAATAGTTCACATCATATTTATCAGCGCATATCAGATAAGGGAAGAGGAACTAATTTTCACAGGCAGATATTAAAATATGTTGGCTTAAATAATGCCAAGGTGAATCTTATAGTCTGTTTCGAAATTGTTCATCATATTTACTTTAATATGAAATTAGATTTTTATCATAATAACCAGTAACGCAAATGTTAAATGAATATGGAAAACAGCACAATCTGATCTGATCACTTCTGATTACCACTAATGGCGGATACAGTTATGTTAAAAATCTGAAATAACCAAGCTGATGGCTTTGGATGACACTGAGTTCAAATATAATATTCTAAAGGTGGCACTTCGTTATTTTGAAGAGAAACTAATATCTAGACTTTTTTTTCTACTTCAACGTGAAATTTTGGAATTTGTACACCATGTCTTTCAGAACAATTGAAATATTTTTCAAATATTTCGATTTTTTTCAATAATTTGAAAAAATCACAGTCCGTCTTCAATTACTTCACCTCTGTTAATAATTGAGCTAGTGCCATTAATTTGAAATCAATAAAAAATAAGCGTTAGCTCACTAACTACTAACGTCCAACTCAATTAATCAATTTAAATGGAATACTTTATATTTTATTACATTTTGTGGTGTATTTTCAAGCCTACTAGTTTGGTTTTGGTATTTCACATATATAAAACCTACCACTTTTGAGGTGATTAATCTTGTTGTAATTATGAGATTGAACTATTTCGATATTAGTAAAGGGTAGAACATGGCTGTCAAATATTTGATGGCTTTTGATTATCACTATTGTTTTGGCATGTTTTCGGTTTTTTTCAAACATTTAAAATATTCTTTTGTTCGCGTATTGTGGCTTAATAGTCACTTCACTCAGTAGTATTCTAATTCTTACATCCGAGTTTTTGAAGAAAAGAATTCTTATCAAATCCCACTCCATTCCAGAAATTCAATAAAACCTCGGTATCTATTCTATCTGTTCACATTCTACAACTAATATAATTGAATTTAGTAGAACTTGTGGTGATATTATCCTTTATATTCGCTGGTAAGTTTTCAAAACATTCTTTTTAACTTTTCTTTTTGTATCCAAGTGCTCACAAAATTCAAGTTATCTTTATTAATTGCCTTTTGTTACAAGCAAATTTTGTATAATAGTTTCCGTGTAAATTCATATTTTCTATATATTTGGGGAATAGAACGAATAGAATAGAACAGATTCCTGTTTGGTTATAATTGAAAAACATAAGTTTTTGAAAAGTTACATATGAAAAGCTTTTTCATACGTAAGAACAAAACCTCCTTCTTATTCAAATCTAAATTTAATATCGAGCTTCTATTGAATTCCTTGAATGGAGTGGGAAGTCGATAACAAATTAATTTCTTCAAAAAATATAAAAATTGAAATAGAAGTGACTACTGAGCCATAATATGTGAACAAAGGAACTTTCAAAATATTTTGTGGAAAACGTAACAAGCCGAATGTCATGTTACAGGCAGTTTGTGTTTCTTAATTAATAATGCCGAATGTTTGATTTACTGCAGATGAATCTTAATCCTATTTTGGGCGAATGTAATAAAATTGTAGAACGGACTTATTTTGCTATTCTAATAGACCAAATACTATTGGTGACACTGTGAGAAAACTGCTTGAAAACTGACATCAGTTTGGTCAATTTTAGACAAAATGAACCACTAATGGACAGTGACAAACGAAATTAATGTTTTGGATTATTATTAGATAGCAACTCATGGCATTTTGAAGAAACACAAGTGGAAACCGTTTTCACATCATGTAGTGTAATAATTACAATTAGGTGATCTTTCTCAAAAGGTAGACTTCTGTCTATTGTTTTCAATTGAGTCTCCACAGGATTGAAATTTCATAGAATGGATTATTTAATCTATTTAATTCTCATTTTTTGTCTAATGGGAATCCACATTTCTGTTGTCCCAACTTTATTTACAGCTTCTAAGACTTCTCCAAAATATCTCCATGTATTCTCAATGTCATTTTTGTTTTCTATATTCTTAAATTTCATGTTAAGTATCTCTTGGTATCGTTTGCAGGTTATGCGGTTTTGTAGTTTAAGGCATTTCATCTTATTGTTAAAAAATTGACATTTACCCCAATGTCCATCACTGAGTGCCAAATGTCCCGACTTACCAAAAAATAATATATAATTGATTTTTCGTCTTTGAACTTCTCTCGTTATTTTTAGTTGTTTGATACACATTATGCCTGTGTTACATATATCTCCAAGTTTTTTAATTTGGGTGTTCTACTGATCTATTTTCTCTCTTGTTTCATTTCCAATGTTCTTCACTTCTCACTTCTTCACTTTCTCAATCTCTCATGATTTTATGCATTTTCCTTTCTTTCTCTATCAGATCTGAGTCTATGAATATATGTGCTCTTTCATGTATTAGAGTTCTGTTTTCTTCAGTATATCGATTTTATCAGCTAATCATTCCGTTCCTATGGTATAAGCCATATAGCCGATTTTCCCTGCTCTAATCATTTATCTCCATATTTTCATTTAGAAATCTTTTTATCTTTTCTCTTGTCGTTCTCACCATTTTTATAATAGGTATTCCTTTGATAGCCAATCTCTTCTTTTTGATTTTTTTTCTTATTGCTCACTACTCTACACTACACTTTTCATTTCGTGTCAATTATTTGTTTGTTTTAGATATCAAATCTGGTATAAGTTTTTAATATATACTGGCTTTCGTAATAAGGTTCTATTCTAAGGTTTTTTATCGCAGCGTCCTGAGTCACACCCATATGCTTGGAAAGCCCACACTCAACTCCTGTAAGGTGGACAGACATAACGATTGAGTAAGTAAGTAAAAGAATCCACATACGACGGGCGCTACATACTTTAAGAAATGGAGAGGCACCTTCACTTTTCTATCATAACTTTCGGCATGTTACTCAGCGCCTCCACGACATGTTTGTGATCGATAAATTGCCAGTCGGGATCCGTTTCAGCTCGCTCGATAGAGAAGCAGTCTTATTACTTGTTGTTCTCTAACACTTGACCAAATTTCCAGAATTATGTAAAACTCAATGAGAAGGATTCAAAGATGTTCAGAAGTAGATGTTACTAATTTTGAACAGTCCTTTGGAACACAAGAGTGAAGCTTTGTTTAATATCACATATAGTTATTTTTGTTTGTAAATTATCCAATTAGGATAATACAAAGTACCTAAAAAACGTTTGTAATGATTCTAAAATACAGCCAAAACTTTAATAAAACACAGAATTCTATTTGAAGTGAATAACTTATATATGATGTGAATTGTGGAGGTATCAATTAGCTGAACATATGGAGTTGGTATTTATTGGTTACAATTTCACGTTACAACTTTGATATTAATGGAGATATCGTTATTCAATGTGGATTATGATTTTTTCATTGTTTTTAAAATAGTCAAAATATCTCCAAAATACTTTTCGTAATGTACATTGTGCACAGCAATTTCATGTAGAATGAAATTTCAATATAACCGGAAGTTTCACATTCAGAACAACATTATATTTGAACTCAGAGTCAGTATTAACATAATTGTATCCGCCATTACTTTCAACCATAACTTAAATACACTCATTGTAACTTTTGTCTTTGATTAGTCAACGACAATATACAAGAAAATTATTATTGTTATTTATTAAATAACAAATTTCCATATAACATGATATAAAATAGAATTATTTCAATATTATTTCAGTTGTATGTTAGTTATGAAACGTTTCAATGAATGACATGCTATTGACACATTTTTATGAAAGGCTAATAAGAAATTTATATTTCTTAGTTGAATCACTGTTCTTGTTGGACATAATTTTGATATGAAAGTTGGAAATCATTTACATTCACATTATCAAATGATTTGAATTTTGTTATTGCTATTGATTGGTATCTTTTCTGATTTAGAAACTCTATTTTTCAGATCTTTATTAATTAAATGTTTTGACACATTGATATATACAATACTAACTTAAGTATAATTTACTCCTCTAAGAATTTTAAATTCTGGACGTTGATAATATGTTTAACCACAATTATATTACATATGTCGAGTCTATTATAAAAAAAGATGTGTGAAATAAAATTGATTAATAAATTATTAAATTATTAAATTATTAATAAATATTTTAAACAGCTTGTTTGATCAAGTGACACATATGAAAGGTGTGTATGGAATTTTCCTCAAATATAGAAATAACTTTTGAAAGCAGCTTATTCATTTGTAAATATTAGTAGAAACACAAAAATTTAACCGAATTAACAAATTAAATGTTCGGTATGGTCTCCGATGACCTTTAAACAATGATACAACTATTTTAGAATGTTTTTCTGGCATTTGCAGATACATCCAGTAATCTGCACTCTCTCACAATTTTCTGTCGCAAATCTGCAAAGTAGGCAAAGTGGTGTATTTTTTAATTTAGGTGTTTTCGTAGAAGGAAAGGAAGACGAGAGATTCGATAAGCTGATAGGCCACTTTGTTAACTTTTTCTATCAGTCCAAAGCCAAATAAAAAAACACTGCTTATAAAATTGTTTTGTGCAACCCTGTTCTGTTGGAAAGTTGGTTGGTCTCCTAAAATTATTATCCTATTTCTTCAATCATTGGAAGAGTAACTTCTTTCCATGTATATTTCGTCATATCCATGTTTTCAAGGGGAAGAAATTATCTCAGATAATGTGTAAATCAGATGTATTTTTGTGATTTTGATAATAATTGGGGGTTGCATTTATAGGTATGGATTTTGCATGAAAATCCGTCCCGATCACAATAGAACTGTTGGTGTCTGTGTTTTTAGAGGTAAAATTTTTGTTAATACACCATGTTTTACGTGATTTCAATTTGTGTACTATTATACTATTCTAAAATGCTTGTCCTGGTTTGAACTTGTCTGACTAACCATTGAAATAAAAGTTAGCTACAAAAAAAATTTGACTCATTCGCACAACAACAATCTAGGAAGTCTGCATTTTATATTATTCAAGCAAACTCGTCGGTTTATGCTGTTTGTCGTTAATGTAACGTTTTAAAGTGCAAATATTTAGTTAAATCAGTTCTGGTTGTTTTTCCTTTGCTTTTCTAAAATGTAAATTAATTATTATTTCAAGCCTTCGTAGCTGTGTTTTAAAATGTAGTCTACTGACTGTCTTGAAATGCACCATCGAAAATAATTGTTTAGAATAACTCATTTATGTTACCATTATAAATTCAATGTTCATTATTCTGTTCTGACTTATTTCGTAGTTGAAATAAGGATCATTTGTGTAGTGGGTGGTAAAATTTGTTGCAACAATTATTTTGAAAATGTGATAAGCGGCACTGAAGAATGAATTTGAAATGTCTTTTTAATTGTGATCAAACAATTATGAAAAATTGGAAGAAGGCGCTTTTTAATCGTATTAATCACATATTCTTACCATTTTTCTTTCACTAATGATCTTTAATTGGGTCTAGATACTCAAAATTGTGAGAGAGAAGTGACAAATCTAAAATTTATGGGTGACAGCTTAGTCTATAGAATGAAAATCAAATAGGAGGTACCCTCTCCTTATAGCGAACTACTTCTCAACGGTTGATTTCCCGGGAACAAAGTCCAAATAATAATGATCAAGCCACGCGCTTGTGAGTAATGCTTTATTATCAAATTAAATCCCTTTATAGATATTTTTTTAAAATATATTGCAACAAGTGAACAAGGTCTTTTTTAATAATCTCACGTGTGGTAGTGGTTGTGAAAACTACACCTGCAAGTTCGACTAAACACGTTGAGAACTTTGGAAAGCAAGTCTTTAATCGCTTCCAGTTGTACGACACAATCCATTTTGAAACTGAGATATGAGTCTTTCGAATTAAGTCTTCTACGGTTTGCACACTTCAGCAACTTCAAACTTCAGTTTTTACTATGAGTCAGGTAGGAATCAGCCCCCGTAAATGAATATTTTTTTACTTTAAGATTTTAAAATCAACTGAAGAATTTACAAAACGAAATATAGTAATCTGAACACTATAAATATGAAAGTTCAATGTTAAAGAACTATTGTCACTAAGTTCAATTATTGATTGAATGTGTATATAAGAATTAAGAGAAAGTTTCAATAACAATTATCCTATCTAAAGCTTATTGGTAATCTTGGTCCTTGGTCCATGGTGTTCCAGGACTTGTTGCGAAAAATTTGAGAATGAATGGATGACGTGAAAGTAATGATGTAACAGCCCCCCTTTCTGAGCTAGAGGCCTCAAAGCTGCGAAATAAGATCTTATATTTAAGTATATTTTCTGAATTATACATTCGAACATGAATTTTTGATGGATGATTACGTATGTCCATGGGGCGGCTCATGTCCAATATTTAACAATCCGTAACTTTCACAGGGACAATCTCTACAAGATAAAGGTAGCAAAAATTAATTTTTCAATTTATCTTTCAGCAGAAATGTAATCTTTATTTGAGTTGATACAATTTATGTTTATGAGATATGTAGATTTTAAGGTCGTTCTAAGAAGAAAACAGTTCAACATAAAGATACGTACTGGTGAAAATTATCATAAATTATGATTATTTATTGAAAATACTTATGGAAAGAATCAAAACACAATCAATCAGTTCAAACTTAACAGCATACTGTCGAACATCGTTTTACTTACATAAGGACAAAATTGTAATGTAGAAAAATTGAGTTGGTTAGCTTACAACTTACCAAATAAAAACAAAAAAAAATAATAATTGTTCGAAGTGGGCACCATGTACTTCTACACACTTCTGCAGTCTACGAAGGATATTTCTCTGGACTTGAAAGAGTATTCCAAGATTCTGTGTTATAGCGTCACAATGCCATGCTTTTAGGATTTTCCCAGAAAAAAATGATTCCATTGTATTTGATTCAGGGGAACTAGGTGGCCATGCAAATGAACCTCACCGACCAATCCATTGATTTTTTGTTTGAATTGTACCGTGAGGATTTTTATCTGCCTATCAATGTAAATTATGGGAATTAATAAAACCGTCTAGTGTGAAACTGACTTAATCAGTAGACAGTACTCTGTAGATTTAAAAATCTACATATATCCTGAACCATAAATTTTATCTAGCTGTACATAGAGTACATTTTTGTTGAAAAATCGATTAAAAAATTCCGAGTTTGTGCAGTTTTCCCTGTAAAAATAACGGTTTGTTAGCTATTGGGCTTGAGCCGCCCTTGGCCTGCAGATAGTAGTGTAGAATTATTATTCCGTAAAACACACTACATGGATATACGTAATCATCCATTGAAAATCCATAATGTTTGAATGATAATTTGGAAACCATGCTTGAATATAATTTCTGATTTCGCATCTATAAAGGCTTATAAGTCAGTCGTATGAGAGAATTTTTTGTATATTACAGCATCATTTTCCCGTCATCTACTCATTCTCGAATTTTTTGCATCAAGTGCCGGAATACCCTTTATAGGTATTTATCAGAATCATCCAAAAAGTGCATATATAGAAGATATTTCATCAGTAACAAATTTCAAAATGGAAGAATCAAATATTGCTGAACATTTTTTCAATGCATTTCATTATCAATGATTTACCTTCGATTGATCCATTAATTTAGTAGAATAGAGAGATGCATTGATTTGGAATTTGACGAATTTCTTCCTACCTGCCTACCTTTCTGCCTCTTGGCAGCAAAGTAATGCTTAGCATATGCAGTCGATATGGTTTTTATAGAGAGAAAATATATGAAATATAGTGGAACCAAAATTGAAAGTGACAAAAAATATGATAAAAGTAGTCGTGAATTAGTTTAATGCTTACTAGAAAAATTATCTTAAAGATGTTCATGCAGAATAGAATTTAGTATTACAGGTCCTTGTTTTAGGAGTGGGACAATATTTTCCAGTGAAACTACGTTTATATTGAATGTTGCCGTTAATCGACAAAATTATTGTTATTGAAGTAACACTAACACCAGATATTTGCAAGAATATAGAATAAAAATGCCATTGAAAGTCAATTTTTGGCCATTTTTTATCAGCAAATTGAGCCCCCCAAAGTAATCAAATAAGTTGAATGATAGAATAGTTCCTGCAATAAGAAATGCAATTGGTATAACATTTGGTTCCATCATTGTGCTGATATTTAACTTTTCTGTTCACATAAGTTTCGCCTCCGCAGAACCTGCAACAATATGGCTTAAAGAGCTCAACGGTCAGAGCTACTTTAAGCCATGAACTAAAATTTTGGAATTATTAAAACTCAAGAAACTTATAAACAAAAACTTCCAACATGATATTAATTGAAGTAGGAATTAGTATTACCGACATTCTCACAATAATTTAGAAGTCTAAAGATCGCGAAATTCAATTTTTGGAAGTAGTATATTGTCAAGAACCGAAATCATTTTAAGTGGAGAAAATTCTTTGGAATCAAATATGTCAGATATCAGATAATTGCTCTTTCATTAAAGTACATATTAAAAAAGATACATACCATTTCAATACAACTTCTCTATCTAACAAATCACCCATATAATTTTGATATTTGCATAGTAAGTAAGCCTCCATATTAAAACTAACAACACGTAATTTGTTGCTGTATTTTTTTTAAGCTTTATTTTCATCGACGCAAGCGACAGTTAAACGCATCTGTTGCCTTTTTGCATAAAACACAAAGAGGACTTTCGGAAAAGTTCATTTGCAGATTGCAGAGCTAGATACTAGCATTCGCTGTAATTAGACCAATGACAGCGTTTTGTCAAATTAGCCAAAGCCCTTCGAACAACTGGACAGTGTCAAACCATTAAAGAGTGAACAGTAATTCACTACTCGACTCGATTTTGAAATTCTAAAAGCTTTCGGAGAGCTTTCATTTGTTATATTTAGTGTTGAAGCTTCTATACTATGTAATTAGTATTATTTGCTTTATATCCATTTCACAGGAAGTATTACTGTTGTAGTAATTCATTTTGCTTAAGCGAATGAATTTTTGATAATAATGAGATAAATTTACATTCATAATTTTCCATTAAATATTTTTCAATTGCATGGCTCCAATTAAACGTTTCAAAGATGGTACAGATTTGAGAGAATTCAAGTATACGTGAGAATTTATAATACAACATATACTATGATGCGAAATAATAATCACAAACCACCTATTTTATAGACGTTTTACACATATGACCCAAAGTCAAATCAATTCTTATCGTACATATAAAATTTGAAAAGATATAAAACTGAATTATTTATTAGTGCTGGTATGCATTGTTTAGATTTTCTTGATAAGTAATTGACGTTATATTGTGCTCGCGTTTTTGTAACTTTTCGATTTTAGTTTTAGATGTTTTCAAGATTTTTTCCAAATGACTCTCAACAAATGTTGCGTGTCACATTTACGAATCTATAATGAATGTAATGTATTTATACACAAACAATGAATAATACTTGATTTTGTTTAACTATTTGTTTCTTAAGCTTTCTAATATATATTTCGTGATTATTTGTCTTGATTCTACGACTCCATAGGAAATCATTTCAAGAATTTTTGCATCTTTATAAATGAATATCTAGGCATTTCGTGGTTCGTTAATGCACTTTTTTCATCGTATTGATGATCTTTCAATCTATTTTTCAAATACTTAGATGTCTGTTCTATGTAAATAGCGTCGCAATAATTTCAAGGTATTTGATATACAATATCACTTCTTTTGTTTTTGATTTTCTATGAAAAGACACCTAAATTCAAGACAAATCAACACGAAATAATGGTTAATTACAATTACAAAAGATTTATTATGGAGTTCAGGTTACAAAATTTATTCAGGTCTAGCTATACAATGTGGAATATTTGATTTACCCATTTTTCCATGCAATATTTTACTCAAAATTAAATATGCGAAGTGAAGTGAGGTTTAACGATATCACTATTACTATTTAAACCTTTTAAAATAATTTTATTATGAGCAAAACCATAAATTCACTAATTGTTCTGATGTATGAACTATCAAATATTTTTATTTGAGGCCTAGACTTTCAGTCGACATCAAATTGGTTAAAACAATTCTATGCATGGAGATAAAACCGAGGAAATCCGAAGACAGAAATACTAAAGGCCCACTTAACAGTATTTATAATTAGATATCCATTATAGGAATGTTATGTCGTCCCTACGCACGTGGATATTTGATTGGCATTTGCATCTCATTGTTTATGTGGTATATGATAACGAAGATTATGTAAATTTGTTTTTAATACATGGTGAATGTGACAAAGTTGTTACAAGAACATGTACTCTATTTGCCTTATTTTTTACTCCTGAATGCATTAAAATAGAAACAACCGTGTGGTTCTTCTTAAGTTAAACTTTGAACACTTTTTATACACACCCTGTATAAAATGAAAAATTTTTCAACATAGATTCAAATACGTCTGACCTTGCTTAAAGCAATCGAACAGAATTTTCATATCTTCAAGAGTATCCTCGTGAAAAAATAATTTATAAGGGTCTACAACGGTAAAATTTCTTACAAAAAAATCAATAACTCAAAAAGTATATATTTTTCGAAAAAAGTTGTTAAACAAAAGTATACTAAAATTTTAAGTAGATCTCAAAAATGTATAATTAATATACAGGGTGCTCCATTTAAAATAACAAAGGTACTATGATTTTTATTAATTTTTTGGAATTATCGCAAAATTTCAATACAACTTTATACAAGGCATCCCATGCCTAAAGTCCACCATTTTTCAATTATTTCACATTCACACATGCAGCTCTCCACTAAAAAATTATATTTCTAAGTTTACGTGAGTCAGGTCTAATATTTTTGGGATTTGGACAAATAATACTAACAGCTTTCAAAATCTGTAAAAACCTTTACAAAAATTTATATAGGATGTTCACAGAATGGTGCCGAATTTCGCTAACTAAAAATTTCGAAAACTTTTTTTTTTCAAATGGCAATCCCCATTTTTCTCTTCTCACACTACCGCTAGGAATAAATAAGAAAAAGCAACTACAAAACGATCGTACAGTACAGAAGTACCGATTCATCAATTACTATAATTGACTGTTTCTGATGCTCAGCGTAATTCGCGTTGATATGGTTTCTTTTAAAGTACACAAAGTTTTAATTCATTTTTTCAGCTGTTTTTGTGTGAAAAATAATGTTTATTCAGATAAAATATACCCAAATGATATCAGAAACATGGCGGAAATTAACAATATAATCAACGTAGCAAAATTGCTTTGAACCACTAATAAAGAGTAAACCGTCCACGTACATGATATTTTTTAGCGGAATAAATTACTTATTTTTAAATATTCAAAATTTCCTGTCCAATTTAATGCCTTTAATCAGCGTAAGCAAGTGGTCTCTAATTCCATTATCAATTCATCCACAACAAGGTCCAAATTTGCTCAAACTATTACGTTTGTGTAACGCGTTGCAACTTTAACATAGTTACAGTTTAAGCTTGAAGGATTTAACGAAGGACTACGAAGGACTCGATTCTTAACTCCTTCTAATTAATTAATAAAGGGTTTTGACTGTCGTGCAGTTTGCGGTTGGAAAGACCATTAAGGTATAATGGAAGGAGAGACTTTAACATTGACTATGTTTAGAGAAAGGGCAATGATTGATGATGATTTGATATATAATTAGAAACGGGTCATCTTCAAATTATTATATATGGCAACATAAGACTACGTTCCGTAAATGTTGGTTTAATTGCACAACAAATTAGTAGAATAGGAATACTTGTTGGGCAATCCATTAAATTTATTAAATACCAGAAGAAACTAAAACATTCTCAACATTCTATTTTTGTTGGACATTTCTCTAGATAAAAAATATTCTAGAATTTAATAATTGAGATTGCCATAATTTCATCCATAGAGCAAAAATTTAAAACTGTTTTTGTTAATTAAATAGAATGAAACATCAGACTTTTATTCAAATAACAATTGAGAAACTGATTCACTAACTTACTTCCCATAACTCTTTAGTTGATACATTCATCTTTATATCTTATATCGGCGGGAAAAGCATTTTAGGTTCTCATTACACAACAGATACTATGTCTTATAACCATGCCGTTCTAAGTACTTGAATCGTGTGAACGGTTTAGGTTGATGAGATGCAATATTCATAATTGAATTCTGAATTGGATGTTTTAACGAGCAAATCCACTTTCCACATTCATCCTTTTTCTCAGAACTATATTTGTATAAAAACAGATTTTATTTTCTAGGGTCACACGGGGTAATTGTAAACAGGGACAATTGTTCACAATTTTCATATTTTCTTACTTTGGCAGTTGAAAAGTATTCAATTGGCTATAGTGACTCCCGGACCTTGATGCATTTGGTCTTCTTTTCATCGACTTGGTTTTTGTGAGTTTTTCCAAGCGTGAAGCGAGCTGCTTTAAAACATTTTTACTGCTTTGAAGTTTTCAATTTGTAAATAAAATAAGTTAATTATTTACATAAACGTTGTGTTCGATATGGTATTTGCCTAGTGCATGTTGCAGTATGAGGTTAGGTTCCACGTGAACTGAAGTACACGGGTATTCACAAATTCCTCAGTAAAGTAGGAGACAGTTGTAAACTTGATTTGAGACAATAGTGAACATGTTTTCACATTTGACCCAAAATAGGTCACTGTGGGGCATATCGAAATTTTTGAAACTTTCATAACTCCTTTTTTTCAGATAAACGGTGCTTTGAAATTAAATATCAAACGACCAAATCTTCAGAAATATACTGAGAAATATCTAATCAATGTTGTCAATGATGTATTGAATGAGAATAATACTTATATACAAGCATACAATGTACATATTGCTGTTATATTCCACTAAATTGAAGGCAGAAAAAATTCGATTACCACAATGAATGCAGGACGCCATCCCGCTCTGCCTATAGATATAGAAGAAATATATAGCAAATTGTCTTGTAGCTCGAGCTCGAATGGATTTGACCTGCAATGAAAAGGAACTTTGCAGCTTAGTAAGTAAATATAGCACATAGAAATTGATATTTGAGCTTCATAACGAGACACCCAAATTTGTCATTAAAAAAGCTCTTACATTTGCAGAAAATTAGAAAGTATGCCTGTGATCCATTCGATGTGTATGATTTTCGTGATAAGCTTGAAGAACTAGTTATGGAGAAGTCGTTAAATGACCCAACTGAAGTGAACTTTCTATTTTATACAGATGAAACTAATTGGTGAAAAGGGAAAAATATTATCTAGAGTCTCAGGATGCTCAAGTAGAAAATCTATCACAGTTCTGTCTTTCATATCGGCAGACGCTTCATATCTCCTTGTGTGCAGACTCGTTGGGTCACGCCATTTCCGGCACGCTGGATGGGGCATCTAAAGACGAATGGATAGAAGAATCCCACTTTTTGCATTGGTTCGTGACTTCATTTATTCCTCATATGAAAGCACCAAGACAGCATTTTTACTATTTGACGGCCATTCCAGTCACGCGAGTGTTCGTATTGTTACTACAGCTCTAGAACAAAATATAGCATTATTTCGATTTCATAGTCACCTGACTATTCGAATACAACCCTTAAAAAAACCTATTGGGGCTAGCAAACTCAAACGGAACACATTACTAGTGGAGAATGGTGAAACTGTAATAGGAAAATCGTCAGTACGACATAGGAAACAAAAGTGTGGATCCCGCTAAGTTCTCCGAAGATTATTTTGGTGCCTTATAGCTAGAAAAATATTGCCTTTGCTTCCGAAATGCTATATATACGTCTCCTGAATGCATCTAAAACCAAATCTCAATGAAATGATCGTTCCTATTAAACTCTGTCGCCTTTTACTATCGAACAGCCTTCACGGTATTGTCCTGAGTATAAATACGCTATGTGGTAGAACAGAAAGATATCGATGATGGCTAATGACATTGGATAAAACATGTACAACGAAATTATAACACCATATGACAATATTGATGATCGAAGCAATAATTTCAAAGCCAAAAACCTATTTTTTGTGAAGCAAGATTGTATATTCCTTCACAGTTTAGTTATTTGTTTAATATTACCCCATTTGAAACCACTTGCGGTTTATTTTGATGTTAAATAAAATTTTCCATTTACCCCAAAATATGATCAATTTTGCATGGAGCAAGTATAAACGTTATTTTTTGGTACACCCTATCTAGATGTGAGCATTCTACTAACCCTATAACTACTAGTTGACTTTCCTAATTTTTCGAATATCTTAATTTGATGATACTTAATAATATAATTATAACTCTAACTAATCTGGTTCCTAGGAATCAGCTTTTAGAAAATGGATTTAGAAGTTACTAATTAGGTTAGAAGCCGTTATCTCTCACTCCCTGATTCTATTCTGCTGTTCTAAAACATTTAAGGACATTACGGATTACTTGACTATATATAAAAGCCGAAAACTCCACCCAATTTAAGAGAATCATTAAGTATTTATTGAGGAGATCGAAATTTATATTATAAATAAATAAACCGTTCTTAATATCTAATTATTTAGAATAGGATGAAAAGAACAAAATTATTGCCATACGATCTGTACTCAAGTTACGTAAGAGTAGACTAAATATTCTAAGTAATGTCAAAAAGTGTTCTATAATTATACAAAAATTCTTCAAGAATACCGCAATCAGCAAGGGAGTAATAAGGTTTTGTTTTCAAATAAAAATATGTATTTGTAAGATATCAATAAAACTTTGTATTCCTTCATTCCACGGAATATAACATAGCTGAAATGTCCTCTGCGACTCTCTTATAAACTAAGCTGAATTGAACCAATGACATAAGTTATATTGGCTCCAAGGAATAATGAGACTTTTGACTTATTTACAAAGACCTCAACGTGACGTGACCATAGCTTGGAATCGCTCGAGCAGAATAAAGCACGATTTGAAAGTACATATTATTGATATTCATACCATGTTTAGCGCCCACCTAGCCAACATATTTCTTTAAGAAATATGGACCGTTGCATTCGAGTCCAAAATCCACAGTCTTTTTCTAAACATGACAATTTTTTAGTTTTGATATACCCATTAATCTAGATATAGGCATCACCCCTGAATACGATTTTTCTTTGAAAATTGATATTTGTAACGACGCCTATAATTCTCTCGCATACTCTCATGGACAGCGGTAAAGTTTTTAGTGAATCCTGCGAAAGTTCACCTTTAAGTCTACATTATTCCTCTACTGAACTACTGTATTTGATATTTCATTCGATTTTTTTCCATTTGATTATAGCGACTTTGAAATTGGATAATTGCGCGAAAATTTGTCCGACCAGAATACCAGATTTTGATAATCACACACGGCATGTGTCAAAGTGTCAAATCAACTGTCAAAGTTTGGAAGTCCCTATTAGAAATTGAAATACTCTTTAAGAGCTGTCATTTCTACCATTTTTTCTCAAACTAGTATTTCTAGAAATTTTTTATTAGCCCTGTTTGAAAATTATTTATTATTATGCAGGAAAAATAAATCGAATAAAGACAAGACAAGAAAAATCGATGTACACCCGGATAATACGAGAGAAAGCGAAAGCAAAATTATAGATAATAAAGACAGTCGCTTACATCGTGAAAAATTGAATCAGCAAACGATGGATATACATATATACAAATATAAATAGATGAAATGGGAACAAAAGCTTGAATGAGATGATTATCACGTCTTAAATGTAAAACTTTCTAATCTAGGACGCACATATTGGCGGCCCACAGATCCGAATGCCCTGATTTCATATATCAAGAATATATTCCTAAACTCTTTCAACGTATAAGAAACGTGGATCATTACACTGACAACTAGTACTATATGAAAAGAAAATGCGATTGAACTAGTAATTAACAGAACGGATTGGTGAAGCTTTGAAATCAGCCTTAAGCAGTCAATTGACCTCTCAGTTCTACTATGAATGGAAGAACAGTTATATTATGAAATTAAACGTCTAGCAACAAACACCCAGCAAACAACCATTGGGACAACACCCCTTTGAATAGATAATATACAAAATAAATAATTTCACAGTGATCAGAACAAAACACAAGAAAATTTGAAAATATTTCAAAAAATCAGAGTCTCTAGCTGAGAAGAACAACTAAAACGCGTATTAAAAATGATTCAATTGCTTTATACTTGAACTAATTAACTTATGATAACAGTACAAGTTATTGAATATAGAAAACAACCAAACGATTGAAGAGGTCCATTCATGTAGAAAAAAAATTCCAGACAAATTGAATTGAATTGAACCAGAACAGAAATATTCGGATGTACTTATCAAAAAAATAATGAAAAATATAAATCCTGATCTCATCACCAAGGAGATTCTGAAGCGAACTTTGACGCAAAGCGAAAACCTAATTGATCACTCTTATTAATGCGTCATTCAGACTGAGAGATCCTAAGCTGTGGACAGTAGAAGTTATAATGATACCCAAACAAGGTAAATCTCTTCAGGAATTTGTATCCTACTGGCCTGTTTCTTTATTGCTTGTTACTTGGAAATTGTACGAGAAATTGCTCCTTAAAACAATATACGATTGACGTTGATAACGTCATTCTTTCCAATCAATTTCGCTTAACCGCTTTAAGATTTTTTTCAGTCAATAAGACTCCACTGAGCACATTAACTTGCAACACCTATTGAAATTTGCGAATTATAGATGCACGGACTAGCTACCTATATAATGCATACATTTAAAGCGAAAAGGATTTTGTTCGACATGGACCGACGTACAAAAAATAGCAGTTAAGTGAGGTTCACTCCAAAAAGCAGTTGCTAGACTATTGTTCCATGTACAATTAAGGAAAACAGAGGATTCATACTTGTGTTATTCATTTCAAATCTACTTACCTAGAGGCAGAAAAACTAAATTTTAGAATCCCACAGAAACGCAATTTGCATGCTTCGATCTCGTGAAATATGCATTTTTTATACTGTGAAATAAAATAATAATATATATAATACTTATAGTCATATCATTAAATCAAAATGGTATCAGAAAATTTCAATATCAGTTCAGAGAAAATTGTGTGGAGGGTAAATTCGGTGAAGAAAATTTCCTCTAAATATTTTTTTTCACCTTAATATTCTTTTGAAAATCTTAAACCCTTGTTAAGCACGCAAGGCAAAAAAAGTTCGCCTAAAGTTATGTTCAGTTTCTGAATAAAAGAAATACTGATATACTATCACGAAAAGAAACGTGACGAATTATTCCATTGGCGGGTGGTGACCAGAAATTATTTTTTTGAACAATTTCAACGTCAATAATTTCAACGCAACATTTCTACGTGATTAATTTCGATATTATCTGTTTCCCATAATTTTATCTCGCATTGCAGGTTAATTAGAATATATCGTAGATATCTTTCATTTGTAGCGTCGCAAGTTCTACGACTTAAGTTGATGTTATATAAAAGTTTTTTGAAAAAAGCCTAATGTACGGGAAGTCCTTTTTTATAGTAATTCCGTTCAATATTTTCAATATAATTGAAGGAATAGGAAAAACTGTTTTAATGTTGTTCGTCGATATGTACCTATTGAACCAATCCGTTATACACTTTTCTTATTGTCTTCAGATTTATTTGAGTCATGGTATTTCTGTATAAACAACATGTGTTTTTGAATGATTATCAGAGTCGTGTGAAGTTTTTAATAAAATATTTTTTAGTTGTTTCCATTAAATTCATTGAGTTTTTAATTTGTCACAGACAAGCACAATACGGTAAACTCTTTTACACTTAATTGTGTTATTTGAGTGGTGCTTTCCGTGTGGCGATGCCTGTTGATATTGATCTTGAACTCCTGTAGGTTATAGTGCTCGGGAAATATGTGCTTTGGTAGATTATAGCGGAGGCTTACATTTCTCCAAAGAAATGAGTTCTCCGATAAATTGAAGTTCTGGGCGTCTGCAGGCAAACTCGATTTTTATGAGCTACGTCTGTCTGTCAAGTAGGTCTCGCAAAAACTGCTCTAGGTGGGATCATGCTAGACAGCCCGGTTGATCTATGTTAACGGAAGCCGTATTGATGGTCGCTAATGATGTTAGCAGACTCAAGATATCTCAAAATTAGCTAATTAATGACTTTCCACATGACCTTAGCGATGGCTGGGACTAAAGCAATCGGACAGTAGCTTTTGGGAACCGCCTTGTTTCCTTTTTTTGGTATGGTTTGAGCCCGAGCAACTTTGCAATCTACAAGAAAGAGATTATTTTTATAAGATAGAGAAAAGAGTTTGAATAACGGACTTGTTAGTACAGCTGTGCAATTTTTCAATGCGATTGGTGGAAGTTCATCTGGGCCAGTCGCTTTATCAATGTTTAAGCCTTCGAGAAGTTTTTCCACATCTCTGTATCGGAATTCTATTTCTGTTATAGATGTACTAGCTCCAGGCAGGCTGGGTGATTGTTTTTCCTGCGAATCAAGAGTTGAACTTGAAGCAAACATGCGGTAACTGCGATTGACTCAACTTCTCCGGCGGTATTTTTGACTTACGAAAACCTTGGCTGATTGCTTTTGTTGCAGACTTTGATCCATTTAGGCAATAGAGACGTTTGTTTTCACTCTCTAATTAAATCTTTCCTAGCAAGCATATATTGTCTGCTTGCAAATATTTTTCGAGACCACAAAGTTCATACAATTTTTGTCACTAAGATTTGAGCGCCATTTGCGATAAGCAGCATTTTTATTGTTGACTGCAACGCAAAGCCTTTGTAGAAGTAGGAATCTATGCTTGCAGCAAACCTGCCAAGAAATGAAGCAAATATCATTCCAACACATAAAATGAAGCTCCTTTAGATGCTTTCATTTGGCTGATCTATAATGCCAAATTTTATGTGATCTAGATGGATCCTGAGTTTGGATTTCCAGTTCGCACGTTGCTATAATTGTATAGATCAGGCTCTATTGTTATAAATAGGTCAAGAGGCTATAAAAATCGATCTCGATCTCGATAGAGGACTATGGTTGGTTCATTGATAAGCTGGGTTAGTGCGTGACTGTTAGCAGCTTCCTGCCCCTTATCGTCATTTCTGAAAAATTTAACCAGTTGATGTGATGAACATTAAAAGTCACCATCGATAACTATATCTGCGTTTAGATGGTTTGATTACAGATAATCGATTTTATCAGTAAGGTTGGAGAATAAATGCGTGTAGCGGTTATCTCTAGGTGGTCTATATAGGAAGCAAAATTATCTCTGAATTGGGTGTGTAAGTCGTATCCAGGATATATAAGGTGAATCTTGTATGTTATTGAGTTCACCTTTGTTTCCGATAGAGCCAAAATATTAGGTCTCTTCGACTGCAGATGTTAGTGTGCAGCATTCATATTCGTATCAATACATTGCATAATCTACCTTTATTGAGTTTTCCTAGAGTCGTCCAAGTATTGCCATAAATAGATATTAGGGAGACCTCCTGAAGAAACTATATTGTATACGCTGCCTCAAAACTAGAATAAATATTGATGAAAATAAATGGAAAGAACGAAAATGTATTGATAAGAATTAATAAATAATGAATTTGACTATGCCTACAAAGTAAACAAAGAGGGTGTAGTCATCATTCTGTTAACAGATGAAAGGTTAAATAAAATTAATGAAAATGCGATCAAAATTATACACATATATTTTTATGATTCATAAAAATGAAAGACTCTATGAAGTTAAAAATACTCAATAATAAGACCTACATCTTCATCCGTTACGGCCAAAATTTCAGACACATCTCCAAAAATATATGAGAGGAGAATAATTAGGAAAATTCACGGACTAGTAAAAGTTGGAAATAATTACTATAAAAGACTAATGAACTATGAAATTAAGAATATATTAGAAAATAAGGATATAGTAAATACAATTACAGCAAAAAGAATGCAATGGTACGGGCACATTAAAAGAATGGAAAAAGGCAGGGCACAAGGAAAATCACAGAATACAGGGTCAAAAGAGCTCAATCCATTGAGACACTTGCAGAAGTCAGATTGAGAATGACCAATCACGTGAATATGACAAATCTGACATTGCTATCATGAAATATGACATTTTTAATGGATAAATCTCTTTTCACGTACGAAACCTTTATGTTGAGGTCATAAACCAAAGAAATAAAAAATAGAAAGCAACTATAATCACACAAAACTAAATAATCGAGCCACCTGGTACATAGATGGATCCAGAATGAATGGCTTGGTCAGAACAGGCTTCTGCAATAATCCTAGTTTGTTGAGCATGCTGCCTTCTTTTAAATCGATATACTCGCTGAGACAAGCAGAGGCTTACAAATATGCGCCTCCTGTCTCTCTTAACAATCAACAGCTACACTTAAGCTTAAGAAATTGGAATCCACGTCATCGATAAGCGCTCAACACTCAAATGTGCAAGGGAAATTCTTACAATTTATTGATTAATTTCTCAAAACATATCAGCCGTTAGAAGTACGACGAGACGATCAGAAGCACTAAGTGAATACGTGTTCCCGATTACCCACTTACCTAACTATTAACCATGAAACCTTGTATAACTAGTCATCTGTAACTTTTTGACTATCTAATAGAGCATGAACTGAAAATCTATGAATATTGCTTAATTTTCCTTTTGAAATTTGGATGTAATTGGTGAGAATACTTGCTTTTGCTCTCTTAAACCAGCTTTGAACAAATTGTACTGAAACCTATTGTTATTAATAAAAAAAACCACCCAATAAATGAAATTGTAATATAGTTACCGAACTTAGACAATATTCTATCACGTATCAACAATTTGATACAAAACTTAACCCTAGAAAAACACTAACTGCCCTATAAATATTAAAAAACTTTCCCAAAGCTACCAACTTCCAGCACGTAATTTAATGATGTAGTGTGACAGTTTTCTCATATAATTGTATGATTTTAGTGATTTATGTCCCTGTATCATTAATCAGCGCCGTCATAGCACGTTACAAAGGAATAAAAAATAAATACCTAACACACAAAAGTGTAAAGTAATTCACTTCGTATAATGGTCATCTAACAAGTCAATCTGAAAACTTTTCTCCCTATCAAAAACCACGAGAAGATATGAGCTTATCTTGTTAGCTAAATGACTAGGTTGGATATGTTACGAAGAATATTGAGTTATTTGTTCAACATGCTTTTATCAGCTTCACCTTTATGTGGGTTCGTTTGTGAGCTTGTTTATAACTATCCTTTGTAACTTATTACTGTCAGTATATCCAAACACTTTAATTGCGTTAGTTAGCCGAGCGGGCATCCGGAGTGGTAGATAAAAATTCAGTTTACGCTGTAGAACAAATGTTTTTTTTTGCAATTTTTTTCCACACATTATCACTGTAAATTTTCTCTCTACATCGATACAAATTTTACAACTGTGTGCCATCTGTTGGAGATTTACTATAGTACCTGCATAAGTATTAGTTTAGAATTTAGAATCTAATTATGTTTTTCAAGAAGAATTTCATCCGTCCACCTTCTGTTGTCTCTATGTATTTACAATATAATATGACTAAACGCTTTCATGATATATAATACTAGAAATTGAAATATAAATATAGTATATAAAAACAGAGAAAAACTCTTCAAGAGCAAATACAATATATAATATAAACTAAGTTTCAATCAATAATGAATTGAAAATACGAGTAATATTGTGAAAAAAACATGGTTGGTGCATTTTGTTTCATATTTCTGATACATCGACGGCCAACGCTTTTTTCACAAAGATACTAGTATTTTCATTCGTTATTGGTTTAAGATTGTTTTAAAAATCAACTAAAAATAAGTGAAAAGTTCTCAATACACCTAACGGCAATTAGTTTGAAATAATGTGATAAATATTAGCAAAGTTCAGATTCCAGTTTTGATAAATGCAATATGCATTTTCTATTTTTATAACACTAGTTGTGCAATCTTATCATAGGTACATGACTATGATTGTCATAAATATTTTAACAACGATTTTTTAACAGTATGACAAACAATTTCGATTGGATTAAAGATAATTACGAGAGAGTATCACTCGATTCCTCTCCTCAGGGATCTTTCCATTGTACCAATATTATTATTTTAATGAATTTTGGATTTCTCTCCATTTTTCTGCTGCTCTAGACTGTTTTACTTAATATTTTGGAATATCACGATACTATTTTGCAATCAAATCGGCTGCCATATTTTTGTGATAATAAAATTAGGTGCAAAGGCAAATGTACATTCGTTATGAAAATTATTGACACATGATACTTTCGAATTTATTGAAAAAAATTTTGTGTCATAAACCCAACCCATAAGTATGAAACCAAGCTTTGTATATTATTACCATTAAGTTTGGATCAAGGTACCCTTCAATTTTACACAAATACTCTCTTGACAAGGTTTAACGATTTTCCAAAATCCCCTTATTATCATCCTAGTATCTAACTTCTCATATTCAAATCCCCAACTAAACAAAACCGCGCGAAGAGTTTCCAAACATTCTTAATTATATTCAGTAACATCCAGCAAGTTGGGTATCATCAATTCCAAAGTTGATACTATATTTTCTTTATGAAACTTGTGAACAATCCGTTGAATGAAATTTCTAGTAACATTTTCTTTGGTTATTCATTTGGGCTCATTCACTTCAAAAAAAGAAAAGTGCTATAAAATGTTTTCAATTCTTTTCGCGTGAATTTGCGCATCATTAAAAAAATTCATAAAATTATTTCCATCTTTATTAAAAATAATACATATTGAAGACATTGCGATGAGCATGTAAATTTGTGTTTTGCAAACTCAGTATTATTTAATATCACTTTATTTGACTGTGGTAAAATGAAAAAGATTCCCACATTGGATAAAGACCACCATAATACTTATATATTAATAAAGCTCACTCGTCGTTCAGAGAATAGTTATAATGGAAAAAAATTTCGCTAGAATAAAATTACTGCTGAATATCATCACAAATCACAAACATACTGATGAGAAAAGAGAAAAACCAAGAAGTAGCCAATGGATATGCTTTGAATATATAAACCAACTTTCGAGAAATATATGAAATCTACTTGTCACCTCTTATATTATTTTGAAATGCTATAACTCGAATTTATTATATTCCTCTTCAAGGGAGGAAGCAACTACTGTCCTGGCTAATACCGAAACGAATATTAGCTTACATCTCCTGTAGAACGTAATGTTCATCGACATTTTTGTAAATATACGTCCAGTGGCTCACAATAGCAAGGAGAGGGTAGTAACCGCTGACTAGTCTCGAAGTTGAAATTGAGAAAAGTGCCAGAAAGTATCCGCTAGTAAATTGGTAACTACATGAACCAAATAGCAGCTCTCGCTTGTCTTGACACTTAACTGTTGATTACTGGTATTTTGCCAGCGTATTGACGAATTTACAATTGCCTATCAATTTTGAATTAATGAACAGCATGTATCTTTTTTTTCAATATTTCTGAGCTAGCTCTCTAAGAACGACACAAACTAACAGAATTTATTGAAATAGAGAAAATAATTTTATAGTGAACTCAATGCTTCTAGAAAATACATGAAATCTTTGCTTCTTTTCTGGTTTCTCATCCATTCCAAATATAATATAATCTAAATGCTATTTCTTTATACCTATGCGGTACTTGATGACTTTGTGTCCATTGTTTCACGGGCTTGAGAATTTAAACCTATAATAACACGCGTGCTCTTTATTATATCTCTCAAGTATTATCTTGACTAAATATTTTTTCTCATTCGCAGAGGATTTTGCTATCACTATTCTCATGTTAAAATATCGAAGAAATTAATAAACTTTATTTAATAAGATAGACTACTCTAGTGAAAATTTTACTATAGACAAATATATAGTATAGTGCATCCTTACTCAATTTTCCTTGAGTGGAAGAGAAGCCTCAAATCATACCGTCTGCTTACCAATAATCATCTTATCTAACCGTTCCCTTAATGCAGTTTATATATTTGTTACCGTTATCCAAGCGATTACATGATTTTATTTCTTTATATACACACATAGAATGCTTCCATGATATCTAAAACTCTTTATTTCAATAAGTATTACATTGAAAATTATATTCTCCAATCCAACCTCGCATCTGTTGATTTTATTGTAATAACAGCATCATACACTATTGAATTAAATAGTCTGTAATGTAAGTAGCAGATATTGTTTTCGTTCTTTTTATTTCATAGATCATAGATAGTTGAAAACCAATCCTTCCAATAGAAGAGAGTGAACAAGAAACCCACCAACAATAAGTTCTTCATCAAGTAATCAGCGAAATACGCTCGAGCTAAATAATTCTAAGACTGAATGCACAGATCTCTAAAGAAAATACTTAACTGACATTGGCAGACCGCCGCTGCATTTGGCTCTTATTACTAGCGGGCACACAAAGCCACTAACAATGGCTTACTTTAAAATGAGAAATTCTCTGTACCTAGATATATATGCCGCTATATTTATCCGAGAAACTTCCAATAATAACATTCCCTGGATATCTGCAGGAGATATGAGCAAATTCGAAAGTCAAGTTCATTGTTTAGAATTACATTTAACGCAGCGGAAATTTCGTCCCGCATTTCAGTCCTGCAATTTTTCGTATTTTTCAATGATGTTTTTGAATGAAATATCAGAGTTGTGAACAGTATACACGTTTAAAATAGAAGACAAAATCAATTTCTTAAAATTAGTTCAATGGTACAAGACAGCAAACCAATTGATATACTCTTATTCTATAGAATAAATCAAATTTATGAACAAATCAACACAATTTTATATTATATAATGTAAAATGATAATTTTGCTTAATAACAATTATAATACAATATCAATATCTCACTTCGTACTTAATTGAGTTATGGTAGTCTCTTTGGTAGATTGTAGAATTCTGCCACATAATTAATAAGATCTTTCAAGCAGAAATGCCTTTGTCAATATCCGGAAGTTATCAAATGTATTTAGCACTTTTAATTCTGAAAGTAGCAGATTTATTATTTTTTTTTTCATTGAAGATGATAAAATTTTCGAATGTTCAAATTTGCTAAGCACTCTACTACTTAAACCATAAATGTAAAGAATATGTTTTTTTAATTTGAAGATAGATTCAAAGAGGTGCAAACCACAAGAATCCCAAAAAGGCAAATCATAACATAATAAAAACGCGGCTTCGCTTTTTCGCACTTGTCTTAAGAGTTATTCTTAACCAACCATATTTTCGCCTGATGGAAAAGATATATACCTACATGTTGTGCTTAGCTGTACTTTAGTATTGGCTTGATTATAAATATTGATCTAAAACCTCGTTGGTATTCTATTACTATGTTGACTTCATACATTCTCAGACTGCATCATATTACTTTGGCGGTTACTTCATAAACTTTGTCTAGTAATTCGATAAAACTCTCAATTTTCGCACCAGGTATTTTCTCCTTTCTTAAATTGGGCATATTTATGCCTTCTTCCATATATCTTGCATGTTCTGCCATTACCACAACCTTTATAAAAGATTATACATTTTGATTTGTTTTTTTTCTACCGTATTTTATGATTTTTGTGGGGATTCCATTCTCTCCAGCATTTTAAGATCAAAACTTGAGGTGTTTTTCATTACTCAATTTATCTTTTCATACAATCCATTTTTTGTATCCAGGTCGTTTTCTGTTGAAGCGTGTCAATTTATAATGCCCATCTTTCTGATATCGCTTTGAAAGTTATCTTCTCCTTTCTCATGGCTTTAGCTACTAAAAATCCTACTTCGCATTATCTGTTTTCTCCTCCATTTTAAATAAAGTGTGTCTCAGGTCCATTATTTTACTTTCCTTCTGTTTTCTGAAGGGCAACCTATATTGTAGTTGGCTATTATTTCTGAGGCCCCTTCTCTATATATGTCTCGTGAATTCCATGTGACTATTTTTACAATATCTCACTTTCACATACATTGTTTATATCTCTTTATTTTTTTCAATGATTACTCTAATCTCCCAATCTATGTTCAATTTCATCATTCTCTCTTCGCCAGTTTTCTCATTTTCGAGATATTCTTCTAGATTTTTGACTCCAGCTCTTTCATTTTGTTTTCATGTAGCTCCATCTCCAGTCAGTACCATAAACATCAATTTCATTATAGCCGATTCTTATTGTTTTCCCCCTTTCCACATTTCTTTTGCTTTTTATCTTATTTTTTCTTGTGTACTTTGCTTAGTTTTTGATAAATCATCTGTATACTTTTCCATTTGTAACATGTCTTAGATCGTGCTTATTTTTCAATAAATCGGTTTTTCCTTCCCTTGTCTTATGTTTTTACTTCCACCTTTCTTAATGTTTCTTTTTACTTCTATGTTTTGTTCAAACATATTAGACATCCTTCTATTCAATACCTCTTGGTACTCAGCGTCTAGTTTCAACCGGCCTATTACTACGTTTTTTTTTCATTTTTCATTTTTCATTTTACTTACATCGATGGTCCAAGAACCGTCATTTCCTCTAAATTTATCTTCATTCATCATGCTTTGGTTTTCATATATTAGTTCAATATTTCTATTTCATATTTTGATAATTTCTTCATTGAATTTACTTTGCTCTTTTCCCATTTTATCTATTTTTCTGAATTTTTATTTGTTCAATCCTCATCTCCTGCATCACATTATTTTTACAACTTTTCCAGCAAAGATCCGCTGGATTTCCAGAGTTTTTCCTCATTTTACCTTCATTTGTTTTGTAATCATCGTCGCTCTTCATTTTCTTAATTAGTTAGTCCACTCATTCAGGGTCTCTCTTATGGTTTACGTAAAATATCCACGATTTCAAAATGTAGCACTAAAATTAATTTTGTCAATTCCTTTTCTTTCAGAATTTCTTTCTAAATATTTCACTTAATAATAAATGTTGAATTTCGAACTTAGCATGTCAAGTGAATAAAATGATTCAGCTCCTGGAAGAAGAACAGCTGATTTCCAAAATATATTATTTAGACATTAGAAGTAAATTAATTTCATTTCATGATTCCCCGAACATAATTCAAGTATTTTATGCAGATGCATACTTAATAGCTGGTGCTTCTTACTGTATAAGCAACCACATATCACACACAGACCTTGGTATTCCAACCATCAATGAAGTTATTCAGACATCAGCGATAAGAAACAAAAACCGCAACGAAAAAGACAAAAATCCACTAATATCCAAGCTTTACATTGATGCAATGGAACAGAGAAGATTAAAAAGACGCTGGTCAGAAGACCTCATAGAGTGATCTACGGAGACCAATCAGTGGATAGTGCCCGCCCATATGAGTTTCTTAATACTTGTGTACGTGTATTTTTTTGAGTAGATTGTAAATTTGCCATTAAATTAAAAAAAAAACAATGTTTCTATATATAATTATCTAAACATAGTACCTCTGCCTAGAAATTTACTCATCAATCACTCCCACAATAGTTGGTAGCCAAAGAAAAAACAATGTCAGGAATCCATCTCAGTTTCTTGCTGTAAAATAACGTCCCTACGAACCATTTCACCAAAGAAACTGTTGATAAGGTAGATCAAATGAAATCTGAGTATATGGTGAAAAGAAGAAGTTGGCCTTCAAATGTTTTCATCTTATTGAACATTGCTATAATAAAAATTAAGTCATATATAAGTTCAACAACATGGAAATAACCAACACAAGATGTTCGATCATAAATCTTCCATCCAACTCCAATATCAGTGGACTTCCAGTACTGTCACTTACAACTACAGAAACAAAGCAAACAAAATAATCTGTTAATTCAGTCCCATCAAATAAAAAAAGAAAGAAAATACGCGATATTTGACGTTACAAAAATCGGATGCGATCTATATATACTTGTCTATAAGACTGAAAACAGTGTTAATTATGCAACTTCAATGCAACTACTAATAAGTACTACTTGTAATATGACGGGTGAAGAAAATCCACATTCAATAAATGTAGTAATGAGATTATTATGTAATTTTATTTAGTGTTGGCAAAAAATTATATTATATTGTGTTTTTTCTCGATCAATTACATTTCAGATAGTACGAGTATAAAGAGCTCCAGATTAATGATATTAATTATAATTAAAGAAAATTAAATAATTGTATCAAAATTGTTGAAACAGGAATAGCATAAGTAGTGTCTCCATAACGATTCAAAATGTAGGTAAAGTTCATATCTAACGAAAACTTATCTAGTGTAATGTTTGAGTTTCGAATAATGATCGATTAAATAAGACGGCTAACACCTACAAGTAGGTTCATTACCCGAACGATTTTGTATATACTATTAGCTTGGTTCATTAAGCACTGTTTGTACATCAGTAAATATCGTCAACTCGGGAATGTCAACTGATGTCACTGGTGTGTTTGATTAATTTCACAAGAATAATTTTGTTACAGGACAATTCATTCGAATCAACTTAAGCGCATATGCACCAGAAGTAATAACAAGGAGTACTTTAGGTAAGCATATTTCACTATTATCCTGACAAATATTTTCTGTGATATCATATATAAGGATATGGAAATTAAACGTTCATCTTAAATTCATATATACGAGGAAAGAACGAGGAATAACAGAAATATTTCAATGAAATATTTCTTATTGGTGTTGTGTCTTTAAGTGTACACTCTATGTCCGGGAAAACTATGAAAATGCTACTACTGAACCAACACTTAAAATTACAATGCTTTTATAACCAGGTTATCGTCATCAGAGGCCAAAATATGCGTTAGAGCAGTGGTAATAGATGTTCGTAAGAATATAACCAACGGCTCTAAAATTCCAATCAACATTAAATATGGTTAATTGGAGGAATATAATCAAACTATGGTGTTAAATTGAATGGAAATCCTAATATATATATATATATATATATATATATATATATATATATATATATATATATACATTGAGCATGAATAAGGCACATATCACAAAAAAATCAGAAACAGTAATTATTTTCATTCAGAAAAGCCTTTTAATAATGAGGCGACACAAATTTAATTTGTGAAAATAACTCAATGAACTGATATTGAAATATTTGATTTTATTTAACAGTCTTGTTATAATGGTGAAAATTTTCAATTACTTGGATGGTATGCAAGATGGGGAATGGTATTATGCAAAAAAGATATTCGTTATTATCTACTTGGATAGGTGACGAAGACTTCTCCTTTAAACTCTGTAGTATTTGCTCTATGCAAAGCTATAAAACGATATAAGTCAATTGTTGAAGGTAGATTTTTTCCAAATGAGGATTACAAATGTTTGTGATAGAACTGAGTCTAAATAAACTAAGTAATTCCGCATCTGATTACCGTTCAAGTTTCAAAACGACAACACTGGAAGAGATAAATTGGTATCAGAAATTGGACAAACTCTTCACCAAACGGTTCAATGAGAATAACATTCTACTTGAATAGCGATAACAATGTATAACCAGGAGCACTAACACTAAATTTCAAACGCGGTACAATTCATTGATAATGTTGAGAAACAGGGCAGATTGCTTTTTATTGAAACATCTATTTGTGTTTTCCCTGTAGATTGAAAATTTATAATTTTCATTGAAAATGTAATTTTCTAAAACGTGTTTCTTTGACTGATCGAGCTAAAAGAAGAAAAATTATTCTCAGTACACTAAATTAATATTTTAATGATCAAACACATTTTCATTCATTTATTTGTAGGGCAAATTCTATTTGATAGATAACATTTATTGTACAGAGAATTATTTTAGACTGCTTACGACTAAATGTCCACTTATTTTCAATTTTTATCAGCTGTTCATATTCTGTCAAAAAAAATTTATCCATAAAATTTGCACCAGTTTCTTTCAAACTAAATCTTTTCTTCAAAATATTGTTATAAATTTAGAGATCAAGTTTGCTATGAGTTTCCTTTTTGACAAATACTGTGTCAATCTTGAGTATAAAGTTTCCAATCAAACATGTGTGAAACATCTGTTTTTGTCTTAATTCTATTTATTTTCCTTTTTTTCTATTATGGCAAACGTCTATCGATCTTCACATTCCATTTCATTATATTTCTGATTATTCTAGAACAATCCAAATTGATTTTAATCATTCTAAAACAATAGAAAAACATCTTCGAACCTTGTATTGTGCAAGATGGTTGATAGTCTAAAGCTTAAATTAAGACAGCTTAGTTACTGATATAAATAAGAGGTATTTATTTAACTGGTGAATTAATTCGTATATGTTTATTAAAAAGAACAACACAATGATCAGAAATTTTTCAAGAACATCAAGAAACTTTCAAGATTTATGTGACTAATATTTGTAATATTACTACTGGATCCCTAATATGACAGGGACGAAATCTGGTGTTGCCGGCAAATTTAACGAATCATTTCCTAGAAACGAAGTTTTCTTTTTACATGGTGTCATATATCAAGAAGCTCTGTGTAAATCTGCTTTAGACATAAAACATGTGCTCGATGTTGTTATTAAGCTTTCTAATAGAATTCGTTCACAAGTACTCAATCATAAACAATTTCACACAGTTTCAAGAGTCATTTCAGTCTAAATATTCTAATTTATTCTACTAAAGTAAAGTAAGGTGGCTCATTGAAGAAAAGCTTCATGGAAGAGTTCCAGATCCATAGGAAGAAATTATTTCATGAAAGAGAAAAGACTTAGACAGTGTGAAAATTTGGTTTCGGACTTTGCATTTTTCACAGAGCTTCTCAGTCACATCAATAGATTGAGCCTGAAGCTTCAGAAAAGAAATCAATCAATCTCTGATATTTGCGGTCATGTCAGAGACTTCAAAATGCAATTAAATCTAATTTACATACAACTAGTCAAGAATGACTCATTTTTCAAGACTAAAAACTATTGTAGTCACGGAAGACAAACTTGAGAGTTGTTGGAAAAACGTCAAATGTGTCCATGAAGAATTTGAACGAATTGAAGCAATTATTTTTTAACGTTACTAAAATTGAATTCTACAAAGCTTTATCAAAATCGAAGTTCCCAAACCTGAAAGCTCACGCTCAGAAGATAATTTTAGATGTTTAATCTTACTACATCTGTAAAAAGGTGTTTTCTACTATGAGGTTCACAATTTCATTTATCACAAACGCCATCATTGTCTTCTAAAAAATAATCAATTTTCGTAGCTTCTACTAACTTTTCACCATTGTATCATAAATAAGTTCTATGTGATGTGAAAATAATGAAGTTTATGACAGTTTTTAATCTGTAAAGATTTCTATTAGTTTAACACCATATTCCAAAATGTTTATGAATTCACTGATTCATTCACAACGCCGGTATATTAGTCGTTTATAGGATCCTGTTTCTTGAACAAAATTATCAAGTTATTGTATTATCTTCAGTCCATGATGACTCCGATGTCATTTAGGGTAGTTCGATTATACTCGTATTTCTCAATTATCTTTTCAAATGAGCGAGATACATCACTACTGATAATTTCATATATTTTGTTCACTAATTTCGTATATTTCGCTTACTTAATTTCACATATTTTGTTCACTAATAATTTACTTAACTTACTGACCTTTGTTATTCCATATATTTTGGGAATCTAACCCTCAAAACTAAAATCCCAAAAATTCTTCCATAGAATTCTCAATGATGCCAACTTCAACTGGAATGTTTTCTTGTAATCGTGGGGATCGTGTCGTAAAATGCGACCCACAATACCAGGTAGTAATTAGAACCATGAGCAGTGCATACTAAGTTGAACGAAATAACCGAGGCGAGGCCTGAAATGTACGTGGAAGGGTTGATTGCCTTTTTAGTACTTTTCGGTTACTCATCGGATATAAGTATAAAATTGTAGTCATTGCTAATGAGAAAATAAGTTAATGATACCAGCAAATTTAGAAAACATTCTAATGTTAAATTTGTAGTGTTAATAATTTTTGTGATGAAGAATATTTTCATCCAGCATTAATTTGTCTCTTGACACTTCTTGTCCAGTAGACACGGTTACCTATTTTTAAGACTGAGATATAATTAAAATGAAATAAACTATAAATCGTTATTTTCTCACAAATTCTATGTTTTTTTTTAAAAAAGCATAAACAGATGTGTTGATTTATGTATTTAAAATAATATATCTTGCTTAAATCTTGATTTAACCTCCAAACCATCTGTCTTGGGAAACATCTAAGTACTATCAGATAACAACACCGAACTGAATGTCGTTCAAAATATCAATAATCGTATTCCAAATTATAGTAACTATAGGTATAAATACGAGTACTTCGATTCCCTAATATCTATAATTTTGGCACTTGATACTCGTATAATCATGACTTCTTAGACCAGAAACTTTTTAGAGGGAGGTCCAGATAAAATTATGTAGGCAGGACAAAAAAAAATTATAAATGATGAACTTTATTTTTCATTTTCACATGACACAGAAACTTATATATACTACAATAGTGTAAAAGTGAAAGAAGTTACGAAAATTTATTACCATTCAGCAGAGAATGATGACGTATGCGACAGATTAAATTGTGCATGAGTTTCTAAAAGTTGTGCGTGATCTTGTAGAAATTGATATTAGCTAATTCAAAGGAGTGGAATTAAATTTGTCGATTTCTAATGCTGTTATCGCGAAGCTTCATAGTAGAAAACACCTGTTCACCGATGTAGGAAAATACAAATATCGCATTTATCTTTTATGGGTAAGATTTTAGGTTTGGGAAACTCGATTTTGATCGAGAATATTGTAGAATTCAATTCGAGGAACGTTGAGAAATAATTGCTTCAATTCAGAGTTAGCTTGCAACTCAGCTTGAGTTGCAGTTCTGGTTTTACTGATTTACAACTCACAATAAACGGCCTTTGAATATTCATTCAATACTTCATGAAAACATTCCACGATTTTCTTATAGCTCTTAAGTTTTTCTTTGGTAACTGCAATATTGTTTAGTCTTGAAAAATGAGTAAAGTCATTCTTGACTAGTTGTTTGGAAAATAGATATAATTGCATTTTGAAACCTCTGATATGACCGAAAATATTAGAGATTGATTCATCAATATCCTGAAGTTTGAGGTTCAATATATTTTGACCATAATTGTCTTAGACTGTCTTACTTGGAAAACCAGATTATAAGCATAGTTTGAAACTTATACTCTTCCATCACTTTATTTTACGACCAAGTAAATTTCATCATTAGTTACGATCTTTCAGTTTCGAGATGATTTTTCTGTCATCAATTCTCTCGCATCTCTCATCAAAAGAATCACTGTTCCTTCCAGGTAAAAATAGTGAAATTTTAAAACTACCTATTACAATTAACCCCTCTAAGGGAAATAGTTTATGACACTTGATATATTATTTGATTGTTTTATATGAAATTAGTTAATCTGGGAAATAACCCTAGAGTTAAATTTTCAGCAGCAGATAATGCGTCTGTCAATATCCTTGAAACCTCGTTTTTTGATGATATGCTGTTCTCCAAATATCTGTGGTAATCTTTCATTCACAATGGCGGTTCAGCGTATAGATACTTGACCCAGTTTATGCTTATAGCGTTGCCATCGTTCCACAAAAACAATAACTAATAAACTCCTCGAGGCCGAACCCCAAATAATTTCCAATTATTTTCTTAAATGTGAGTTCTCCAACAGGTTGTTCGGTATAGCAGCCTTGTCTGTGGGATGAAAATATATTTTTTCCAAGCAGCAATAAGGCCGGTAAGAAACATGATCCCTTATATTTCTTATTATTTCTTATAAGGTCTTAACTTTTCATATCTCCTTTAGAAATAATGGTTAAAACTCGTTATTTGTCAGTTTTGGTTTCTGATTATGCGTTTTTACATATGTGACTGACATATTAAGAGATCTTGCTACCGACAACCACCAAATACAAAAAATAATAATGTGATTTTGGACATTGTCCATTATAAAGATTTTATTCGGTGGTAACACCTTGGATTTATTCGGATGGTACTCTTTTGACCCTTGTCTCATACTCACCTAACTTGGGAAATTACGAAAATTTCTAAGAAAATTGAAGTCTTTTTTATAATCGATTAGTCAGCCTACAGAGTGCTCGGAAATAGATAACCAAAATTCCCCAGCGCATTTTCGTTAGTATTTCTTCAGAGTTTTTTCTGAGATCTGACACCAAAAATGGGTTATATTCGTTGTACAAGTTTTTAATAGATATATACCCTCGGATGACTTACCTAGGAGGTATAATCTATATAAACTAGTATCCTTTATACATGAACAAATAATTCGAATTAGTAGCAAGTTAAGTTATTTCATAAATACACTTCATCAACTCAATTTTTTTGTTAAGAAATGTATAATGAGAATTTCCATCACGATAAAATACACATGGCAAAGAATCTCATCTTGACAAAAATTTGATACAAAAATCAGACATAAGCCTCTTACTTGTCTTCATATTGGTTTTTTCGTGATTGAAAGACGTAATGAAACCAATATCAGAAGTCCAGTTATATTTCAGATTCTACCTAGAACGTCAGCATGTTTTTGTCAGGATTCTAAATATCATTATTCCTAAATTATTGAGGGGTTGAATATTTGTTTTACGTCGTCACGTAGCACAACGAACTATTTTTTGTTCACCGTACTAATACTTTTTCCAAGGCTATAATTGTCAGAAACTCAATAAAAATCATCAAACAACGTACATACTCCCATAATACAGTTATAACTTTTGTTCCTATGTAGAATTCAAACTTTAAAAAAGTTGTGGTCAATCGATAGTTGGAGAAGAAGAGTTAGGAGAGAATTTGTGAGGACTACTAGTTCGTAGAGGGTTTTTGATTGATGGGCCATTAGTTTGCGACCATGATTTCAGAATAAAATATATAGAGATATGCACGTTTCGTTTTTAGTTAGATGCGTGATAGGGTGCTTGGTTTATTTGAAATGTCCCTGATACAAAAATATTTTCCTCTGCAGGAATTGGATTAAAGTTATTTTCATTGAATTCCACCATCGCGGGTATGTGACATATTCTTGTCCTCCATATTCATCCGACAACGAAAACGTATATAAGTGTAAGTACAAATCTATCTGTCATATTTATGTCATTGTTATTACCTCTGTATCCCTTCCAAGTTTCCTTATTTGACTTCTAAATTTTAAAAGTAAGATTTGGTTGATTTTGGATGGACCTGATAAAGGATTATTTTCCTCTGAAAATACTTAGGTAACGCAGGTAACATTGACGATCAAAAATATGTTGAATATGACAAAATGTTACACTATATTAACACAGGAAACTTTGAGTACAATTATGATGAAAGTATGTATATATGTATAGATTTGGGTTCTCCTATACTCTGCGACCCAGAGGATCTATTGTGTCCCCCTTTCTCGCTGCGATACTGGAGAACCCTGTGTTTTCAGCAGATCCATCAATCCCACTCCTTTTAAAAAGTTTAGAATGTGGGATGGCTTTACTTGCCAGAGATCTTTGTCTTCTATTCTATACGCTCCCAGGTGTAGTGCTCTGGAGTTCCTTAGTGTTTCACATTTCGAGAGAATGTGGATAGAGGTTTCGTCTTCTGTGTAACAAAACCTGCACGCCGTATTATCTGCTAGGTTTAGCGTCTTCAGATGTTTGTTAAGGTGATAATGCCCCAATAGAACTCCTGTTAGTATTCGTAGATTGTTCTTACTTAGGTAGAAGTGCAACCGAAGCTAATCAAATTATGCAGTGAGCAATGTATGAGACAATTCTGTATACCAATTCAATAAATATTGATGAGATATGAAAAATCAAAATTATACATTCTATTTTTAAAAAATACTGCATACGACTACCGACGGACGTAAAGAATCAACAACTATTGTAGATTGTAAAATTGTATCTTGCCGTTCTCTTCTTTTGCATGCTACCTCCTTCCAAATAATGTCCAGGGTCCAAAAAATGAGAAGTGACAGCACGTCCAAACTTTTGAATCAATTGAGATTATCCTCCAGTATTTCCAGATTCCCTCACCTGTAATATTAGAGAAATAGCTCTACCGATGTAGTTTGACTGTATTATTTGAAAAGAGTAATTATAACCGCAAAGATTCCGGCTTTATAAGGAACAAACGTGCTCACTAGAAATCCCGCAGCAATTTAGAAGCACGTTGCATTTTCGTATTTTTCTTTATTTAACAAATTGATACATATAATAATTATTTATATCCAAAGTTCTATTTCTCACTAATAATTGCTTCCTGCAGGTGTCAACACAGCACTCCTTTCTTCCGCAACAATGAGAAACTAATATGATTTGTATCGTAGATATATTATCAGAATGAACTTCATCCTCACTATACCCACCAACATACGTAGATCTCACACTCCCATTATCCAGGAATAGCATCTTGACGCTTCATAATATTAGATACAAGTTACATTTCGTATGACATATCTAAAAGTTTTGTTGGTTAGTATCGATGCCATGCGCACGCAATGTTTCGGCTGCCATATGTTACAAAGCACTAGAAGCTAAGATGGCAGCTAGAGAACAAAACGATTCTTGTCTTTTATAGTTTGCACGTATCTGTATGCCAAAAGAAATATAATCGAAATAGTCGTGAATTAATAATTTCATAGAAGATTATTTGGAGAGGTGCAAATAAAATTCATACGACTTCTTTCTAATCATATACAGGTTCTTCTACTTCATGCAACCTTCTTGTTGTTGTTTTCTTAGTTTTACAAAACTAAGGGTTTTGTTCTATACCCTACTGTTATAGTCATCAAGTTTGAAATAAAATTTTACAAAAAGTATATTTTTATTTATAAATCCAACTCACGATAAGTCAAGTCCAATGAGATTTCCTTGAATTGATTTTGTTGATTCAAGTTCATCAAATTTTCTATTTTATTGTTTGAGCTGTAACTGGTACTTCTTATCTTGGTACTTTACAGCTGTCGATCGTTCCCAACTCCCAAGAGTGAGAAAGAAGGTGCGCTACCTCATTCGTATAACAAAGTGCGCAATTTGCTGTACGTCACTGTATTCTACCGCTGGATGGGTCCCTAGCGGTCTAATGATGGGATCATCTGATCTGTATTCATTTGACTCCTACCTTTGAGGCTTCATGTAGTACAATCGACCGTTATATTATTTCTTCCATCAAAATAATTCACTATGTTATTGTGTTATTAAGTATTATTATAAAATAAATTATAAAAATAAATTAAAATAAATTAATATAAAATAAACTGGGATAAATTATTATCCCAGTTACTAAGGTGTAACAAATTTATTTATTTACAAAGTACAATTGTAACAGTTTCAGAATGAATTCAAATGGGAAAATAAATTCTTAGTTGAAATTTCTGGAACCCTTATTGATATACTTAACACACTGTCCACACTAACACTCACAATTACACTACGTGATGTATAATATATATTTATATATATATATATATATATATATATATATATATATATATATATATATATTATATATATATATATATATATATATATATATATATATATATATAAATATATATATATATATATATATATATATATATAATATAATTTAAATAATATGTATAAATGTATAACAATGATAAAATTTTACTTACAATAATTAATTGAGATTTCCGGTGATTTTGATATTTTTAAAACTTGTAAAAATTTCTTAACTCATTGAATTCAATATTCAAATTGACTTTGATATATTGATTAATTGAAATATTTATTCTGGTTACTATAGGAATTTTCATTAATTTTTGATTGGTTTAATTTTGAATGTCGTTGAATTTTTATAGATTAGATAAAGATAAGTTTCAACGAATGATGCTTAAAATTGATTGGTAAATTTATGGATAACATTGAATTTCATTAGGTTAGGTCGTTATGAATGTAGTTGTAATTTATAGGTTAGGTGAAGTTAGTTGGTTGTTAATGGCATTGAATTTTCAAAGAATTTGTTTTTTTGAAATCTAAAAGATATGCGTACATTACACTAAGGTTATTCAAATTTAAATCATTCAGTAAAACTTATCCTTATCTAACCTATAAAAAATTCAACGTCAATCAAAATCAAACCAAAAATTAATAAAAATTTCTGTAGTAACCAGAATAAATATTTCAATCAATCAATATTTCTATCAAAGTCAATTTGAATATTGAATTTTGAATTCCATAAGTTAAGGAATTTTTACAAGCTTTAATAATATCAAAATTACCGTAAATCTTAATTAATTATTATAAGTAAAATTTTATTATTGTTTTACATTTATACATATTTTTTATATTGAATTTGACTATAATTTCAGTCCCAGACGATGAATACATTAGTATTCGAAAGCTCGGAAAATATATTGAAGTTAGTCCACTTTGATATTTTCTTGCCACGTTCCCAATAAAAAACTACTCATAATATAGCTGGCAAAGACTTCTTTACAATTCATATATGTATATATATATACTTTTAAAATTTAGAAGTCTAATTAGGAAAGTTGAAAGGGATACAAAGGTAATAACGCTGTTTGTGTCCGCCACGCTTGTCAAAATTTGACATGAATGTGACAGATGGAATTGTTCTATACTCATATGCGTTTTCGTTGTTTGGTGAATATGTAGGACAAGATTATGTTACACATTTCTGTATCAGGGCCATTTTAAATAAACTAAGCACCCTATCTTGCATCTAACTGAAAACGCAACGTGCATATCTCTATATATATGTTATTCTGAAATCATCGTCGCAAACTAATGGTCCATCAATCAAAAACCCTCTTCGAACTAGTAGTCCCCACAAATTCTCTCCTAACTCTTCTATCGATTGAACACAACTTTTTGAAAGTTTGAATTCTGCATAGGGACAAAAGTTATAGCTGTATTATGAGAGTATTATATCCTTAGAAAAAATATTATTATGATGACCAAAAAATAGTTTTATACATAGCATAGACACGAGGGAGAGTTGTGTCGAATGTTTCAGCGATCTTTTTATTATGATGAATATACTATTTGATTGCATATATTTTTCCATGTTGTTATCTTGGATCTTCCTTATTAAATCCTACTGCCACAAAAAAACATTGTAACGTTCTAGGTATAAAGTCTAACTGGACATTGGATATTGGTTCCATTACGTCTTTCAATTAATCACGAAACAACCAATATGCAGATAATCAAGCAAGAGGCTTATGGCGAAAAATTTCTTTCAGTGCAAACTATTGAAGTTTGAACATATACCAGGATATTAATGGAATGTAAAAACAGATTCTGCGCTGAATACAAATTATCGATCATTAATAGCAATATTTGTATGGCTTGAGATCTCAATGTCAGTTATTTAGAATTAAAAGTAAATAATGATATTTTCAAATTATGCTTACCACCTAAAAGGGATAAGATTACTGCAATATTTTTGAAAAATATTTAGATCATTTTGTATTTGTTTCATTTCAATCAACATTGTCAAGAGTTGTCATAGGTAACAAAAAGAGGGCAATGTTTCAACCACAACATATGTTAAGGTTTTAACTTTCATATACGGCACGTATAAAACCACCACCAATATTCTCCAATTTTTATACTCATGCAAAGGTATCTAATATATTTGAATATTAAATCCCAATAAGGCTAAAGTAAGAACATTATTTTGCTTGCCACAAACATCTATTACAGAGAGACTTCAACATAACAGAGATATATTTGATATTTTCTGCTATGTATATGAAGCATATATAATTGAAGACATAGCAAAGGATCCTCGGTAGTTTGTTCTTCATATCATTTCTATCTCTACTGTTATTGAAATTAACAACAAGCTCGTTGTTTATTTTGAAGCAACCCCTACATATCGTAATACACTATACCATGTATCACTGAGCACATGTTCATGAGAGATGGGAATTCGTGCACCCTTTCAATTCCGCACATTCTGGGCATTTCCATTTTCATTGTAGTGGAGAGTATTTGGTTTATTGAAACAAATTGTTTGTCACAACTTGTCCGTTAGTTGATTTTAGTGTCTATATTTCCAATCATTGATTTGGGATGTCGAGAGTTGCTATAGTTTAAGCCCATAGAGAGTGCTCTTCAGATATTTGAGGTTTCTTCTGTCGTTTTGCATTTATACCATTCATTTTTTGAAACCTTTGGAACAAATTTTCTGAGTAAGATCCAGAATTGTAAAATATATTCCGCTGCATGAATATTTAATAAAATTTCAACTAATATCGATATTCATGTTACTTCACTACTCAGAACACGTACTATTTTGTTTTATTGGAATCGTGAACGTGTGATAAATGATAATAAGAATGATTAAATCCGCAAAATCTGGTCGAATTTTAGAGATATATAATAAATAATAAATATAAATACAAAAACTGTTTAATTGTAACAAACCCGCCATTAAAACGAACAATATTGTACAGACATATTCACTATTCTATAGGGTTATGGTTAAGTGATGCACAAAATTCATATAACGAAAAATGTCCACTTTTGCAAACAATTTGGAAAACAGTCAAAAATTTATTTTATTGCGTGTCTTTTAGCATAAGTCGGAAAATTAAACTTTAAATTAATCGAAATTATGATATTAGCATTCTGTTGATACGGAGCTGGGTTTTCTTAAAATATATGATGAAGCCTGTTTCTCTGCATTATATGAAAATAATTAGGGTATGGCGTAACAATAAACAAGAAAATGAGGAAAAACGACATAAACTCAATTCTAGCAATAACTTAACTAAATCCAACCAAAACTTCTTATGTATGTATGTATGTGTATAGATATCCATAATAACGGATAACTTTATGTTGAGCGTAAATATTTATGGTTAATACTCATCTATACACAGAAATGCTACAAGACTGGAACGAATTAGACATGAAAAGCATCATATAACTTAGTAGATGATCGAAAACCAGGTCTACTATCGCCTTGGCCTATGTCGTATTGTGAACGAGACACAGCTTGAACCATTCCTGTAAGAGCTAGTTTTGGTTCAATACATTTCGTGAAGGTTGTCCAAAATTGGCTATTGTGCCAGAAAACACCAATGTCATGTGAGATTGTTGCACTTGGGCATTATTTGTATCCGCATACATTCAATATCAATGTGTATAAGATTGTGACATATGAAGAATCACTGAAAAACAAGACTTTGAAGCAAATGGTCGCCTATTTTTTAGGGAATCACTGGACATGTTCCCACCATCCCAACAGAGTAACCCAGAATGGTCAACTCTGAATGGTATACCTGCATTTGTTTGCCATAAGTGGTCAAAGAAATTAGGGAAACCATTCACCAAAAACTAAACATTCTCCTCCACGATAATGCGAACTCTCACACATCAAAAACGATTTTGAACTGTCAAAACATCGAATTGATGGGTCATCAGCCGTACAGTCCTGTTTAGACACCCAATAATTTCTACTCATTGTCGCGGATCAAAAATAAATAGTTAATACAACGTTTTTCTACATCTGATGAGGCGGCTGATGCGTTAAAATCACATGTTTTTAGGTACCTTCATCAGAATAGAAAAAATGCTTCCACAATTGGCTCAAACCGCATGCAAAAGTGTATTGATGTTCATGGAGAATATTTTGAGAAACAATAAAGCCATATCCAATAATGAATATTTGTTTTTATTCGTCTCAAAAGTGACAGCCTTCGTACCTCTCTCGATTTTTTTATGTGACCTCTACTTAAATTATGTTTTTATCATGCAGAAAAACAAACTTCATTAAATAATTAAGATTAAGTAGCTTCTATTAAAAAAAAAACAAATAATGACGTCATAACTTTGACAAATTTGGCTTTTTATTTTTTTATAATCACGTCAAAAATAGTGGAAAAAGAAAAAATGCTTGGTGTGTTTTCTTAGAAAATAACGTCTTCTATAATCACTAGTGAGATAGTAACAAAAATTGTAGAAAGCATTTCATATGAGAGAAAAAACTGATGCGGTAATTTCAGAAACATGGAAAATGCATTGGAACTCGTGTCTTGCACTTCTACAACTTTTTATTACTAATCCAATTCAATGTTAATGCGCTATATTAACGTTATTTTTTGTGGTTTTCTAGCATTGTAGTCGACCCTTTAAAAAATTTAATTTTTCTCAGAATTTCTCGTAAATCCATCAATTACATGGATACTTTTTCAAAGCGCACTTTCTCCTACCCTAATATAATAACGTACCTACTTAACAAGGAATTTAATATCAGTTTCCCTCTATATGGTTACATCTATTACACAGTTAGATATGATAAGGACAAGCTAGATGAAGGATCAGTGTACAATTCCAGAAAGGTTAAAAGATACATCCTTTCCTTAGTAAGGGTGCACATCTGTTAAGAAAATGCAGCAGCAAAGTATGATCATGGAATCAAAGTTGATTCAACGTATCGGAACTGTGAAAACTACAATACACATGACTCTGTCATTTCCAAGTTCTTATTATTACAGGAAGAAAAATAGTGAGATTTGATCTACTGGAAGGGGCAGTTACTCCCGGAGAATTTTCCAATCCTCTATGATTCTTCAAGGCTAGGGCAATCAATCAACGCACAAATCTGCAAATAAAGTAATAACAAGCTTCTAACTAATGATAAGCTGGTAATCAATGATGTGAGTTAAAACTAAAGTGAATGTTTTGAGAGTATAGAATAAATCTTGAAATTTATGTCGAATTTTTATTTCAGATATTTTATACAAAAAGTTATATTTAGCCATAGACAAAGTGAAAAGTCATCATCATCAACTCATCATATTACAGAATAAAGAGCAATTTATATGAATTATGCAATAATTCAGTACATGGAAACAAACAATTCTTGTAATAAAGTTTGAAAATTATTTCGTTTTCAGCTAGTATACACAATGAGTAACAAAAGTAATTAACAATAAAAATAGCTGTTCATGTAACAACATTGTAAAATGAGTCAAACTTGGAAAGAAAAATAATTATTATGTCCGTGAACAATTTTCCTTTGATACTCGACGTATGTAGTTTATTTCCATTCCATGGGATGTAGTTCACAATGGAATAGGAGAAGACCGAAAAACCGATATATCAAGTAAAGCTTCCTCCACAATATACATTTTAAATTTGTCTTGAACTGATATTTCCTTGAGCAAAGCAAGCAATTCAAACGGATATATCTGAAGGTCTAGATAAGAAAAACCTTTTATTATACATCGCACATAGTTGTACACTATTATTTTAAGTCCAATAACAATCTATGATTCTCTGAAAGAGAAAACATTAGCAACAGTCGACGAGGCGACACCTGAGCAACGTACTAATACTGGCGGGTACTTTCATAACAGGGGCTATAAAGCTTTGTCTAACACCAGGAGTGGCAGTCACTCGAGATCAATCTCCACTGCGAATTGTCCTATAAACACATGAAAGCCACTCGTGACAAGAACGCTTTGTCTTAAACTACGATAAACATGTAACTTTGAGAAAAAGTTCTCAGTATTCTTGGATGAGAAAAAAGTTGGAAAGACTCACTAGAATTAATCGAATTTCTACCATATCATGGAATACAGATGCCTTCAAAAACGCAACAAGAAAAGAGACAGGAATATACAGGACAAGAACTGAATACTTTAAATCAATTGCACCTTTCAAGCGAAAGCTACAGCTCATATAAGGTATAAACAATTTAATTTGGATAAAAACTTTCAGCAATAAAAAAAAAGCATTTAGCACACTATTAATAAAGTCTAAGTTAACTATGAAATATCTAAGAGCCTTAAAATAAATTATGTAAAGAAAAAAATTTTCTCAGAGGTATGCGGAACAAAAAAACTTATGTTCTGGTGAACAAGGGGGAAAACACTTAAAATCAGAACTGTAGAAAATAGAAAACTGCACTTGACCACTGAAATGGGAGTTTATATTCCATCTTAAGCACTGTTCATTGAAAAGTATGTCCGCGAAATACAATATTTACGACCTCTTTTCTCTATACTATCATGAGCAAATCATGCGTGATAAAATTGGTTATCCTTAGAATTGAGGTGGTAATTTAATTATGTCATAACTAGTGGATGTTCTAAATGTGAAAATTGCACTATTAAATTCCCAAAATTTCGACACATAATAAGAACTTTACTTTTGTTATATTTTGTCATATTGTAAAACGGTTTTTTTTTCAATATTCCTATAATTGAATCCCTCTTTATTTTATTTTTCTAAATGTTTCAAGCTTTTCTTCTATCACAACAATTTTACGCTTTATCCACACCTGTTGATGAGACGTGACTAATATATTTATAAGAGACAAACGCCAGTAGAATAAATATTGGAGCGCTCACAGTATCTTCAAGTTAATATCATTCGTAAACTGAAATTCGTTGTCTCAAACTGATTTCGTTAACCGGCGAGTTATTTTATTTTGAAATTCAGCTTTCATGTGGTATTTTGATAAATCATGTTTGAGGAATTCTTGGGAGACGTATATATGAAGCATCCGTGTAACGTGATCGCTAAAATCAATCTAAAGAGCCACATAATTCTGTAGATACACTCTCGCAGAATACTTATGAGATTTCCCGGATAGGTCGAGCCGCAGCCTTATATATGTACCAATTTCTAGTACAGTAGTTACTTGTTAAGAGAAAGCTATGAATATCAGATAACAGTTGATCTTGAAAGGTTCAGTTTTTGAATATCTCTTTTTACTATTATGGATTAAATGTCATTAAAAGGAAAAGAATATTCCTATTAGGATATCAGTACGAACATTATAAATGATTGTATTCTCAAATTTGATCCTCACTTGGAAGCTATTATTTATAAAGGTTATATGAAAAAAGAGGATAATGATTTCAATTTACTTCACAGGAAAAACTACAATATGATCGATTATTTTACTAGTAACGTGATCTACGAAAAATCACAAGAATGTAGTCCGAGCAGTTTTTCGAAGATTACATCAAGTTATTCGTAAAATAGATGTGGTATACCAAGGCATTTTCTCTTTCTATAAGTGGTTTGGGCTAACTTGTACTCAGTATTATATTCGATTGGTTAAGCGGTATTCGTGACAATTATACAGAGGTCGGCATAAGACAGTCGACTCTCTCGAAAAATCAGCAGGAGGTCTCGTGGGCTCCTACTTTTTTGAAGGTCACTTGACTTCAGTACTTTTTTGAGAGTCACTTGATAGACCAAAGTTATCTGGAAATACTCGAAGACATCCGTCATTTCATGGATGATGGAGCTTCGCCACACTACGCGTTATGAGTGCTCATTTTAAAGAATGGATAGGTAGTCGAGGATTCGTTGAGTGTCCCGCACGATCATGTCACCTGACACACTGTGATTTCTTCCTGTGGCGCCTTCACAAAGACCGCGTTTTTGTGAGTAGACCACACACCCTTTCTGACGTCCGAACTGCAATTAAAGAAGAATTTAAAACTCTCCACGAACCGCTTGTAACGCTTTGCAGGACCTGCCTCTCCGTTGAAAAACGTTGCCGTAAACGTATTGATCACGATAGGCATCAATTTGAACACTTACAGTGATCCTTTTTCGAATCCCTTCTGTAATTGCTTTCAATGAACTCATTTTGACGCTGTATATTTTTTTCTTAATGCAAATTTGTTGCCTGACTCATGCCTACCTCATGGCATCAATTTTGATAATAATCATTATAATCGTTATTATATGAATTATTGGGACTTTTAATGAAATTATCACAAAACTCTGTTCTCTTAGGATTACACGTAATGACACTTTCAAGTTATGCTTACTTAAATATCACTTATTTCTAAATGGTATACAACCCAAATGGGGTTAACTTTGGCATCAGACTAGGATGACCATCTATTACTAATACTAATTCTAACAATACTATTTTACCTATATATACAACTTTATCATATATAAAATCAGTCACTAGTAAACTTTTCGAAATCTTTTATCAAAATAATATGAAGGTAGTACAAATAAAACCTTACACTTCAAGCTGCCTTCACTAAAATCAAAGGTATAGCACCGACTAATATATTGACTAACATAATTTATGGAATTCCTTGTTTAATTTGTGACAAAAAATTACATTTGTTAATCTAACACATCACTTATCGATGATTTAACCTTGCACAAAAGTGACAGTAAATTATAACATGATAGATAGTCGCTTGACAAACACGTTTTCTATGAGAATATTCTATGGATTATAAATCTTACGTGTTAACAAATGAAAATAACTACAAAAACAAAATATAGTGTTCATAATTATCAGTGTTTTGATTAGAAAACTGAATTAAATAACAGTGTGTTTATATATATATATATATATATATATATATATATATATATATATATCGTTTAGATTTTGAGAAAATAAATTATATAGAAAATTTAACATCACCAGTAACAAACTAACCTTATCCAACCTATAAAAATTTAATTTCGTTCATAATCTAGTCTATGAAAAATTGAATGCCATTCATAAACTAACCTATAAATATTCAATGTCATTCGTAATGATTAAGCAGAACCTATGTTAAAATTTAATTTTCAAATAATAATTGAATAGCAGCAAGAATAAGGAACTCCATGTTTATGTCAAGAATTATTTTAAATTGATTCAAGTAATTTTTAATATGATTATATTTTTATACATATTCTTACATATTCTTACTTATTCTTACTTCTGAAAAGTCAGAAAATTTATAAAAAGTAAATTCTTAAGATCATAAACTAGTTGGCAAAGAGTAACATTGAAATTTACATATTTAACTATATTGATGACCTTGAACCATCTTCTTTATTTAGAGAACTATTATATGAAAGCAAAAATTGTCGATCCTATCATTGACAATGAATCAGAGAATTCAAGTGCACAATATTAAAAACAACCCTGGTATTCGGCCTTAGGAAATACTAAAGTTAAAACTGCTACACACACCTTTCTCCACTATATTCCATAAAACTTATCCAAGAACAAATAAACTCACTAATTTCCTCTTTTCGACAATTATGAACTGTAACTGAAAACTCCACAACTCATACATCTTTACATCAAATTGATAACATAAATCAGAAAATATTCGCAAATTTCCCTAACAAATTATCCAAAATAGCATTAATCAATCCTCTGGGATCTCTCATAAAATTCATATATCAGGAAATCTAGACGAACAAAACGCTATAGTATTTTTTAATTAGAAAATAGCCAAAATAAAATTAGAAGAAAACTCAATAATCATATTTCACTAAACAAAAAATCCATGAATGTTTTAATTGATACATTATCAACATTAAGTAGAAACCAAATATCAATTTTCGACAAAATAAGAGAAATACAAACAATATTGATCGAATCTGCAGGACCGGAGACGGTCCTCCATCTAATGTGAGAAGTATACAATTAAATCGTGGGAGTGATGAAACATAATTGAGAATAAAGTAATAATCTATAATTACCAGAATCATATATTACTAGTGAGTAATTCCGAAACATTAATATGAGAGAAAACTAGATATAAAACAAATCAGGATTATTAATACCGATAATCCAACTATCGATAATTATCAACAAAAAAGCGATAAACGAATATTGGTAAAAACTAATAAAAATAGAAATTTAAACTGATAAAAATACAGACCCGGACGAAATCCAAATAGCAAAATTAATTCACTATAACGTAGCTAGTCGAGTTTTATCAGTCCGGGTAAGTGTTGAGGGCTGAATTGAGTAGGTGTCTAGCGAAACTAAATGGGACGTGGAACTCGTTAGGGTGCGTTAAACAAAATTAAAAAAAATGAATGATACAAATGGAAAGGACGATATGGAAACAATAAAAGGAATGTTCTTACAGATAAAAGGTAATCTCATGAGCATGGAAGAAAAAATAGACAGAAATTCATATATTATAGATGAATCAAAACAAGAAAATCGAAGGCTTAATCAAATAATAGCCGAACAAATGGAACGACTGAAAAATGTAGAAAGAGAAATGAGGCGCAACAATATAATAATTCAAGGAATCGAAGATGGGAAAAATGAAAGTCAACAAAAAATAAAAGGAAACCAATTCTTAAGGGGGAAAAAGAGGTAAAAGTCGACCAGGAAGCTGATTTATCTGAATACTACAGAATAGGAGCATTTAAAAATGAACAAGAAGAGACCGATTATAGTTAAAATCAGAAAATGAAAACAAAAAATTAGAAATTATTCAAAGAAAGTGCAAATAGAGAGAAAAAAGTTGTTACCTAGGGTGAAATTAGCCAGAGAACAAGGACACGACGCAAGGCTTAAATATAACAAACTAGTTGTGAATAACAAAATATATGGAGAAGAGGCATATATGGAGGTCGACAAAGTCGACAAAAAATGACGACAAGAAACGTGTAACCAGCGATCTTCACCCAGAAAATGGAAATGGGAATAAAGAGAAGAAGTCAAAAAGCTAGTAATTAAAGAAAAGAGCATTGATATATTGGAAGTCGACAACGCAATGGAATGAATGGCTAAAGGTAAAAACAAGAAAAACAAATGGAAGGATGTAGTGAGAATGGCATCATGGAATATCAGGACACTGCTGGAGATGGGAAAAATGTAAGAATTGCAAAAGAAATATTGGAATACAAAATTGACATATTGGCACTCCAAGAAATACGACGGAAAGGAAAAGGACAAATAAATAAGGAGAAATATACTCTATTTTATGGCGGGGATGATTAACAAGGGAGGAATGGTATAGGTTTTATGATCAGTAAAAGAATGGAAAAAATGTGCTAGATTATGAAGTGCTAACTGGGAGAATATCAAAGCTAAGAATAAAAAATAGTATAGGAAACAACAAAAATTAAGATTTACGCACCAACAGAAAAAGCAAAAGACGAAGACAAAGATGAATTTCATGAAAACCTGGTTAAGGTATGCAAGGACGTTACAAGACATGATACATTATTAATTATTGGAGATATGAATGCAAAAATAGGAAAAGAAGACTACTTAGGAATTGTAGCAAGAAAACACACACCCTGCACGAAACAACTAACAATAATGGCGGGCGTATATGCAGTCTAGCCGAGAAATTCAACATGTATATTAGTAGCACTTAGTAGCTTCCAATATAAGACAGAACATAAAATTACGTGGATGATACCAGGTAGTACCAAGGGAAACCAAGTATATCACGTATCAATATCAAAAAGAAGATCAAAAATGATACAAGATGTAAGATCATACAGAGCTGTTCACACCGATCATCACTTAGTAATAATCGAAATTAAATTAAGAATGGTAAATATAGTGAACAAGGCGATAAAAAAAATGGAATGTGCAGAAAATGAAAACGAGGGAGGAAGAACACGAAAAAGAAATATAAAAGCAACAACAAAAGGCTAAAGAAAAATATACTATTGATGTGCGATGGGAAGATTAAGAAAAGTGTTATAAATGCAACGCAGAAAGTCATTGGTACAAAAGATAGAAGAAAAAATAACGATTCGTTTGACACGGAATGTACAATAAAAATTAATGAGAAAAAAGAAGCTAGGCCGAAATGGCTAAGAAGTATGGAACAAGAGGATTATAATCTATATAGAAAAATAAGAAAAGAAAGCACCAAGTTAATAAAGACGAAGAGAATAAAATGGCTAAATGCTAGTATGGAAACTTTGAAAATGACAATTAAAATAATGTAAAATTATATCAACATTCAAAGAAACAAAATAGGAAACGAAATACAACTAATATTAATAAAAAAGAATGTAGTCAGTATTTCAAAGAATTATTTACGGAAGACGACAGTGAATACGAGGAAGATGATATAATTGACAATGGTACCATATTAGACAATGAAGAAAAGCCGACGGAAGCAGAATGTTATGAGATCATAGACAAATTGAAACACAGGAAATAGTAAATAAACTAATAAAATATGGAGGAGATAAACTAAGGTACAAGATGTTCAAGATCATAGAAAGAGTATGGGAAACAGGAGCAATACCATGAGAGGTCTACTGGATTGATTATACCAATACTGAAGGGGAGAAATCCCAACATATGTAGTAATTATAGAGATATTAGTTTGCTTGATACTGTATACAAAATACCAGAAATTGGGGAATACCAAAAAGGTTTTAGGCAAGGAAAATCTACAGTAGATGTCATACATACTATAAAGCAAGTGGCCGAAAGCTATGAACACAACATTAATATGCAAATGCTAATCATCGACTTCAAACAAGCATTCGACAGTATGAAAAGGACGATTATAAAGGACATGGAAAAACTATAAGTACCCCATAAGTTGATACGATTAGTGAAACTGACTATGCTAAATTCTAGGGCAAGGGTAATAACAAAAAATGGACCAGCTGAGGAATTTCAAATAAATGCTGGGGTAAGACAGGGTGATGGACTCTCAGTGGTATTGTTCAACATTGCAGGCGAAGGCATAATAAGAGAATATAATATCAATGGAAGTATCATTGATAAATCAATAGAAGTAATGCTAATGATTTGACACTAATAGCAAGAGACAGAAAGAATCTAGAGAACACATTAGAGAAATTTGTAAGAGAGGCAGGAAAAAGAGTATTGACAATAAATCAGAAAAAGACAAAATATATGAAAATTGAAAACATTTAACATAAATGACCTCATCTTCGAAGTAGTCGACACCTTTAATAAGTACTTAGGAACAATGATAAGCAACAAAAATGACACAGAAAACGAGACAAAACAAAGAATTCATGCGAGATATAGGACATATAATAAGTACAAAACTATAATGCAGAGCAACAAAATTGAGTCTACAAGATTGCTATAAGCCAGTAGTTACATACGCCGCTAAAACATTGAGGCTAACAAATATAGACAAAGAACAACTAAGGACATATGAGAGGAGAATAATTAGGAAAATTCATAAACTAGAAAAAGTTTGACTATAGAAGACTAATGAACTATGAAATAAAGAATATATTAGGAAATGAGGATATAGTAAATACAATTACAGCAAAAAGAATACAATGGCACAAGGAAAATCACAGAATGGTAACCGAGCGACAAAAGATTGCCTGGTAGACCAAAAAATAGATGGGAAGATCAGATTGTGCACATATGGAAAATCTGGGAGTACGTGACTGAAACAAACAGATGCAGGACAGAACAGAACAATGGAGAACAATAGTCGAAGCTGCAAAAATATGTGATGTACTGTAATTAAATAGGGTAAAATGTGGGCTGACCAACCAAAAAAATACAGGGTCAAAAGAGCTCAATTTTGAGCGGCTACATTTCTCAATAGAATGTATAGTATTGTATATATATAGGGATATTATAGATAAGTTGAAATTCAATTTAGATCTAATTCCAAGATTTTAAACAGATATCAAAAACTCTATAAGTTTTTCTATAATAAATGCCGTACAACCTAGATTAATCTCTCCAGATAATTTCAGAGAAGTGATAACAGATTTACACAGATTCCACAAAAAAGTTTTTATAAGATAGTAAAAACAAAAGTAGTTTATTCGAACAATAAGTTTTCTATAAAGATTTTCCTCTGGTCCGCCCAGACTCTTTTCCATTCCAAATATAAATCAGACTATTATTATTCCTTAATCCCCTTCAATTCGTACCAATACCAAGAAGAAGAATGTACCGATCTGCAATCAATATTTCTGTATGAAGAGAATCGAGTTCGACCAACGAAAAAAACATTCAGTAATATATGACATAGTAATAGCCACTACATCGGTACTTTCTCAGAGCGAACGACGATGTGACTGAATTACAAAGATAGAGACATCGCAATTTTACATGGCACTCACCTTTTTGTTATTACACTCAGCTACCAAATTAAAACCTCATTTGTGCCATATTCGAACGAAAAAAGTATAATTACAGGACACGCCCTAACATTGGAGGATATTACCAAAACCTCTTTCCCAATTATAAAGGAACAAAAATTGAAAATATAAAAAGTTCACCTGGATAAACTTCACCAACTACTTCTTCAAGAAAAGGACGAAAAATCATTAGAAGAAATTCGAACCTACCGCCACATCTCTCTATATAGCCTTAGTAGTAACACGGTAATAATCATAAACATAAACACTTGATATTGAATTTTTCTATAAGAAAAGAAATTTTATTTGTAAGAGGTCATTAGTCTGATATAACAGCAATACGATATTTCTTTATTGTTAATTATAATAAATTTGATAAGAATAACTTTTAACTTCATTTTAGTAAAATTAAAATTTGTGTAAAATCAAATGAAAGTTAAATGAAATATATTTTGTTACTTCAAAAATATAAAGTTACCTAAACATATGGAAAGTAAAGTAACCATCTTTATTTGGTTAACCCATCTCACCTCAGAACATAATAATATGAACGACCTATTCTTTTCTTTCTCCAATGATATGCAAACATCATATTCATGAAGTTAATGTGCATACATGTCATCAATTTATAGAGCTGTAGAAACCACCATTGTATTGTTAATTTTAGCGCTATCATCCATCTTGAATAGTACCCCAATTAAATAATTTAATTCATACTAGGAAATCTTCATCCTAGTTCCTAGAAATTTTCTAAATAACCTTGAATTAATCACAATTATTCCAATGAATCAATCAACTAATATTTTGTCAAGTTAGTATATTTTAACGTGAAAGTATTATTAATATTAAAGATTATTCTGAATGATATCGCGAAAAGCCGTTAGGTACGAGTGCTTCCATAAAAAAGCGCTTTTATATCTCTATATCTCTATAACTTCTTTCATATTGGTCACATTATTACACCCAGTATAATGTATTATAAGTACTCTGTATCGTCGCAGTGCTTTTGCGAATCTTGTGTTTTCTCTATTAGTGTCAGTTGCAAGCTCTCCCAAGTTTATTGAAAGTTACTGCAAAATGACACACCCGACGGCTAGATTATAGCCCGGCAAAGTCATATTTTGTTTTCTATTCCACTTTGGTGGCTCTCTCTAAAAATTTATTACTGTAGAGATGGAAGGTTAAGATGAAAAAGGCATGAAAGAATATGCTGTAACCAGCACTCTTACGAATGAAAAATAGAGTCTTTTACGGAAGTTCTTTTTGAACTTGGAAATATTCATCGATCTCAATGTGATTTCAAAATTCTTGATTTAACCCTCGAATAATATAACAGGATAACAGGAATATTGAAAAAATATCCGTAGCTAGTCTTTTTCTGGTGCACGAAAATTATAGAATTTCAAGTTACCAACAATACTGAAATTTAAAAAAAAATTTGTTTTGAGAAATACCCATCTCAATTTCATACGATCAATCACCTCCTGAATTTTGAGGCATGAATTTAGGAACATCCTCTATGTAGGGTGTGGAACAGCCAAATGGTATAAATTCGTTAAAAAATAAATCAGGGCATGCCGAGAAAAACACTTGAAAACATCAATTTTAATTTTTAAATGCGCATTTTTTTTCAAAAATAATTGTACAGGGTGTATCACGTAACAATGGGCAATACCATCTTTCTCATTTTAGAAGCAAACCCCCGGTCTATTATTAATTTTTTGGATTCCACAGAAAATTCTAGACATAATTCATGGACAATGTCCTTGCCCAAATCCAACGGAAATTTAGTGTTTTCAGATTAATCACAAAAATAAAGTAAGTTGAAAAAAAAATGATTTTATTTCATAACTTCGGTACAAAGTAACCAAAAAGGGGAGTAGTCATCAGTGTCACTGCTATTATCGTTTGAATTAAGTTAATTGTACCCACGTGATAGTATGAGAAAAATGGCTCATGTAACAGAAATGCGCAGAATCACCATTCCGTTTGTTATGGTGATAAATGATTGCTGGCTAATTTCACAAAAATTTCTAAATTTGCTGCCTATATTCCAAGGAACTCATAGTAGTTTCGCGAGCTTGGTCATGTAAGACAGATGAAAATGTAGCTGCCAATGCAGTAAGTGATTGGATAAATGCTTGTGTTTCAAGAAAACCCACATAATTCTAGTCGTAAGCTTTTCACTATTCAAGATTAGCCACACATCAATTTTTGGAATATTATTAATAGCAGCTCAGGAGCTCACGAAAGATCATTTCGATAGGAGAATGTATTTTTGTAAACAAATGGTAGCAATGTTAGATAACAATGTGATCTAATTGGAAATTGGCTTTTGGCTAACTTTATCCAAAGTATACATTTCCTAGCTTCATTTTAGGGAGCAAAGTGACGTGATGGAGTGGAAAATGTATCAACCAAATGGTTGAGAAAAAAAATTATTGCTAAAATTTCTAAAAAATTGCAGAATTTTTAGAACGACCTAATGCCATAAATTATACCGGGCATAGTTTCAGAAGAGCCCCGGTAAATTTGCTTACAAATTCTGTTTTAAATCAACACAAAGGTTGGAAGTCTAAGAATATCGCTGAAGGATATGTGCAGCAATTTCTCGCTTAAAAGCTAAAAATTTCGAAATTATGGGAGGCATTGAAGTTAATGAACTTGATTGTAGTTAGCCAAGTACGAGTACTTCTAAGGGAGATCAGCTGAATAATGATGTTAATGAAAATATCCCGAAAACTGCGTTGGCTCCAATTCTCACTTCTAGGTCGTATTCAAACCACCATTGTTCAAAATTGCACATTGACATTAGTATCAATAGTAATTCTGCCACAAATTCAAAAAATGTGGTATGCAAGAATGAAAATACATGCCTGTAAGTTATAATGTTTATAGTTTATAATAGTTTATAATGTTTTAGTTTTAGTTCTTCAATCAATTTTGTTTGTTAGTTTCCTAAATAAATTATTCAAAAATGACTTGTTATTTGAAGACGGAAAAATCATGTGTATAACATGGGAGTACAGTGCCTTTTCCTCCTTCGAATGAGTACTTCATCTCGGGAGGAAAAGAAGAACTGAACTTGGAAATCAGTGAATAAATACACTAATGCATTCTTTCTTGCTTCATCTTTTGAGATTATCAAAGGTATATACGTTCCCCTAAGTGGCATAAGTAAGAATTGTTAATAAACCAGTAAAATATTACTATTAGTAGGTTCAAATATCATTTAATTCTATGAAAACCATGTTTAAAATGATATCGAGATTGTAACATGTCAATCGACCTGTTACGTTTCCAAATATTTTTCCATTTCGTTAATTCGTTATTGTGGCGGAGTGAACAAATATGTTGAATGGTCAATTTCAATAACAAAAATAGATGAATTCATTTTAGACCTTTCGCTCTATTCGAATAGTTCAAAATAGCAATCTCGAGTTCATACATTTTTTATATATTTTTCACCGGAATCAACAAATAAAAAGTGAAATCAACTAAATTTGTGGTAATATCAATTTTCAAACTCGCTGGTGTTTACTTTCACAACTTAAATTTTGCTTTTCTTGTGCAGACTTCATTTGCTGTTTCATGATTATATTATTTGGGCTTCTCTATTATGTTTTCCTTCAATTTCCTACATTCTATTTTTCTTACTAAAAGATCTGTTATGTCGTGGTAGAAGATTAGATGATTTAGGCCGTGAAGGCCTGAGTTGATCTCGCTAACACGCTTACCTTTGTGTGCCCCGAACTGTTTACCAGTCAAGTAACAGCAACTCCCTAAGGAGGTATTTGGCTGTTTTTTCTTTGGTTCCCTTTAGAATCAACAAGAGCTATCGGAAGTTTCACCGATGTTCTTTACGTGGTAATTCACTCTCCTGAATTCCACTTTGGAATGACCTTCTAGGTCTAATTAGTTGGATAAGGCTTGCGTCTCGTTCACATCCCGCATTCGTGTGGATCTTTTGTTATTGAATATAGTATTGGGTTAGAAAGAAAGTTATTCCGGTACTTTGTTTATGCCTTTCACAAAAAAATTATTATTATAAATTTCAAACACTGATGTACCAGGTGAGTTCATGGTAAGGCAATGTTTGATAATTCTGATATGAAAATTATCCTAAAAACTTGTGTTTGTGTGTGTGTGAAAGAAAATGGCTTGGAAGCAAGTCTATTAACCACAGAATTTTTCAATGATACTACTCAAATATCTTTCCTAAAATTTACTAATAGATCTAAAATTTGTTTGTTTTTTGTGCTTAAAAGGTGTGTGAGGCTAGAGGTGGGGATTAGTTTTATTTAACAAGTAACTCCAACAAATTGCATTATGAATGTGATTGTGAAGATAAAGGTTGATGATACTATAATACCCAGCCTGGCAAGATGAGCGGGATATCTCCCATGACCAGTTTTTATTCTAAGAATACTTGCTAAGTAAAATTTCGAAGTTGTGTATTTGAAAATATAGTTCGGGGGAGAGGGTAAAGCAAGATAAATTTGAAAACAGGTGTTATTTGAGAACCTAAAAAGTTTTAACAATGATTGTATATAAGGATATGGAAAGATATTCCAGTATAGTTCCAGATAGAGAACTTTCAAATGAGAGGCTTGAAAAAATTTTACAGTAATCGTAACTTTATAAGAAAAGGATACGCTAGAGATACTAAGAAAGTGATCAACTGCATAATAATTGCAAATTAATCCTAGGAAGATGTTCATTTTTTCTGTTGTCCTATTTTTCCATTTTCCAATAGGATAAATTACGGTTGACTTTTTAATATGAAGAATATTGCTATTTTCTCGAAGAATTTGGGAAATTTGAGGGAGTATCGAACATCAGATTTTAAATACATACGTGAAGATAGAGTATTGTATTCAACTATAAGTCCCATTCAAAAAGTGTCAAGAAAAGTAAGTTGAAAAAGTGAATTTACGTAGACATTTCATTTCTCTGAAGCGAAAAAGGGCACCACAATCGTCGTAAGATTCAAATCCCGCAATTTCTATCAATATGTAAGGATCTGAGAGTGAGTTGATATTGAAATAACACAACCAGAGCTGGAGATCGGGAGTTAGGAGTTTTCTGTGTGACATAAAAACCCAATCTAAGTTGATAGCAGCCACATGCTACAATTTCAACTTTTCCGGACTGTCGAAATAATATGAATTTGTGAGCAAATCCTTTTTTTATAACTTTCCGCGCATATGATACAATACCGCCATATATTGTGAAATAAGAATTTTTTGAATGAAACTTTTAGCTGAATTTCCGGATTTCAAATCATTGACAAGAGAAGTTTCATGAATATAAAAACCACTCCGCGTTTTTTCCTATTTTCAGTTGATAAACTTGAATAAAGAAATTACCATAATTCTATTATCTTACTTTTCTTACTATAAGTTTGTCCTGTAACTATAGTTTTTCAATATTTTACAGAATATTAGTACCATCAGCCCAAACGGTACTAACAACAAAAGTTGTTACACATAGCTCTCTGATAAAATGAACCATTAGAGACACTACTCTATACAAGAAAAACGACCTTTCTTAATAATGCAAGGCACTGGAAACTAGAAACTTTACTATTATTTGTTTTTAGTTTGGATGAAACTAATAACGGTGTAGGAAATAAGAAATGAGAAGTTCCCCTCATAATGTGTGAAAATAAACATAATTTATTTGCTGTCTTTTGTAGATATCCGACATAAATTCGATACTTTGTAGTATTAGGAAAGGATCCACCATGTTTTATGTTAATCGTTTCTTCGATAAAAATCGGAAAACAAGAGATTATGCTCATGCGTTCGAAAAAAGCAAAAAGTCCTCTTTGTATTTTCTAAATGCTAATACGATGATCCCTTGCTCCAATGCTGATCCATTTATAGAAAATAATAATCATTTATCATCATATCGCAACCTACAGAGTCGTGAACAGTGAATTTCTGGATCAATTATAACTATGATATATGATATACTATCTAACGATGTTTGCAGATTTTCTATATGTCACATTTCTTGAGACATGACGTCATCAAGTAGTATTTCAAATGTATAACCCTGTATTCGTATTATTTCTACTAGATATAATATTGCTGAATGTATTGATATTAGGTTAAGTGGGTCTCACAGATTACTATTTAACGACATCAAATTCAATTTTCAGTACTAAGATTAATATTAAATAGTTATCGCAGTATGTCAAAAAATGTTCATTCATTTCGACCTTTGTCTATTCCACAAGATACAAAATTCGATCCAATGACCACAACAATGAACTAAAAAATGATCTATTCAACCAGCCACTAGCAAAGAGAAGCTTGAAGAGATATGGCCAGAATATCTTCCACAATAAGTACTCTCAGAGTACCATCGATGGATGATTCCTGACTTATATATTACTCCTCTTAAAGAGTAGATTATAAAAGTGCTGTATATTAATAAAAAAATTGACGTTTTCGTCAAATCACATTTATTTCTAATTTGTCACTTTGGGTACCTACATTCCAATAACACAACGAAGAAAAATCAAATTGTATTAGTTGTTTTATCAAAATTTATGTCAGAAAATATTTGATATCTTATATATTAAAAAAATTGATGATTTCCATTCCGAGTCCGTTCAGGTGTTCTACCCAACCGATTTGCTTAATTTTTTTTTTTTAATGAAAGGTATTGATGCATGTATGTATTGATGATCAGCCATCAACCATAGGATTTCATCTAATTCTCACCATTCTCAAGTTATACTTAAATGCGATTTCCCCTTGTACATATGAACAGGGGGAAAGGCGGAGTACTTAAGGGAGTTTTCAAATATACACGTACTATCCTCAATATCTCAGGTTCTATTCAAGCTAGAGACGTTTTGGTTTAAGAACACTCGCTGAAACACCCTCTTTCTTTTGAGTTTTTGAACACTTAAATCGGTAGAGTTGGAGAGGACCTAGGTGCGGACATTCAATTTGGAGTTATGGATTTTTGTAGGTTTTTGGCAATTTTTCTACATTCAAAGATCTATATCTCATGTTCTAATATAGCTACAGAGATGTATGTAGCCCTATCACGTGGGAAATCGTTCAAAAATGTCAAGGTAGAGATTAAACCAAAGGGTCGACGCACAGCCAATGTTGTTTGGAAGGAAGTATTGTGAAAATACATAGTCTATTGTATTATGAACAATGTAGAAATGATGGCTGATTTTTTGACCGTGCCCCAATACTTTTTGTATACCTTTGACAACATAAGTATTGTTTGATTTTATGAAGAAGCTGTAACTATCCACATAGTCACTGCTGCGGAGCAGCACGGGTTCGGACTAGTAATACATTATTAATCACGAAAGCGATAGAATTATTTTATTAAAAATTTTTTGCTCCAGTAGGAATCCAATTAAATCAATTAATTTAAATTCATCTGATTGAAGACAATCAATCAGTTCAACATTATACTGATAACAGATTCTATGGGTTGTTTTCACTTTATCACGTCGATTTTGACGTTTCAAATATTTAATATTCATATAATATTAGTAGATCAAGTTTCGGTTATAATGCTGACATATTAAAAAATAACGTCTGCAGTGAAAAATTTGTATGATAAAATTGGCGTTGATTTTAAAGGATTGGGCTGTGAACTTGAGAAGAAAATATGGTACAGAGGTCAAAACCATGTGGAACCTAACGATTGAGTTATTACAAGAAATATATCATAGAGGAATTAAAGTTATTAGTGACTCATTTAAAAGTTTTGTAGTTCATAAAGCCCGTACTGCCCGCGATTTTATACTATGAAAACCGCAATCAGATCCCTATAAATAGTATTAAGTTTCGCGAAGCTTATGAAAATTAAGAGCCCCAATACAACCAACTCGATAAAACCATACTTGAATATTGACGTAGATCATAATCGAATTATCAACAGGATGCGTTTTGGAAATACATCTTTATCAGTTATATAAATCAACACGTCTGGATCATCACTTAAATTTTTCAATTGTTTTTTTGTTAATTGCACATTCAAATAAATTGTTTCTTCTTTCTAAACTTTCGAGAGCTTGTTACTTGGAATCAGTTAAACCTTACCTTAATCAAGACATCTCTAGAATTTCAGCTCAATCCACTCATTAGTTTGGTAGATATGATTTTTTGAATATTTGTATGTTGCATATCGATATTTGTGCATACGTATTTCCGATAATGGTTGAGCTAGCGATTTTTGAACAAGCTTTCGAAATCTATTATAAAGTTTTTTAAAAGAATTATCAATGCCCTTGGATTATTAACACTGATAATTGTTGGTTTTGGAGATAAAAACAGATGGTTGCAACAAGCCGCCGATTTGTCTAATGATACATATCCTGACAGTATTTCTCATATGTCCACGTCCACAATGTCACGAAAATTGGGAAAATTATATGAAACTGGCAGTGTAGAAATATTTTCAGTTGTGAACAAAAAAAAGCCACAAATTAGTTACGAGCTTAATGTAACTCTAAGTAAACAGGGAGAACCTGAAAATTCAATATCAAAAGTCAGTTTTTACAATAGTCATGCGTATTTCATTCATTTATTAACGGTATTAGTATTTCCTTGAATTTTCTTGAAACATTCAATGAATAATAATAGATTATCTCAAATCTTATCAAAATCGCAATAGTCGTTTTGAATTTATAACTTCCCATCGCGAAAAAACTAAGCGACTTAAATCGATTTATGTTTATTGAAAAAAATTGCTGGCATATTATTTTGTTATCACACGTTACTCTGATGCATCAAGTCTTAAGTTAACTATATCTAGCTATACCTACCTGTCAATTAGAATGATTATTGAAACGCAACTTTATGTTCCATTCAAAATAACATAAACAAACGATTTTAATATTAAAACTAATGTAAATGATGAATCTGATACTGTTTAATAAGTTTGTTGATATCAGATTCCAATTCACTCAAGAACAACTGCAAGTCGCCATGTTCGGTAACATACAAACGATTTCTCTTTTTAGTAAACAGCGTTTCCACAGAATTGATTTCACGTTCACATAAATAAGACGATAGGAATGCTATCAAGAATCGTTGAATGATTGATCACAATCCAGGGTACAATAATTGTGGTGTCGGTTTTTGTAGCAAAAATTCTTGATGGTCATTTTTCAACTTGATTCCATTTTCTTCTTTCGTTGTCAATTCTATAAGTTCTTCTTACAGCTGAGGTGATATTGCTGTTTCGAGATTTAAAAACGGACCCAACACCCAGACTGGTATTTTGAAGTTCAAAATGTTCTGGTATCGTTCGAAGAAGTCAAGTTTTCCAAATGTTGGCAGTAGGCAAACAAGTTGTCGTTACTGCAGGATCATCGTTCATCGCGTTGAAGTTAGAGATTCATGCCGTTAAACAATTTATACAGGTCTGTCATACTTTTTGATGTAATATAATTAACTTGTTGCGCAATTGTGTATCTTTGGTGTCCAAAAGTTGAATAGGTTATAAAATCGAGGCAGATAATTGCCTCTTGATAACCAACGAACTTCAGTATGAAACAGCAAACTGTTGAAGTCTTCTCCATTAGTAACACAAAGCTGATGAAATAATCATTCATAGAGCTGTTGCGGATTTTAATGACTGCCTTAATGACATGTCATTCACGTTTCTAGCAATCAGATATTGTCGATAAATAACAAAATATAAAGCAAGAATATCTGGAATTTTATTTTGAAATACACTATAAAGACTCTATAGTACCCTGTCAGTGCTGAGGCGCTATCAGTAGCAGCTGATATAATATTCTTCAAGGGAATTTCCTCCTCATCACAGAGCTTTTCCAATGATTTCGCCTTCTGTATCGGTGTCTGAACTCCTAGCAAACAATAGCTTTTCACATATTTTCTCATTTTCAATAAACCTCACGTGAAACAGCAGCAATTCTTCATTAGTTGGTATATTGGACTCATCGAGCTGGATTGAAAATTGACTAGTTCTCAGATTATGAATTGAAGGAATTCCTAGGATATTTTCCGCCGGTTCATGAGGCACAGTAGTTATTACTTCTTTTATTACTGGCACAATGATCTCTTCTCCGATGTTGTATGGTTTGCCTTTTTAAGCGATTAATAAAGAGATATTGTACAAAGTTTGGAGTTCGGCATTATCTTTATAAGCAGTCACCGAAAAAAGTTTTGATACTCTTGGTTGAGCTTTACGCTTCTTCTCTAAATATTGAAAATATACTACATTTTTTTCTTACTTATCTGGATGCATTTTATTCAAATAATCTTGCAATCTTAAAGGCTTCATCTCTTCTTTCAAAAATGTATTTCGACATAGGAGGTACAAAGGCCACGATGGGCTTGGGTTATTTCACTGAATTTAATATATTCCCCACAATATTGCTGTCTCTTCGTTTTTACTTTTGACAATGTTCTGTTGTCAGACATACGTAAGTTTTGAGCTCAAGTACTGCTTATCTATTACGCGCGAAACCACAAATTAATGTAAAAGAAATAAAACATTCTGTCGACTGTCAATCGTACTGAACAAGTATCTATGAACCAGCAGATTGATACAGGATTGCACAAATAATGTTATTTAGGAAAAAGTTGTTAAAATATGTTTGCTCACGGTATATTATCTACGAAAATTACCTATATAGGAGCACTTATACCTATTAAAATGCGAAATTCTTTTGTTGTATATATGTATATGTTTATTTATGTCTACTTTCATTTCAAAATGGAACGACCAAGTGACTTGATTTTGGAAATGGGAATAGAAGGACCAAATAGTGATAGACTAATTTTATCCAGAAAAACATATCATTTCCTAGGGATAATTAAATCTCTATTATGCACGATTAAATCCGCAGAAAAGTCACTGTTATTCAATATTTTTAGTTTTTGTTTCTTCGATTAATCAGGATTTGATTGAAAAAATTCAAGTACCTGTCAACCTACATATAATTAGGAATCGCCCTACAAGCCTCTACAATACCCCCATTTTTTTGGTCTCTTTCCGTCCACTTTTAGACCTGCAACGCCCACAAGGGGCAATGTCGTCCACTTTGGAAAGGACTGATATAGACCGATAACAGTAAAAACTTGTTTTAATATTCAAACGGATGCGAGATAACAGTGCATTTATATAATCGAACAATAATTAACAAAATACGTTTATTTCATGGAATTTACTGCAACCGATCCACTTTCTTGGTCTACCCTGCTCTTTACCCAGAAACCAAATTCAAACGAGCAAACTGCATTACTTCGTTTTAACCCTCTACCTCAAAAATTTCAGTTCTCTGATGTTTATATCTACATTCATGAAAGAAATATTGTTTACAGAATATAATTACTTTGTTATGTTCCATCACTTCATTACGTATGTTTTATGTGCAAATTCCTACCGGTAGATATCAATATGATTTTATTTTGAAATAATCCAATTTTCATGATATTCTTTGATTGGGAATAGTTCGACCCATCGAAGCGAATTTCGCGTTGTTCATTTAATACTGAGCTCTACGCATACAATATTCCTATTTGGGAATACGATCGATAAACGTTAATTAACAATATTGATTTGATAATAAAACAGTTTCATGTGAACGGTTCAATTCGTTCAATAAAAAAAATTCGCGAATTTCTACGCTTTCTCTTTACCTGAACACAATAGTCCGGGAGCCAGGTGAAAATTCGATTAATTATTTCCTTTTGTAAGTTAATTGGTGAGATGCATCAGAAAATTATGTAATAAAGCCTAGTGAACGACAGCTGTGGCTCGGTGGGGGGATAAACGGCAGTAGCCTCCCACGGACGACAAAAAAAAGAAATTCAGTCATTTCCTCCCAGATGAAAAAAATCAGCTAATACTGAGTCGAGGGAAATCTGGTCAACTGATGCAATATATGCTTCCGCTTAACTCCTACTTTATAACTTATCAGTATATCAGTATAAAGTATCAGCTGACGGTTTTTCCACCAAGATATATCCCACTGACTTATATATTTTTCACATCCATATATGAGCTATCATAAAAAAAATTTTATTTGAGTAGAAATCACTTAAATATAATTTTTTTTCATGTTCGAGACGCCATCCGACGTATAATATACTATAGTATAGTCAGCTGATTGTTTTGTTTCCTCGAAATATTGGAATAGTTTCACAAATTTTCAGTTTGGAGGAAATGACTGAATTTCTTTTTTTTTTCTCATCTCATTCCATCCACCAAGTCGCAGCTGACGTTGACTAGGCATCATTATACAACTTTCTGATGAATTCTACTAATTATATCTTAAGCGTAAGATGTATTTCTGTTGCTGGCTCCCGGACTTCAACACAGGTTCAGTTCAAGCGAAATGAGACAAATACAATACAATACGATCTACTTTCATATTCTCAAAACAACAAAAAATTTAAAAATAATTATTCTTATGGATTCCATTTTTAGTGCCAGAATGGCATATTTCGTTAATAAGAATTGTATAACAATTTCGATCGAGTACTGATTACTGGAAAACAAAAAATTTTCTGGTATTCTAAGTAAAATAATTATTTTGCCATTTCTCGGTATACTCATGTTAATAACCGCTCTGATTCTCTCTATCATATTAGTAGTCTGGAAAGTTTTATGAGCCTCATATAGGCGCAGTATTTTGAAAAGACTAAGGTTAAGACATTTGAATTAGGAGTTGGATAGTAATGAGAATTATGTCGATTCACACATCCATTTTTATTTGACTCACCTGCAAAAACCACCATATCAATAAACTCCTCTGGCGATTAATTTCAAATTGAACCCATTCACAAATTGTTACTTTTCTTTAAAAATCGGAATCAAGGAATTCTTTAAGGAATTGAGTATGATGAAAATTGTTACGTAACCGAAGATTTGTTTTATAAAATAAAAGGTACTACATTTGAAACAAGACAGAAAGGTTCCAGATTCCGTCTGCCCTGTATAGATATGGGGAAATAATTGAAATTCAAATTAATACGGAGATGAATAAGATAATTTTCTTTATTCAACGTATAGTAAACTACAGAGCGTTGGTTCACCTTCAATTTCCGCTTGTACGTGTTCATACCTCTGTATGTCACATTTATTATTTTTCTCAAAAACATTTTTTGATATCTCTTAAAATATATACCGAAATCTGTCGTGAAATATGTTTATACTTCAACTGAGAGAGAGAGAGAGAGAGGGAGAAATGCTTTATTGTCAAAAAATTGTTACAATTTGTAAACAAAAGCTTGTAAAAGCTAAAAAATAAAAATAAAAATAACTAAATATAGATAAAATAAATGAAATAAAATATCAATACACAGAATAAAACCATAATGAGTAACGAAATTATAGGTAATAGTAATAGGTAATAATTAGTGAATAAGTCCATAGCAAAAATTAAAGCAGTATGCAGCATGTCCAGAATTAAATATTATTATTAGAATAGAAGTCGTTGTTCACAGAGTAGAAGGCACTTTCCCGTAAATATGCCCTCAAATTATTGCAGAATGCGGGAAAAGATGATATCGATTTTATTTTAATTGACAAGTGATTGTGCGTTTTTTTACATTGTTAAATACTGAGCCCTAACTAATTCTGAATGTGGAGTAGGTTGGTGAAAGTCGTGCTCCAAGATTCTAAGTGAATAGCCCTGCAACGATCATTCTGAAAATAGAGAAGCGTGCTTACGAATTAGCCAGAATTTTCAATCTTTCAAAAAAGTCCCTGCAGTGAGCCATGCTGTTAAGTCCGAGTAAAGTAAAGTAAAGTAAAGTAAAGTAAAGTAAAGGGTGACAAATTTTTAGATGCCAGAATTTTAGAGACGATAAGAGTGAAGACAATCCATTTCAAAAATTGGTTCAAATCAGTTCTTATGAAAAATTTTCTATGGAATATACACAGAAAAAACAATTAACAATTAAGAGAGAAAATTTTGTACCAAGAAACTTTTCTTAATTCTTTTAAATTTTTTCTATTTTTCAAAATAGTTTTCTTGATTCCAGGTTTTTCTCTTTGAATGAAGTTAACAGTTTTTACAGTGTATCATAATTTGATTTATTAATTTACTTCTTAATTTGTGGATAAGATGTTGAAGTTTGAAAAGATCAATTATAGTCTCTATCGAGTAATGTTCTTATCAAAGCGTTGTGAAATTCTAAATTCTAATTACTTCTGAAAATGACGAAGCTTGTTAATATCTCTAGAAAATAATGGTTTGGATATAATGAATAGTCGTGATCAATCGTAGATATGCTATCAATATGTCAGGTATATATTTAGAAAAAAATCAAAACTGATTATATTCATTGAGCTGCCCATTTTTCAACTTTGGTTGGATCATGTACAGATGAATCGATAATAGAAGCAATCGACTTCTTTTCTACTTTACAAGAACTATTTCTTTACTATATATCCACACCGTTGGAAGATCTTGGTGCGGCGTACAAATTTAATGGTTAAGAGTCTTTCTCGAACTCGTTGGTCTGCTCGACATGATGCATGCCAGGTATTAGAAAAAGTGTGGTCTGCAATAAATGATGCATTGGAATTTATTGTCGAAAGAAGAGATGAAAAGCTGACTATGCAATCTGAAGCTACGGGATTGCAGCGATAATTACAACAGCAATGCTTGTTATTGTTTGGAATGTAATTTCATATCATTTCAATACTGATAGTGAGAAGCCTCACGAATGTCAGGCTGATTTATAATCCGTTGTGTAGATCTATATGGGACACAAACAACTTTCTGGATATGAATAAAAAGTCAAAACACTATCTGGAGTTCATGATTAGTATCGTTATGATAATCATCGCAAAAAAACAGAAGAACTCCAGTAAGATGCTTACGAGTCTGTTTCTTACCATATTCTAAGCACTTTGAGTGTACAATTAGCTGGGCGTAAAGGTGCAGGAAACCCGCCAATTTTTTTATGATCTATCTGAAATACACACAAAAGAGTTGGTAAATCTTTCCAATAAACTAGTCAGTAAGAATCCCAACGATTTCGAAGAGATGTTAGGCAATTAAGATATATTCTAACGGACTATGTACAAAAAAACTAGTCCAAGAAATTAATTTTAATGATATAGTCGACGTTTCGCGTGCACAAAAGCCAGGAATATAAAATTTTCAAATTGACTAATATTTAAAAAATATTAATCATCTTTCTAAGGTTTATAACTATTCATATCTCATGTTTATTAGCTACACTTAAAAATTATACTTCAATAAAGTAAAATTTTCTAGAAATAAAAACTTTCGATCAAAATTAATTGATTCCATTTTCTGAAGGGCGGCGCTTCGAATGGGGTCTAGCGCGGCAGCAAACCTAAATCCGTCACTGCAAACACTCCGAACACGCCGTCGCTTTTGAAAAATCGCGTGTGTTTTAAGAGCCTTAATGTCCACTTATACTTTAATATACTAATTTTATTTTCAAATAAGCCGCGTGTGTGCTATCACGTAATAGTATAGTAACAGTAGCAAAAAAATTGAGAGATAATAAGAAAAATTTTCGTATTCTTCATCATGACGATATTAAGAATGATATTTTTTGAAATCTCGTGTCGACCGTTATTCAGGTCAACGATGCAAACAGTTTTTACCATGATCTCAGTTTCTGGTGCTCCAATAATTCAAACAATTATGATAATTTTTTGTATTGAACTCTTTTCGTGATATATGGCGATAAGCACGCAACGATCATCCATAAGTGTGCGAGAAAGACATAGAGAGAGTTAAGTGTTCTGTTTTTTATCAGGTTGAGAACTTTTTAATGATGGATTAGGTTGCTTTTGTCCAATTCTGATTCTTTTTTCCTGCAGGTCTCGGGTTTGATACGTCTGTTGTTCTTTGGTTGATTTTAGAAGGGATCGTCGAAAAAATATTTTAAGTTATAAGTAAACAAGATTACAGAAAAATAGCTAAAGAAACACCTCCGAACACTCAACGTACTGAGCACCTAGAAAATGTTCGAAATACATATTGTCGCAAATGTTGTATTTCACAATGTTTGTAAGATATTTTACGCACATCAAAACATCATGTTGTAACCTAGTGAACTATATCCCTTTAAAACTAGTAGAATTAAAATCGACTTTGTGTACGAAATCCAAATAGTGTTCAGTAGCAAATCGTATCAAATCCATTTCAACCAATAAGCGATATTTATATAGTCTTGTGACCTATTGGAATGTGAAAACATAACCTTATTCTTCAAGTAGCGTCTCTGTCACTTTTTTATTGATATGTAAATATGTACTTGTTCGTTCAAAGAAGTGTTTTCCGAAGAAGTTCAATTAAAGAAAGCAGAAGAGTTGCTAAGAGTAACCGTTGCGAATGCTGTCAAGAGAAGAACTAAGTGTATCTTGCTCACACGATGATGGAGTATGTAAAGGAACAATACACATACAACGGTATGACTATGCGCGGGCAAGTACAATCTCTCTCGCACAATGTGATGTCATATTGGCATCAACTTGTGGAGTATAATGTATGCTGTATACCTTGTATAAATTTTATTTTAATTCCAAAAGTAATTTTTGATGCAAAGACAATAATGAACACATTTTGTATCATATGGAACTATCCTCTTCGAAATGCGCTAAAATATACATAAAGGGGTATCGTATCTAAATATTCCCAACCAGTCTAAAACAGTTTTTGTTAATAGTTCTACAAGTGAATAGACAACCACTTAGTATGATTATTAGAGGAAAATAGGAGTTGTGTATGTTATTTTGTGCTTCACGACATCCAGTTACCATATTTTAAATTAATTTTATCCTCTCGATAATTGCTTCGCCAAGTCCTTTTTTTAGAAACCAAAGTATTCAATACCTGTTTCTTTGGTATTTCGATTAGTGTTTTTGCATATAGCGACGGCATGATCTCATAATAGGAAGTACAATATTTTCAAAGAAAATAATAACAGGTCAACTATATACACAAAAAAAACACAAAAACCTAGTAAATACGTACAACTCTAACCTAATCTTAATAGTCAAGAAAACATTTTGATTACACCGTGACGTCATGCGCGAGAGGTATCAAATTTGAGCTGAATATTCAGCATATCAGTGTATATGTATCGTTTGTAAAGCCACACAATTAACAGCAACTGACATACATGAACTGCTATTTCTCAACAAAACTTTAGTGCGTACATCACCGGGGAAGCAACGAAATAATCAAGGTACATCTGAAAGCCACGCAAAATCTATGAGTATGAAATAATCGGGTCAATCTGATTCACACCCTATACTGTAAAGTAAATGTAGAAAATGTATATAGCTATAGCTATATTGATATTGTTTTTGCTTGTGAATTTGTTTTGAATTCTCTTTTTCGTGGAGGTTTTTTGTCGTGGACGATATCCATACTTTGACGATTCACATCAGTTTTCACATACTAACTAAATAACTCTCATCATCGCTACATAGCAGACAGAGAGCTCCCCTTAACTATTGCACTTCAATAATTATAGACTCATATTAATTATAATATAATGATATTTGTCACTGAAACCAAATTACACAACTGCAAGTATTTTGTATGAGTACAATGATGTCATTTATGGCGATTCTTACCTGAAGTGATGTGATACAGAAATCATTCACTTTATTGTAACTAAAAAAAAAGAAATTATCCACCTACATTATTATATGTTACCATTTCGAATCGAGGTCAGTGGCATATGGATCTGAATTTATATTCTAATATAATTATAATTGGAAATATTTGTGTAGTTTTGTTTTATAAATCACTGCTATATTCAATACTTTTATGCTGAATCAATTATTCAAATCACATCATTAAAGCGGCCATTGTTAATAACTAAATGTCGCTATCTGTAATGACTTCAATACTGAGTAAGAGTGACATCTGACACATTTCAGTTTCATTTATTATGTATGTATACAGAAGCATGGTACAGATCTTTGTAATATGCAATAGCGAGAAGACGTACAGGGTGTCAAACATAAGGTGACCCATATACTTCTCTCAAAACCTGTAGGAGTTATCAAATAACTTTAATTACGACATTCTTTATATTTAGACGGAGTTTTCAGATTATTGACTTTTCGATTATAAAGGGTGTCCCAATTCTTTCAGCATCGATATTAACTTTGGAATTTTAGATGGATGGAACCAACCTATTTGATTTCCGCACGAATTAGGGAATATTTGAGATTATTCGAATTTTCATTGAAAAATCATTATATTTGGAAAATTCCGTAAAATAAAAATGAAGCTGAGTGGCATCATTTGCAAAATGAATTTTTACTTACAAAATTTAGATTTATTGAATTTTTGTGATTTGATAAGTAAATAATAGAATCTCATTTTTTTGAATTGCACACCCTGTATATTATACCTTCAATAAAACACCTATAAAAATAAGAATCATTTCATACATACATGTCTTCTATCTATAGATAATGGTTGTAGAATTATCACCTTTTTTTCATTTTTTCGCCTATTTTATATTGATAATAAGTGAGTATTACATTTTAAAAAAAATCCAAATAGCAAATATTCAAAAATAAAAAACTATAGAAATATCGTACCCTTAAACAAATATTTGTATTTGGAATAATTCGTAAAAACACTTTATTTACATCTTAAGAGATTTAAAGTATGAATATGCATTAAATTATTAAATTATACTCAATTAAAATACCCGAATCATATTTTAAGACCGGTTTTTTCCAATTTGTTTCCTATGTATTCTCCATTTTCTGCAATGCAGGTAGTATACCTTGCCTCCATGTTTCGGATTGTCTCTCGTACTAAACCAGTACGATTAAGATAATTAATTTCCGCTCGATTTTTCTTTTCAGTTCTGTCACTGTATAATTATTTCAATTTTGATTATCCTATTTTTTAGAGTACCCCATAAAAAAATCCATCGGCGTTAAATCAGGACTCCTAAGAGGCCACGCATATGTACCATTACTACAGATAGTTTATTGTAATGCTGGCGTAGATGTAGATAAGTTCTTATAGTTTGAACACAATTTTTATGGAGCACTGTCTTGCTGAAGAACCCTGTTTACTCGATAATTTTGCGGCAATCTGTTCTTTCCAGCTTCTTTTTTATTTCTAATCAATTTAAAATACCTTTCGCTGTTCAGTGCCTCATCATTAAAATAGGTCCTTTATCATTGCACACCAAACTTTGACGCTACGATGCCCATGCCTCTTAATTTTTCTTATTATATGATTGTTTGTTTGCCACCAGCTGTGGAAATTTTAGCTGTTGTGCATTCCAGCCGTTGTGAAGATGGATTCGTCCGTCTAAAATACATTTTCAAAAATTTGTCTCTCAAATTGTTCAAAAGTCCATTATTGTCTCACAAAACTCCAGCCTTCCTTGATAATCAACATCCAATATAAATTACTTCATCGGGAGAAACTTAAAGGGCTTAAAATGATTCATTTTTAATTCATGATGTATGCTACCGTAGGTCACTTAAAGAATTCTCGGGATTTTCCTGGAAATATAACAAAGTATTCAATTGTTGGTTTTCCGTTAATATAATGTTTGGACTGTTGTGTTTGTTTTTCTTTTTTTTTTTTTCAAGACTCCATGTTCAGTCAAGTCTTTTATAATGCATGTAAATATTTTTTTGCCTGGAATTTTGCTGTCTTCCATATTCTATTAGGGCAAGGGTTGAATTTTTAGTTTTTGCAATATTAGCAATCATGAAGATTCCATCTTTCTTTTCTGTATATCTATATAAAACCATTTTAGCTTGTATTTCAAATTTAATCTTTTTACTTCACTTTTTAAACAGAAATTAAAACTACGAATAATTACAAGATGTATATGGCCGCCTTAACTATCATCTACAACTGCCATACTCAGTTTGTTACATCATTTTCAATATAGAATGAGCGAAAAAATGAGAAAAAGTCAAATAATTCCACAACCATTATATATAGGTATAGAACATGTATGTATGAAAATATTCTTATTTTTTGACGCATTCTATTAAAGGTATAATATACAGGGTGTTTTACTTCAAAAGAATTAGATTTTGTTATTGTGGTCTATAACTTAATAGTGCGGTTTTTTTTTCAAAATTTGAATGTTTATTTAAGGAAAACATGTAAAATAGTATTATTCAAAGTATTGCCCATCTGAAGCTATAACCTTTTCCCATCTTTCTTGCATTTTGTGGATTCCATCCCAAAAGAACTGGGCCGGCTTGGTAGCCAACAATGAATAAAGCCAATTTTTTATATCTTGCTGTGATATAAGACGTTTTCCAGTGGGGACGTTCTGCATCGACCGAAAAAATGGTAGTCAGAAGGGGCAAGGTCTGGGCTATAAGGAGGGTGAGGTAAAACTTCCCATCCACTGTTTTCCAAATAGTTATTAACCGGAATAGCAACGTGGGGTCGAGCGTTGTCATGATGGAAAATTATTGCCTCGTGTCTGGTTGCATATTCCATGCGTTTTTCGGCTACTGCTCTCTTCCAACTGATTAATTATGTTCGGTAGCGTTCTCCATTGATGGTTTCACCCGGATTTAGCAGTTATAATACAGCACACCCTTCTCATCCCACATAATAGAGAGAATTACCTGCGCGCCATGGATATTCAGCTTTGCCGTTGAATTGGCTGGTTGGCCGGACTTCACATATGACTTTTGGTGCTTGGGGTTGACATAATGGACCTATTTTTCATCAGCAGTAAGAGTCCGATGCAAAAATGACTTGATTCTGTGGCGTTCCAGCAGCATTTCGGACATACAAAACCGCCTTTCGTCGTCTCTCTGTTTTAGTTCATGTGGAACCCAATTTCCCTACTTTTGAATATATCCAGCTGCTTCTAAATGTTTTGAAATTGCGGTGACACCCAAATATTCTGCGAGCTCTTCTTGTGTTTGGCAACAATCTTCATAGCTGCCCAGGACGTTCATCGTCTTCCAAGCCACAATCACCACTTTTAAATCGTGCAAACCACTTTTGGCGCTCAGCTAGAGCATGATCACCATAAACTTTAATAATCAAATTTTAATCAAAATACGATTACTTTCGACAGCATTTTTCTTCATATTAGAGTGATGAAGAAGAACTCCCCGCAAAAACAGTTTTTCAGAAATAAAGTTTGACATCTTTGGGGGAAAAAATTATTGTTGTTAACGCATCAAATGAATGACATATACTGAAAAGACGTACAATAACAGTAGCTTACGCCATCTCTTATCAAACCGCACGAATTGGAAACACATAGAATAAAAAAGACACTCAGTGTGATTATAGACTAAAAAATAATGAAAATTCAATAAATCTTAGTTTTGTGTTGAAAAGTTAATATGACTTATTATTTTTCTAAGCAAAATTTGTATTGATTTGAATTTCAATTATTATTAGCCTCTTTCAATTCCAAAACGTACCACATCCCTATTCTGATCCAAAATGTACCAAATTTAAAAAGTTTTTCTTCGAGACATTTATTTAAGTTATGTGGGTTATGCAAAATATAAATAAAACATCGCTTCCAAATGTACTCTTTGAGTAGAAAACAAAATATTAATGTCAAACTATTAGAAAAACCCAAGAAAAAAAGTTTTCTTCCTGCAAATTATAATCTAAAGGATTCGGTACTTTTTGAATACAAGCTTCTCAATTGGGAAGCTATATATTGATATTGTTTTCAATTTTCATCAACTTTGGAATTTCATTGAAAAAAAAATGTCGGTACTGAAGAATTGGGACATCCTGCATAATCCAAAAGTCAATAATTCAAAAATTCGTTCAAATATAAATAACTTGCAAATTAAGTTTTTTGATAACTCTGACAGGTTTGGAGAAAAGTATATAGGTCACCTTATGTTTGACACCCTATACAATAAATGGTGTTGCATATTAAGAACGTGGAAAAAAGTACGGATTTCTTAAAAAGTACTGGGCATTAGTCTTTAAGAGATTTTAGAGATTTAAGAGATTTCCATTTACTCATAGTTGAAATGTTCTATACATCACGAACTACCAGTATATTTATTAATGAAATCTTGATTTGTTCGTTGGTGTGATGTAGAAAAATGATGATTCAAAATAAAAAAGATCTAGATGAACCACTTCATTCAATTATTTCAATTTTGTCAATCACTTAACAATCCTGAACTTTGTGACACCATGAGGAGCATTTGAAGAAGGCAAGAGGCTAAATGACCGGTAGTTTATAGAAATAAAAATACTCTTTTCATTTACCATGAACTATTGAAGACGAATATTTTATTAGATGTATTGTAAAAATCCCAAGTGAAACTGTGAAGACGAAATAGAGAATGGTAGATAATGCTTTTCCCAAGTGCCAAGTCAAGTAATTCTTATACGAGTGATTTCACGAATAATTGGATTGTTTCAGTTCGTTTGTTGAACTAGATTTATTGATTAAGCGAATGGTTTTATTTTGGGTAGCCTGTTTTCAGAAAATGAGGGCATGGCTGAAGAGAAGTGGAAAAAAAAACGGTAAGAAATAAATGGTTGTTAACCTTTTTATTTATTCAACTTCTATTCATGCGAATAGGAAACGGTATCTTGGTATTGTTAACAAGATTGAAGAACGAATCCATTTTCTGGTTCGGTTATGTTAGGATCACTTTAGCTTCGACAGCTTAGGTTAAGTTATGTTCTTTCATCATGGTTCGAAATCGGGTAGAAACGGAAGTATATGCCATTAGAACTAACAAAGAGAATATAGTTAATACACTTCATGGAAATTAAATTATCTAATATCAACAGAGTGTTATGAATGTGTACAATATTAATACCCTGTGTTAAACTGAATGTTCATTTAATTAACCAAGACTGCCCAAACAACATATTTGACAATCAAGATAATCAGTTGTAACTAGAATGACTTCCCTTCCCCTGTTACAATCAAACAAGGACCGCAATTGTGAATACTAGTAATATAAATGAATTATTTACAATACCGTTATTGTCCAATGCGCTTTTAATGAGTTGCACACCTGCTACTACATCAATTCTAACGTTATAGCTCAGTCAATAAGATAAAAACATTAAATTTCTTAGTGAAATGAAAGGGGGGAAATTATCACTATTTATTAATGTATTAAGATATCGATCAATTACTATTATTCAGACTATTAAACAAAAAACAGTTTTTTAGGCAAATTCCGCTTCATTCATCCATTCCTCTTCGAGGAGTACCACAGTTAGTCAATAACTTTTACAAGTTTGATTTCATTGAGTTTGATAATTGTTTTACCAGGTTTTTTGGTGGAAAAAAATTCTTCTGCGTATTTTTCCATATTGTACAGTAATAATCACTGTTTTTTTCTTCTCCTATCCCACATAGTCTCTAAAAAATATACCCTGCCAACTGATTGTTGTTTTTGCTTTGTTCGAATAATTGCACAATTCACTCATACGAGTGCCGTTTTGTTTCAGGTGTTTAATGGTGAATCTAAGTTACTTCTCCTACTCTAACAGTTTCAAAACATTATTCACTTTTGACCCATAGAGCATCATCGATATTTGTACGATGACGTTCAAACTCCGCATTCTAGGCAATGGCCGTTATTTTGTCTGTAGAATACTCATTAGAATTCCAGAAAGCGGCTACAGTCACTGTATTTTCAAAGAAAAGATAATATTACACTGAGGACTTGTAGGATGGTAGAGGTAATTTGTTAATTTGTAATTAGAAGTGATGTTACCACGGATCGATATCCAATTTTCAATATTTGAGGAATACTTGAATAAAATATTCTGTTTCATGTAAGGGTACATCACGAGCATGTTATATTTACATTATATATGAAGCTAGGTAAATATATTTCAACTAATTGACAAGAAAATACGTGTTGCGATGCATTTCAGATAAACAAAATACGTTTCGTTTCTGGAGAATATTATGATCTCAAGTTGTAAGGAGAACTTTTGCACCTTTAGACAAAGAGTTGAAAATGGTAATTCACTCTCTGCCTAACTGAATACAAGACAATTGTTTGCACGATGGGAACAGTGCATCATAACAGATAGGCACAATCGAACTCGAAAAGACCTTTGTCGTTATCTTATAACGCAGTATGTAGAAAACAAAATTTTCTCCAAAGATTAGTAATAATGAATAAATTATGGATCCTTCACTGTGATGCAGGAACCAAAAGGAGAGTAGGTGGAAACGTCTCGAAAGACGAGTGCCAAAAAAATGTCAATATGCTACCGTATTTAGGGAGTTTTAAATTAAGTTCAAAAGGAAAAGTTATCATGCTTATTCAAATACAAAGTTATATGACGCGATAAAAATAATATGGGGAAGTAGGTTTTCATGTAATAACATGACGCACTCAGTCCCAGGTTCCCTATACAAGAGACGCAATAACTCAGAAAGCTTTCGAATGAATTGAGCATCCGCAATATTGTCCAAATTTAGTCTCCAGATTGTTTAGAAAAAATTGATCTTGCAAGGTAAATGATTTTCATAAAGTAATAATCATTTGTTTGCATATAGTAATAAATCTTTTTTTCGACACGCAAATGAAATGATAACTAGTTAGATTCAAAAGTAAAAATTAGGTGTTTGTCTTTCTTATATTCTAAGGTGATAAGGAGCAAAAAGGTCAGTACTAGTAATGAAAGAGTCGTTTTCTGTCAGATGGTTTCAGCGGGACGTATTTGAATCAAATCATTTGCTCATTGATGTTAACAGAACACAGTATCTTGTAAACACACTTGTCCCCAAAGTGAGACACATGTATGGATGATCATTGAAAATCGAAGAAATTTTGCAAATATCGAAATAAAAAAAATAAAAAAAAATTACCTTGGGAAAACTCATCAAGAGGTCTTGTCTCATCGAAACATTAGGGATTTTTTTACAAAACATAAGAACAGAAGCTTTAAAAATGATAAGTGAAGAAAAAAATAATATCAACTCTTCACATAATCTTAAAATTTATGTAAAAAAATTATTTTTTATTTTCATCTTTCACAAAAAACATTTTTTTCTGATAAAGTTGGTGAAAACTTATATTTGTATGTTACAGATATACTGCAATTTATTTGATTTGGAATATTTATTTTTTTGGCCTTATTTAGCACCATTTTTATACGAAAATTTCTGATAATGTGAAAAATATTACCATCACCATGGTAGATTTTCTCGGAAAAGGCAAAAAAATTGCATCCAAAAATTTTATGTATAATGTTTACATGATTTCGTGTAATTAGAGTGTAAAATATTACTAAATAACTAACAATTGTGGTAATGATTAGAAAAGTTTTTGGATGCGATTTTATTGCCTTTTCTGAGAAAAAGAACCATGGTGATGGTAATATTTTTATACACCATCGGAAAATGAATATTTCAACGAACAAAAACCTCACCGACTTTTTTAAAAGAGTTACTATTTTGAGAAATGAATCTTTGATTGAAAATTAGAGTGCTTTTCGATAATAATTCAAAATAACGTTAAAAAATAAATATAGTTTTTCCTAATTCCAATGAAAAAAAATATTTTGTAAGAGATGAAAATGAAAAAACAAAACACTAGTTATTTTAGTTGTTTACATAAATTTAGAGGCTATGTGAAAAAAGTATCTATAGAAAAGTTATAGATCTTTTTATTACCTACTACTTTGATATGTAACCTTTTTCCATATGACTGCCGTTAGTCCAGATAAACTTTTTTTTACCCGTGAAAACTCACCTCTTCCCCTTGCCTATCTTAGATTGCTCGTAAATTATTTATCCTCTCATTTTTATTTTTTTCACTTCAGTTCTCAAAACGTTTCATACTCCTATTATTCTTTTGGTTTTGAAAATTATCGACCCTGGTCTATAAATAAAATGGTTACAAATGAAAATTGAGAATATTAATTACTTAAGAGACTACAGCTTGATACCCGTTATTCAAGATCGTATCGAGCGTTGTATATGAAGAAAATTATTTATTTCTAGTAATAACAATAAGTGAAGACATCATGAAATGGTTCACCGAAACTAGTAGTATTGCCAACAATCCTGGAAATTAATTGAATACTTTGTTACAATAAGTTTTCGATGACTGGTCTAATCGTAATGTGGAATGGGTTCACTCCCTGTGGTTTGTGTGGCATGCTCGCTCTGGTAGCTTCCATGCAGAATTCACGGAATTCATAATAAAATCAACAGATGTGTCCCGCTAAATGGGGAAGATATTATCCTTGTATACTTGTAGTACTGAGGTTTCACCAAAAACCTTTGTATACTAGCCAATACAACACAACTTGAATACAGAGATACAAAAAAGGTTGAGAAATATAAAATTTCCGTAGAGTCTCTATAATACATACATGAAGGTGCACGTGAGACAAAATCGAATGAAGTTATTTTAACAAATTCTTTGAATATTTGCATTATCCTTTTTGTGTAAGTATGAAAAGTTTGTTATCCCTGATAGATCAACTTATATTTTTCTGAAATGATATTCCCTATACCTAAATGGCGTCATTTCGAAGTTATAGCTTTGCATCCCGTTGGCTATAATTGCAAGGAATACTTGATGAATAATTTATATGCAAACATCTGATAAAAAAGTTTACTCTCAATGACTCATTGGAAAAGCTAAAGTGAAATGTTTTCCCCAATTTATCGCAGTAACTGGAGACAACTCATTGGAGGATTGTATTTTGTGGAAAAAGATACAAATTTGAATAGATTTATCATTCGATTGACTGTAATGAATATTTTTATAGTATTTCTCAATTTATATACACGTATACACACTATTTGTAGAATCTTCTGAAAAAATAACATAAAGGCTATGAATAGGTTGACGGCTCTATTTTACCCATTCTTCCAATAGATCTGTCTTGGTAAACTTAAATAATTTTAAATAGCAACGTTAATGAGTCAACAACAACAACTAAAGCAAAATATCATTAACTACATTTTTCATTGTGGGAATTATTTGATTTTTCAATGAATCTTAATACTCTGATCCGATCAAATTACATTTTCAAAGAATGATGTGATAACAATGGTGTCTATAAAACCTGACCAAGGTACATATCGACCAACATAACCTCTGAGATGCGCAAACAATAAACAGAGAGGGTTAGTGTGCGATAAAGACCGACTACGCCCTTTCACCGGGAAAGTACAATCGAGAGAAGAATTTTAGTCGAAACCTTTGATTGCATGCAGTACCTGAATCAACGTCAGAAAAAAATTTGAATGTTCTATATTGTAATTCTAGCCAAAATTGATTTAAATTTTCTGACTATTACTGCTTATAGATCATAATACGACTTTTCACCCACTTTTGATATACTCTCAGAGTGGTTTTCGTCAGGTAGTAATTCGATTCCGGATATATTACAATCTTCATCTTCCTGATCTGATTCAGTGTCGCTATCCTCATCATTTAAATCTATAACTAGATAATCTACGATAATGTCTATTATGGGTTCATTCGTCATTAAATTGTCCTCAAATTTCTTAGCTCTTTTTCTAAGACATTTCCATTGCTCTGGATAAAATTCTTTGAAAAAATCATCGCATTGTTGCATAACATCGTTGAAATTTAGAAGTGACATTTTTATTTGCAACATAGTATTTGAGTTTGGCCCAAACCAATTCGATTGGATTCAACTCCAGATAATATGGTGGTCGTTGCACAACGTTATGATTTGCTGCTAGGAAAAGCTGATATATTTGAAACCGCTCATATTTTGACTTATAGTTCTTTATGAGGGCATATAATTCAGATTTCAGCATCGTTTCATTAAATTGGATATTTCTCTCTAATAACCATGATTGCGTCTCGGCTTTTTTGATCAATTTCGTTGGCATTTTGTCGATTTGTTTATTATGATAAGGTGCATTATCGATAACCACAACTCTCTTTGGCGGCAAATTCGGAATCAACTGCTCTGACAACCATTTCTTATAATTATTAAAATTCATCTCATTATGATAATCACCTGTATTGCAATTCGATTGCCATCTTATATAAGCATTGGGCACAAATCCATTTTCTCCAACTACATGTAATATGATTTAACGTTACCCTTTACTAACAAGTTTTTTAAGACCATCCTCGGCATTATCACCCCAGCCAACATATTTTTCTGATAATAATAAAGATTACCAACAAATATTTGAAACAATATAAGCTCTATCCTTTATACTTCCTTATTATATAATGAATTATATAGTGGACTTTGTTGTATATCTGTTTCGCCTTCTAAATCATTCTTCATTGAAAAGTATGATGATGATATAATTTATTTCCTTCCATAAAATGAAATTGATGTTTTACTATTTTACTCCAATTGTTTCGATCCTCATATATAATTCGCTATAGAGAGAATACTAAACAATCGTTATCTTTTCTTAACACAAAAATATACTCCTTGAAAATTCTAATCCAATATATTTCACATCTTTTCACATCATATAATAAATCTGACTTTGACATCAGACGAGAGAGCAATAGTAATTCTGATTACTATTTCTCCTATTTATACATCTCTACCATATTTATAATCAGTTACTCTTAAACTTTCGGGAATCTTCATTCAAAATTCATAAGTTCACCGTCATTAATAACGACAATTCGAATAGAAACACGAGACAACAACTCTATATTGATGTGATATGATTGAATATTCATTTCTGAATCTTATGTACTGATTAATTAATAAAAAAATATTTCAGGATACCATAATTCTCAATTAATTGATGTAAGTAATTTTAAATATTGTTATACTTTTATATATATTTTACATTGTACCTCAATCATATTTCCAGCTCCCGATGATGAATAAATAATTCTTGGGATATAGTTTAAAAAAAGATACTTTGATGTTGGGATTGCCACAATCCCACCTAAAATGTATTAATAAATTATTCTTAATAATAAATGTGCATGTATTCGTTGGTTCGTGAAGAGATCTACCTTATCATAAAATGAATAAATTAATGTAATCATAGTCATATATATAAGGCGGACCAATTGCTTTTTATTTAAAAAATAAGTAGCAGTCATCAATTTAAGTACTTATAGTTGTATTGCAATTTACAAAATAGAACTATACTTTTCACTCAAATTATTTAGATCTCTGTTATTCATACCTTTCTCCTTCTTATTCATAACGGAAGTTTACTAACTCTAATATATTTCCGAGCATTCGAATACTTTTGTATTCATCTTCTGGGACTGAAATTGTCGTCAAGTATAATATAAAAATTGAAGTTTTTTGCACTTGACCTTAATTGCAGTCTTAGACCATGAATACATAAATATTCGGAAGCTCGTGAATACATTAGAATTAGTATACTTTGTGTTTAATTTTGCCAGAATTCCACTACCAAAACGCTAATTCAACCAACATGTACTAACTGTAATAAATTTCCGTATAAGCCATCAATTAATTTATCTGTGTTGAATAAAAATTTATCAAATAGAACTATTAATCTTACTTCAATTGTTTAGGTCTTTTTTATTGTCAATAGCTTTCTCGTTACTATGTATGTGAACCATTTCTGAAAATGCTCTTTTTGGTGTATTTGATTCCGTTACAACAATTTCTGAGTCTTTATATTGTAGTTTTTTTGATATATTATGGTTTATTGATGCAGTTTCATTTTATTCATGATATTTATCTCTCATAGGCAAATTATTTGACTATTGGTTAAAAAATTAACCGTTTCAAATGGACGCAGATCACCCAGCTTTGTTTAGTATATTTCATTTTCTGTGAAAGTATTTGAATTACTTCATATTCTTTTGTTATATTTGTTGAGTGAGTATCTTCATCTCCATTATGTAGAAGAACTGCTTTGAGACTTCGTTAATTACTATCAATGGAGGGACGCCATTTATTGGACTGATGAATTAGAATGCCCATGAAACTCAGCAAACACTCACCTTACACAATACACAAAATTTTCATAGATAAAAACTGCAGCAAATTTCGTTCTCTCGTACGATATTTCTACACTCGAACGTCTGAGGAAGGAAAAATTTTGACGCTAGTGACTCAGCATGTTCCTAATAAGGTCTAAGTCTATAATCAGGTTATCAAGCTCATCATATGAAATAGGCTTAGGATTTGATAATTTCTCATATTTTCCGATGTCATCATCTACTTGTGAAGAAATATGTATTTCAGTTTGATCTTTCTAAGATTGCAATACTACCTAGTGATAAACTGGTATTGCAACATTTTCTGAATGTGAAACGGGTCTTTGTGCTGAGAGCATTTTAGGGTATTTTCATTTATGGCGATTGCTCGTGTTGTTGTTCTTCCTTCTGCTGTACTGCTGTAGATTCATGTTATCATAAATTACAGACCTTTTCCCGCCAGTATTAGGACGATTTTCAGTTAAACCCACTTCTTCACAAAAAAACGATTAAATATTAGCAATTACGTTACTCTATGAATGAATACATTGTATATTTGAGAGCTATCGACAAAAATTATTGAATGTCGACATCGATCATATCTTTTTTTTATAGCATATTAGTTTTTCTAAAACATTGAATTGGTTTCAATTTGCACAAAAAATCATTAAAAAGGTTTCAATTGAAATATTCATTTATATTATGTGTTGAATCTATGAAGTTATATTATGAATTCTTGCTTCTTGTATTATTATCATCATAAATATTCTAAGTCATTCCCAATAACCTCAAGACAACGCTCTGTCTCGAATATTGCAAATACACAATGTATTATAGTATTTTATGAGGAAAATGGCACATTCGGAGAATATCTCAAGAATGTTGTTAAATTGCAGCATTAAAAACGGTAAATATTCCCTGTTTATTCAAGAAAAGATTTATAAAGCTGAAGTTCGCTAGGTACTCATCGATGGTTGGCTCAATGGTCCTTTGTCATATATTGTGAAGCGAAAGTCGTGGCAGAGACAACACAATAGCGGGGAACTTATCATGGAATCAAGTCAAGTGACGTTTTCTCGACGTTTTTCGGCGCTGTATGTTTGTGAAGCATCTGCCGGGTTAAATGGAGGGGAAAAATAATATTCTTTTTCTGTGGTCTTTTGGTCCTGACTTTTACTATTGAATTATAACAATTTTTAGAGAAATTGTGTTGTGAGTGTTTATTTTCGTTGAAAAAGATTTCTAAAAGTATACTGCGAGGGAGAGCAAAATGGATTCAATTCATTATTTCATTAATTGTGAATAATTCTGAAAAATCCTAAAACACGGCAAAATTAGAACATTCATTGATACCTACGTGAAAATTTTATCACCATTTGCAACCTATTCCGAAATACCGACAGAGCCTCAATAAGAAATGAGGGATTATGATTTGAATGTCTCCATTCATAAATATTATACAGTGTACAATTTTAAGAGATTCGTGTCTGTTTAACAAAATAATGTTTAAAGAGACTTTTCAAAAGAATAATGGCAATCTGCCTATGTCAATTAGAAGTATGCAGGTTGCATGCACTATTACTCCAAAATAATTTATTAATATATGTTTCAAATGTTATATTTCTAATAATCTATTTAATTACTTCTAATTACTTAACTACCAAAACCGCATAATTTCAACTCAATTCATTCTACAAATAATTAACCAAAACGTTTTCCGTACACAAATATTTTACTAAGCAAATAACTTATTACCTTCATCTGGATGTTCAATTTGTCTTCCTTCTCTTTTTTGACAGTATCCATGTAACAAAAAGCTGATATGAAATTACGCAACTCCTGACAGGTAACGACTACTATCAGTATTTTATATCTAGGTTCATGCAGTTTCTTCTTCTTCATCGTCCGTTGGTTGATCCTTTGTTTGCATCAATAGTTACCTAGCTGAAGTTGGGATGATGAAGAACAGCTTTCATACCATCTTGTAGGTGGTCGTCCTGGTGGTCGGGATGTATCCAGTTTTTCTTCTCTTGCAATCTTTGCCAACCGGTCATCTGACATTCAGTCCACGTGGTCTCTCCATTCCTTTCGCCGATTTCTCGCCCATCTCACTATATCCTAGATGTCACATATCTCCCTTATTTCAACATTTCTCTTGTGGTCAAAGAATGTGAGTTCCGCTATTCATCTCAGCGTTCGCAATTCACTAGTTCTTAAAAGCCGCTTAGTTATAGTGTTCTCTGCTCTGGTATCTATCGCGTATGTCATTACTGGTCTCACACAGGTCTTGTATTTTCTGACTTTGCTCCTGGTAGTCATATATTTATTCCGCCAAATTACATCTATCAGGTACCCTGATATTAATGACGCCCTTGTTTGACCTTCCACTTCATTCTTTAGATTTCTATTACTTGTTATGTTCGATCCTAGATATTTGAATGACATCACTTGTTCTACACTCTGATCATATATTGCGAGTTTACATCTTCTCGGTTCTCTGGATACTGTGAAAGATTTGATTTTCTTCAGGGATATTTGCATGTTAAAAGCGTTCGCTATTTGTTCAAACCTATACAGTAGCCTTCGCAATTTATCTTCGTCTTCCGGCTTGCTCTACCTCGTTTATAATCTCATCCATTATGATGCTGAACAAGATCAGCCTGAGGTTGTCTCCTTGTTTTATACCGGCCGTCACAGGTATTCTACTGCTCAATATCGGTGTTCAGGTCTTCGATCACCCTCATTATGTTGGGGTGAATCTTTCTTGTCTTCAGTAAATTTGTTACATCCCTCAATCGTACCGTATCAAATGCTTGGGTGAGATCGATGAAGCACATATAGGCTGTCTTATTGAACTCTATAGCCTTTTCCTTAATTTACTTACCTACTCTTTCTGAATCCCTGCTGTTCCTCAGAGATACCAGATGACATCACTTCTTCCGCTAAAAATTTACTTTAAAGTTACTCTCGATAATTTTGTCTATCGTCTTTTCCACTTTCTTTGAAAATTGAAATCAAAATACTTTCTTTCTTGGTGTCAAATATTTTATCAAAAATAGTACATGGTACCTCCATACTTGACCATACAGCTGATCAGGTTTTATCTTGTAGGTACGTAGGTACGCAATATTTTTCTGCAGATGTTTTAAGAGAAAAATAGTCTATAGGCGACGTATCGGGATAACTGGTAGGCCACTCTATTATTTATTTCTCAAAAAATTTTTGTTTGCTCGCATTGCCTCTTATGGCGACAGTTCAAACATTAACTTCTGAATGCCTTCATGGTCTATGATCCCGTATTCATCCCGGATTAGTCCAATGATCAACTGAACCATTTAATATAAATGTGGGTTTATTTAACTTGTATAATTAGTGTTTGCATATAGCTTTTGTATTATGGTTTCACAAAATCCTCTACGGCTATGATAATCTGAAATAATTCTTTTGCTACTTATTTGTCTCAATAATGCTTTATTCTATACCGATTTTATATTTTTATGTTGTTGTGCGGATGGATTTTTTACAATACTTCTTATAACTTCCGTCGTCCACGGACTTTTAATTATTAGTTATTGTCTTTATTTGGCCACTTCAGTTTAGTATTTTCAGTTGAATTCACTACTTAGAACGTTTTCATAATGACAATGAAAAATAATAGTACATTGTGTTACTAGGAGTAGAAGGCTATCATTATTGTTGAGTCCAGATTCACTGCCGAGGCGTAAGCCGAGGCTGTGCAAAATGGGCGATACATAAAATGAGTCTTCTGCTCTGAGTAACATATATTATCTCTTTTTCAAGCGTCAAAATAATCATTGAAATTCTTCTTCTCAAGATATTTTTACAATACACTTTTCAAAACTGGCCAACATTACATTAAATGACAGTTCCTACCTACTTGGTTACAACGCCCATAATAAGACGTTGCTATAGTTTCTATATAGTTGCTATAGTTATTTTACTAGTAAAAGAATAGGTTATTTCTACTATTTGTGTTGCCGAAAATAATATAGATATTATTATACGCTTGAAGAAAAAAATAATACATGACTTCTAAATATAATTATTAAAAGAGGATGAAAGAGTTTTTCAATAATTATAATTATACTAGACTGTAACTTAGGAACTAATAAATGTAGATTTAGGCGGTCTTCACGTGTGATGTTTATATAAATATATAATGACATATTTTTACGGTGCATGATGTACTTGGACTTATACAGATGACTTGATTATTCTTAAAACATTTGATCAGTCTATCATTAGAAATGATTATTGCTAGATATTGACAATCCTCATCTTCTCAAATGAATGATTAACAATTCAATGAAATGATATTATTCAATCGTAATGTTAAAAGTCAGTTAAAATTGAATCATAAATCAAAATTTCTGTGCAAGTAGGTGTTTACAAATTTTAATATATTAGAGTTGGCAACAAGCATGCAAAAAATCTGCTACCCATAAAATCAAAGGGTAATTAATACCCTAAGTATTCAACTAACATGCATTTGAAATTATTGGAAGCTGCAAGTCCAAAAGCCAAGATTTTACACCAGCGAAACATACTAAATTCACTAAAGAAGCACCAGATAGCTGCTATAGGTGAACGAATTGATTTGCCAGGCAGTAGATCAGTCATTTTATTGTTCAACGGCGTGTGTTTTTTTCCTGTTAGTTGGAGGTATAGTATAGTATCTGTTAAGATTGTTTCGTTTCCTATAATATAAAAATAATAGTCAAATTCTTAAGCGATGTTGTCATCAACCAATCATAGCATTACTCAGATAGGGCGTAAAGTAGAAGGTGTAAGTGTATGAACCATATTTGCTCGCCTGTTATTAGCAGTTCATCAACAATCTTTGAACAGCACGCATTGCTGCATGAAAATAGATCAAGGATTTCATTTCATTTCATTTATTCTACATATCCAGTTCATGCGTATTTAGAGTACAAAAAATGATAACGTATACAGATATTAACGGTATCAAATTAATATCATTTCTGAATCGAAGATCGGTTGAGTACAAACCTAAAAAATCTAATACATTTTAAGTCAGGAAATAAACAAGTTTGTATTGAATGCTCGACAAATATTTAAAGATTAGGGTAAAAGTTTCAAATATATAATTAGTTTTTTGTTGTTTTATTTATTAATTCGTAGGTTACATTGATAGCGGGAACAGCCGGAGGTTGTCCAAAAGAAGAGTTGTATAAAATGAAAATTGATGACATTGAAAATTATGTGGAGTTTCTGAGACAGAAAAACGCAATCAGCAACCACTTTTTTCTACCACATAGAAATGGAAATTGTACAAAATAAGTAGATGGTAAAAACACGATTTCGAAAATTTCATCATTAATTGCGCAACCTAACTTAACCTAACCCAGCCTAACCAGATATTCACCACAATAAAACTTTATCTGACGATCTGCATTTTCAATATCAACATTGCGTTGTGAAACAAAAATATAACATTAAGTTATTAGTTTTAATTAATATCGTTGTTTATTATTAACTTTCAATTCAATTATTAGCTTAATTAAAATATCCCAAATTTCTTGTTTTCACTCATGGAATTCCCAGCTTCTTCCATTCGTGAAAAAAATTGCCTCTTTATGCACTTGTAGCATAAATTACTAATCCAAAAATTTTAGAGGCGCTGATAAAAGTGCGAGTTATGTACAAGAACAGTACTTTCGTCTTTAACCGATAATAAATACTACAAAAAGTGTTTATTTCACGCAACCTAAATTTACTATGTTCATGTGAAAATCGAAGGAATGTTTTATTTGGGCACAAGCAAAATAATGAATAACTAAATAGCAAAATCGGTTAACAATAGGAAAGTCAGAAACTGCTATATAAGGAACAATATAAACTATATTTTTACCATTAATATTAAAAGTATTTAGACAAGACCCAATATTGGTGTTTCACATTTTCCAATTCTACATCTCAAATTATATTCCAAAAGTAGTAGTTTGTATACATCCTGAATATCAAATTATTGCTTTACATATCATCATAGTATCAATGATTAGCATCCTCTATGTCGTTTTAGCTCTAGTAGGTATGTGAGAGCTGTCTGACAAAATTTCGACTTCGAAAAGAAACAAAAATTCTTTCCTTTCCATTCATTTTTATTTTTCACCGTAGTCACCGAAGTTCATAGACTTTTTCCAGCTGTGCTCCAGCTTTTTTAACCTTTCAAATAATAGTTGTCACCTTTCTGCTCAAAGAAGGCATTTAAGTATGCGATAACATCTTTGTTTTATCAAAATTCACAAAAATTTTTAGGTAACGAGACAGGAAAAAGATACTGGGGACGAAATCTCGTGAATACGCTAGGTACTCAATTGATTCGATATTCATTTATCCATTGTGATCATCAAAATGTGGAAAGGTTCGTTGTTCTGATATGAAAATCCTTTCTCGTTCTTCAAATGCGATTTCTTGCAATGTGTCCCTTCATTTAATAAATCAATAATGCGTAATAATCTCTTGTTATGGTTTTTGAAAACACTCGATAAACCCAGTCCCATGATCTCGGAAAACTTATCGACACCACTTAACCGGCTCATCAAACGGTCCTTACATTTTTTGGAGCAAGTTCACCCTTTGAATTCCACTGTTCTGACTGTTTTTCTGTTCCAAGAGTATAGTGATTGATCTAGGTTTCATCTACAGTTATGAAAAAATAAAACTCATTTTGCTCAAACGTCGTCAGTAAGGCTATGTTCACAATGTAGATGAAGTAAAAAAAACAAATTTCAATTCACCACAGTTATCGGAAATCTTATACATTTGACGTAGAAAAAATGAAGTTTTCGAATGTAAGCTTATACTAACAAACTTTTACAAAAATATAATTCTTGTTATCACTGGCTAATTTTATCTTTGTAACGACTAACATAAGAAACCCATTTTGTGTTCAGGTTTTTAGTTGTTGGAGAGTCAGTTACAAACATACAATTAAACATGTGAAACTAATACAAGCGTGTTATTAATATCGTCCAAGTAGCCACTATCTCCCCATGGGATTTTTGAAACCTGGCCCCCAGATCTTCGAAAACTCTTCTACACATACTGCCGAATATTTCTTGACAAATCATTTTCTTCAATCGGAGTATTGTTCTAACTTCTATTCTCATGAAAATAAATCAGCTTTAGATAGATAGTAAAATATTGCCCCCCAAACTGTCACTGTTGGCAGCTAAAAAGGTGTTTATTTTTTAAAATTTTGGGTTTTATCCACTTCAAAATGTAATTGAAGTTTTCAAAACACTCGAAAGTGGTAGCGACGCAGATTTCTCATAAATTCAATTATTTTCTCTAAATTCTTGCACTCATTGTAACTTGAAGGAATGCAGTTTCAATTCCAATCAAAATTACCTAAGCACAGTGGTTCGGGATGTCGCCAAACCATCAGAACACTTTCTCCTAGTCAAACTTATTCCGTATAGATTTGTTCACTTGCACCGCGGTCTCTATGCTTCTTCTACTCTCTATTTGTTTTTTTTTGTTAATCGTGCCTTTTGCTTTGAAGTTACAAATTTATGATTCAATCAATTCCATAACCCAGCGGCTAATGATGTAATAATTATTGTTTTTATAGACTTTTTTACACAGAACGCTCGTTATTACCCTGTGAGCGATCCATCGGAACTGAACTTCCAATCGCGTTTTCGGTTACAAAATGCAAACATTTATAGCTTTCCCAGTACTTTTGATCTCTTTTGGTCCAACATTGACAAAGTTCTGTTTTATATGTGCTATTATGTTTGTGGTAATTTCTAATATCATTCTTTCGAAGAAAATCAAGCTCTAGCACTCAAATGCTGAGTAATCAGGGTTTGATATCATTAAAAAAGTCTTCGGAGAATATTTTGTGTTAAAGTTCATCAGAATAGTTGCTCATGAATAACTTCAATATGTTGAGTACTGTTATAAACATTGACTTCCTAAGCACTCGTACCGATAGTCGTATTTATTTGGTACACGAAACCAACAGAACACAAAATGCAGAGTATTATCCAATTAATAAGAGTAAAAACTATCAGTACTTGTCAATATTTTCTTGGTTATCCGTAGATTATGTGATAGTTGTAAATAGAGTTTTATTGCACTAAATTAATTAAAATTAGTTTCTCGACTGAAGAGATTCCAATGATTGTTTTTGAATGAACGTAAGAGCTATACGGTGCATGAACCATTGGATCTTTTTTTTATTTTGTGATTCTTTTTTCAGTTCAAATCGACGTAGCATTATGTAGTTACGGAGTAACTATTATTCTATATATTATTCATATTTTTGTGTGAATATATGACGTACCTCCTTTTGTTAATTCAATTTCTCTCTTGTAAGTAGACCGAAATATACGTTGAAAATAGTTTCCTTAATTGGCGAGTCGTTAGCTTTAACCAAATCTGACTTCCAAATAAAAATGGAACGAGATTCCGGGGTGTTTCTAATCCGATTTGTGGTTGTAAATTTCAGACAAAAGCAGATTTCCTTTAATAATTTCAACCGTTCTTCCCGCTGATAATGGGACGAATAAATACAAAAGTAAATTTGTGCTTCAAGACAAGAAAAAAAATATATTTTATCATATTCTTGATTTATCATCTCAATATTCTATTCATGTATGTATGTTATTCTGTGTGAAATTGTTTTTTGTTCTATAACTAATGACATGATATATATTTGACAAATATTTTCTCATAGAAAATTTCTCATTCCTAAAACTCTATCTACTTTCCCTTTCCACTTCTTTCCATTTCTGTTTTAGTGGTATTCTGCTCCATCCTTCGATTTTTTGAGTTTGGAGTCTTTTCCTACAGACCGTTTTTCGTATTACAAGATTCCATATCGACTTATTCTCATCAAATGCCAAGATAAGATACCTTCCCATACTTGATCACACTTTATGAAATTTTTCGTTAATTTCGTGTGATGTCAAGAAAATCTTCACCATTTGGTTATATATCTATATTAGTACTGATTTTATGCCAGACGATAGCTTCATCCTATAAAAGTGACCGTCCAAATATAGTTCTATGCCTAAATTCTCAATTGAGGTAGTGGTTACAGTTCATTTTCATCAAAGTGGTTACAACCATAACTATAATGTGTTTAATCTCCATATGTGGATCAGATATTTCAGATGTGTTACGGCTACAGACTGACGATTTAGTTATATTTATTTTGGAACCCATATTTTTTTTACCCTGTGGACACGATTAAGCACGTCTTGGGCTATATGATATAATTATTGTTTTGATTTACCTTTATGTGTCTTCCAAATCTCATTTGTTTACAGTATGATCGTTGACACTCTTTCCTTCTCAAAACGTTCAACTTATTATATTCGATCTACTAGTTATCTTTCAATTATTATTCATCTGATTCTTCTACATCTTCAATTCTGTGTTGATTCTGTCGTATATATTTGTCTGTCCTATCGTTTCCCCTTTCTCTTATTGTGAAAATAAGCTCTCTTGCATTTTCTATATTTCTATTTCTATATTTTTTATCATACTTCGCATTTCCTGTTTGAATTTCATCAAGTTTGTAGCTTTTCTTGTGCATTCTATCTACGTAATAAAAAATATTCACAATTATCAATGATTCTGCTCTTTCTAATCTTATTTTTTGTTTCTATTAAAATCAATAACTCGCTTCAATTAGCTACAGTTTAATGTATGTTTTATTATGTGAGTATGTTTGTAACCGAGTTTTTGAACACAATATTCGAGCATTTAGAAATGTCAGATCGATTTCAAATTTCGTACATTATTAAATAACCGGCGACAACCAATAATTTTATAAATTCATACCACTATTCTGACCAGGGCATCGACCGTCCATATAATGCTAGACTGTACGGCTTTTTTCCTGAAGGAGAGGAAATCCTCATGGATACCCGGCGTCTTTTTCGGGTAGTGTCAGACTCTAACCAACTGGGCTCTAGCACTTTGCAATGGTATTCGCTCCCGCATTGCTTCGTTGCAAAGGCGGTCTTTCTTTATGTCTAGTTCCTTTCTCTTTGGTTTCTATCATAACCCGTATTGCTTCATAAGTGTACTTCCAGGAATCTGATTCTAGCAAGCATTCCATTATTTTGGTATTATTTGAAGTTCATTCGTATCTGGGTAGACAGGTTTCTCACTTCTTCCCATTTGGAGCAGTGGAAGAGCGTATGTTCGGCATCGTGTTCCTCTCTTCCTCATTGCAGTAGGTGCATTTAGGATGCATTTAAGAGTGTCTGATCTTCTCCTGGTATAAAGTCTTCTACTAAAGCATCCATGGCCTGTGAGTGTTTGTGATAAAAAGTAGTATATATATTGTTCTTGCATCAGCCTTCGAAACTCCGTCGTAACTGTCTTTTCTCTCTTTTACTTGCACTTTGATAGGAACCAGCGCAGTGATTACCCCTATTTCTTCGACAGATACAGTCCGTTATGCGCTGCACATCCGGTTAGCCATCTTCCTCAGTAGTCGTGTCAGCTTTAAGAAGTTTTCCTTTTGCATGCCAGTACACAATCTGGCCATGGATCAAGTTCGAGAGGATTTTCCTCTTGAATGCACTGGGGCCGCCAATGTTTGGCATTATTCTCATCAGAGCTGAAAAAGGTTTCTCTGCTTTTTCTATTGACTTGTTTACGTATTTTGTAAAACTGAGTTTCGGGTCTAGTCAAATACCTAGGTACTTGATTGCTTCAGTAGACGTAACGGTTGATTATGCTGTCGACTAGCTAGATTCTCAGTTGTTGGGTAATAGACAAGCTTATATAGTAATTTGTTTCATGCCCTTCTTATCATGTATCCAATAATATCAAATTTTCAGTCGTAGCATGAAACCATTTTTCAGAAATCACAGAGAATTTATTATGATATGGCGAGGCAAAAGAGAAATTGCGGAAAAAATTGAAAAACACTACCGAACTAACTCAAATGGTAATTTCTGTTGATGTAACAAATGTGACTTTCTTGGTACCCGTTATTCTATTACTTATATTTTTTTTAATATAATATACAATGTATTTGGAACTCCAAGATATTATACCCTATATAAAACAACAATGTTGACAGCTTTAACATTTGTATGTTGTGCAAAGCGTCGAGAAAACTCTTATTTTCTGATATATTCCTTTTTGTTTTCAAGTCGCCATAAACATGTCAAAAATGTTTTCGCCGCCGACGATTACTGGTAAAAGTTATGTCGAATCCGAAATATATGACCAATAGCGAGGGTCCGCAACCGGAATAGAAATTCTTGGTGACACTTACATGCTTTATTGGAATACAAATATTGTATTGTGGTGTGTTTACAATCAAAAACGTTATTGAATAAAATAGAAGAAATTCTGGATTTCGTGAAAAAGGAGAATTTCCATGGATTGTTCGTGAATTAAAAATATATCCAATGTTATACAAACATAGAAAAATATATAAAATAGAGTATTTACGTTAAGAAAACTTCACCAAAGAAAATGCAGTTGCCTTAATTGACATGATACCTATATACAAGGTGTGACCTAAAAACTATGGGTAATGGATTTTTATTGAATTAGTATGTTAGTACGTGTTACAGACTTTCTTCTGTATCGTTGTAGGTTGCTTTTGAGTCGCAAGTTTATGGTTATTACTGTAGTCTACTTGTTGTCATCAAAGACTTTAGTTATTAAAAATAAGGGTCTAAAAAATAAACTCTGGGGACTATATCAACAATTTTAAAAAATTGGCAGCAGAAGATATTGGTGTATACGAAAATCGATGAGCAAAGAAGGAAGACCAATGCAGCTATAGTCCTAAAAATATTACTTCATTTATAAAAAAACTCAGTTAAGAGCCCCAAGATAAAGTTAAAGATAATACTAGGAAATTATTTGTTATTTGAATTTGAAACAATTAAAAAACCACGCAGTACGAAGAAGAGCTGACTGACTGAAGGTGAACTATTGGTGAACGAGTAATGAACAAATTATTCTTAAATATTTGCATTTCAAATGAGAAATTACTTTTTAAAAATACGAGGTTACTACTCAAGATTTCAGATATCGCAACATTGATGTGGTGACAGATGATGTGATATGATATGTCTAATCTGACAATGCCATCATAAAATTTGAAATTTTTAAAGATGAAGTATTCAGAAAGTGGTTTCATAAGAGTTCTATTTGAATTGAATTACAGATCTTTGCAATATTCATATTGGCCAAAAAATTGAGTCAAATCGTGAACATTTCCGTGCGATGATTTTCTATGACTTTGAACACCATCTCGAGACATCGTGTTTCGCTGGTTTTCCGAATTCATTTGTGGCCGAACTTAGTTACAAAAAGAATTTCGTGAATGTATTTTAAAATCGGCTGATGGCCAAACAAAATTGATATTGTGCGTAAACTGATATTGCAAGATAGTCATGTGACATATCGTGAGGTTGAGGCATGAACATTTGTTTGTCCACCAGAAATGTTCGCGTTAGATACCGCATAATTTGACAATTGCTCAAAAAACTCGTGTGGATTGGTGTAGTGGAATCCTAAAATAATTGATGACAGGTTATGGAATCATGGATTTATGTATATGATCCTGAAACTAAACAACAACAGAAGTGTTCGTGAAAATCAGGAAAACCAATCGCAGAAGACGAATCATTCTTTATCACGGCCATGCGAGCTATTTGAACGTTTTTGAACAGTCAATATAACGAATTGAAGAAGTGCTTGATGCTTTCAAATCACATGTTTTGGAGGTACATAAATCGGAATGGAAGAAATGCTCCGAAAATGGGTTTAACCGCATGCAAAAGTATATTGATCTTAATGGAGAATATTTTGCAAAACAATAATGCCATATCCAACTATAAAAAATATTGCTTAGCTCCTGTGACGCATTTTGCTCTTACCATGTGGTTATGGCTTGAATGCTCTATTCACTAACCATTAGGCTTGTCGTTTCAACGGGATAAACGGGAAGCTTGCTTGTTTAGCTTCAATACGTTGACGAATTACACTTTGGGTAAGTTAGATGATGTTTTTATTCTTTGTTTAGTATGTTTCACAATATAAGAGGAGGGGAAAAAATACTTTATTGTCAAAAAATCATTATAATTTATAGACAAAAGCTTGTAAACTAAAACACAAATTTTCAGTAAATATGCCCTTCAATTATTGTGAAATGCGGGAAAAGATGATATCGATTTTATTTCAATTGGCAAGTGATTGGGAATTTTCGGCATTGTAAAATATTGAGCCTAATTCTGAACGTGGAGTGGGTAGGTAAAGGTGTTCCTGAGTGGTTAGCCGTGCAACGACCTTTCTCAAATTCTCTTTTGTATTTTGAAGATTTGCTCAAATTGAGTCACATCACACGTACCCAAGAAGGGAAGGATATATGGGAGATGCGACTAAATAAGGGCATAATGAACTGTTAATGAGGTGAATAAGCTCAGTTCTTTGGTAACTGAAGGAACTTAATTTTTTAGATAAGGCAGCAATATGTAACTCTCATTTCAAGGAATTGTCCACAACAAGCCCTAAGAATTTTACAGATTCAACAATGTCAATGGTGGTGTTATTACATAAAAAAAGCAGCAATGTATTTTTATATGATAAAACTCTGGTTTTAGAAACGTTGAGAAAGAGAAGATTGAAATCGCATCATGATTTAAGGGTGATTAGGTAACTAGATATTGTCCTATGAAGTGCCGTGAGATCAGGGTTCAACCTGAACAATAATAATTTTTGCCTCCATGACACTTATTCAAAGTTCAGAGACAACATGAAATAAGATAAAAGGTAAGTTTTTCTTACGTGTTCACACAAATAATTCACATTACATTCATTCATTACATGTTTAACTTAACTGAGAGTGGGTAATAGGTAATATTGATTCAAATACTGTTTTTTCAATATTGTTTTTTGCTCTTAAAAATAGGTTGATTTATAAATAACCATTGTTAAATTAAGAGAAGTCGTCAGTAAGAATATTTATGGGAAACGGAAACTGCCGAAAAACTGAAAGTCTTTACCAAAATTTGAAAAAATTATATCAATTTTTAAATGGAAGGTGGAAAAATTTCCATAGTCAAAAGTAAAACTATCTGCAGTCCCGCAGTAACCAAAATTATTACAATAGCAATTGTGGTTAAATGGTATTTGAATGGCATTCCATTTTTTAACACATCACAAATTTTTCAAATTCACCTCTATAAAATGATACAATTTACTTGCTAATCATTATCTTCCGCCACAAAAAATGAACTATTTTCCAAATAATAGGTCACAATTTAGAAAATATGGGGTTTGATGCCAGGCTACAATTAGTTGCATTTTTGTATGAAAATTTCTCCTTCCAATAAAATTTCGATTGCCTAGTATTACTTTTTGTAGAATCTTTTGATTTCTCTCTCTCTCTCTCCAAGAAGGGTTCTATTTTTTGTTGAAACACTATTATACGAGTGTATGAACAATTATTAATACCCTATAATTAATATAATGAAATATAGAAACAACCCTCATTTCCTTCTAGGCTATTTATTATTATAGCGTTTATTGCAGTAAAGTTTGGAATATTTGTTGGGGCTTTTATAAATTATTAAGTAATCAATAGAGAGGCAGTGATGTATAGACAGCTTAAGGCGTGACAGTGAGGGATGACTAGAAATGAGCAGAACGATGTAAGTGGATGCGGAGAGAAACTACCACTTCTAAAAAGATCTGCCCTGTCCCAATAAATTCACTCTATTTGCGAAATTTTTCTTCTGCTCTCCAAATAAATTAGGCGGTCCCAGTGAAAACGCTAGCGCTTTGAAGGAATTTTAATTTTTTTTTTTTTTGATAAATATCGTGTATAAATTATGTGGTTGTATCGGTACCAGATATATTCTTCATGAACTTGTTAATGGCTGATTTATAACTCAATAAAATCGCAAATAGTAGATCCATTGCCAATGAATATTTAATCACTTATAATATAGAATTTTTTGGATACATTCTATTCTGTGCTTTTGTATTTGATGTATCTATATCTCATTCTTTGCTTCTTTTGTGAATTTTCATGAATAAGATGTGGATAAAATTATCAAAAGAAAAGTTGAAACCTACATATAGTTGGAATCTTGTTATATGCATTTCTAAATTGCGGACTTTACCTGGTCTTCGTATAACAGCTATTTATATAGTGTTTGTTTTACTCCCAAGGATAAAGTACGAAGCGTTGCGGCGGATAGTAATCATTTAAGGGAGAAAAAAGTACTTCCATGTCATACATATGATTTATATTCCTTTTTGTATCCCACATTTTTTTATTTCTATTGTGGAGTAATTATTCATACTAATTTTAAAATTGCAATTTTTAGCAGTGGTTATTTGAATATCACCAGAAGTGAGTGCTAAAGCTAACACAGTTTTCTTTGGTGGATAAATTTTCTTGCTCTATGACAGACAAATAAACGTGTCTGATCTGTTTTAGGGCATAGCGATTTGAATTTCATGACATCACCCTAGGGTACTTTTTCTTCACACCTTGGTGTGAAGTTCAACATTTACTTCCTTTAAGAAGTACAAGCGGGAGGAAAAAATTTCTCATCCATATTTATACTCGTAACTAGAGACTTTTTATTCTAGGGCTACAACAAATTTTTTACTTGTAATCATTTTGCAAATTTTGGGGCAGGCGTCAAAAACGTGCTGATTAACATTTTCAATTGGAAAAAGTGAAATTAACAACGTATTTTCGATCGACTATGAAGAAATATTACGAGTATATTGTGCAACAATGGGAATGGTGGGAAACTTTTTTCACGATTGTGGAAGTTTGTGGAACGAGCCCCACACGAGTGGGAAAAGTACTTTTCTCACATGTTGCATACTATATTTTTTCTACAACTGCACAAATTGGAAGAATAAAAGTAATGGAACTTAATTTTTATTTTTATGATTAGTATAACCAAAATAATACTTAAGTATCCTCTTAACTGTTATATAATATTTAATTATTAGCAACGTTAATTTTATTATTAATAGACTCTTCGACGTATCCTTCTGCTATGGTAATGGATTGCCATCTTCCATGGCGGTTTAAGGTTAACATGTCCTCTCCTGCATTTACTAAAATTGTTGTCGTAGAACGTCTGAAGCAGTGACCTGTGTATAGATGGAGGTTTTCTAATTTTCAAAAAATTGCAATTGTCTTAGCCATACTACTGAATTTGTTAGTGCCAACTACCTGTCTAGTAAATTTTTCCGTTTTGGTAATTTAAAAAGAAACGTTTTTCTGACAAATTAATCGAAGAGCAGCGTTTTTTTTGTTTATATCTCATAAAATTCTCCCGGTACAGTGAACGTTCTTGGCTTTTTTGTTTTCATGTTATCTAATTTCACTAGTAAATTTACACCCTCTAAATTATCTGAATATTGAAATTTTATGAAAAAATTATTGCCACCTGAGAGTCTTCAACCCGGGACTACTGAGTTCCAAGCGGACACACTATCATCCACTGCACCATTGATTTAAATTGGTTAAAAGTACAAATATCTATCTACTATAATTTGAAATAGAATTTTTAATGATTATTTGATTCTTTTATCTACTTAAAAACCCACTAATTAGAAAAATCTATGTTAATTCAAGAGAAAAATAAAATTAATTCTAAAAATAGTTCCTTCTGAATAAATTTTCTTCTATTAGTAGATATTCCTTGTCTGCAGCTTTGTTTAAAAGTCTTTGCAATTGGTCTGCTGTCAATATGTTTAAATTTTTGAGGACGTAATTGTAGGACTTTCAAAAATGAACGTAATTTCTGACACGTGGATATATTAGTGTTATTTTTCATACTGATAGTACTTCGCAACATTGAATATTGTGACCAAAGTGTAGACGCCATTGAAGTTATCGACAACTCTTCAAAGTATACCAAAAATACAGTTTCCGAAAAAGATCTTTTTGATTGTATTTCTTCTCCATTCCATAAATTTCTCGTATGCTAATTCATATTTTCTTTTTAACTTTCCGACGACAAATCTAAAGTTACTTTTGCTGCTTTTTTTTCGATATCTCTGACGGAGTATTATCCATTATTTATTATAAATTGGTATAATTATGTCCTACTAAAATAATATTTAATGGAAATTGCGATTTTCATCAAACCACGAATGAAAACTACCTAAAAAATTTAAAAAACTTCTATATCTGACAGTTGTGTCAACTATTCAAAGTTCACAATAGCCAATTAAGTTTTCATGGATTTTTGTTGATTCTCAATATAAATGTATGTGGTGTGGGTAAGTGAGAAATAATGTGAGAAATAATATTTCTCACCAGTGTGAGCAATATGTGGTTTTAAAATTAAGTCAGCCATGAGAATACATCACTTTTCATAGCAGTTGTTGGAAAAAATGAAAAAACTTTACAGGCCGAGAATTTCGTCCCTTGTACTGTAATATACTATTCTACCAATGACTTTGCTCCCTACAATGATGCCAGGAAATGAATACTTTAGATAGGGTTAAGCGGAAATAATAATTACTCTATCACAAATCAAAACATGTGGGATGCAAGATTGAAATTAACGTACCTAGAAGTTATACGGTATTATCCCACTTCCGACACCAATAATATTTTTTTCATTTGAACACAATTCATCCATATGATTTTGATAAATTCAAACACACTACTACACAAACTAATTGATTTTTCAAATAATCTATTCATTACTCACTGATTTATACTCACTCGTAATACAATTATCATACTAGTTACAGCTACTCTTCATCTAACCTTCTCAATTTTCTCTATAATTCTATTTTTCAGGAACCGCCAATATTTCTCAATGATCTATTGGGAAGGTGCAGATTGGAGAACTATCACAAGTTTGTGATTTCGTGACAAGATTTTGGAGTCGACGTTGGACCGTGCATCGACGATGGTTGATAGCTTGTGATTAAAAGAGTTAAAAATTGTATATTAGCCAATTACAAAAATAATCATCAATCATCCCTCTTTATCTGGAATGGCTCTCTTTTTCAAATTAGATGGAATAAACTGTTAAGGAGAAATTTGAATTTGTGGATTGGTCTGTGGGCTTTACATATTTTGTAAACACATTGATTTAGAATGATAGTAACAAATCCCAAATTTCTAGGAGCCTCCACAGGTTTGGAGAATAAATTGAAAGTATCCTTTCCGTATATAAAAGTTATCCCTTTTTTATCTTAAAGGTATAACAGACAGAATTTGAAGAATCTTTAAACTTCACGGTATTCAATCTTTAAGTCCCATCAAAAACTCTACCACCTAATCAAATCCGTCAAAGATAAAATGTACAATTAATACCATGGAGTATATGAAATCCCCGGCTCCGTTCCTATATTGGCCACACAAATCGTAGCCCTTCAGAGCAAAGGAAAACTTGTTATCTCTTATTAATTCCGATATTTCCCTCACTTTTGCCCAACACCATGCCAATATCAGACACTAAATCGATTTGAATAGAACCAAACTATCGTCCCACTTCGCTCTTTCAAGTGTAGAATTATTCGAGAAGCTATCGAAATAGAGAAATCCCCAAACTGCCTGAACAGAAGGGATGATAGCCAAAGATTACCGGCAACCTGGAAACAACCCTTCATCCACTTCTTCCCAATACCACTTCGGTCAACAATAACATATTCTTTAGAACCCCCAAGAAGCCGAACTTCACATATTTATTGCCCCTCCCTTGGAGCAATTTCAAAGAGTAGGCAGATTAAGAATGTTCAGAATTCAAACTCGGTTCAACTCGAGAACCTAGTTTTTATATTCAGTATTATAGATGTGTATATTACAAATGAAGTGTGAACATAATAATTAAAAATTTGATGGTATATAACTCATATGACAAATATATTAAAACTATTAGCTGAAATTACGCTGCAGATGAAAAAGCAATAATTTTTTCTGACCCATAACAGTAAACTCCTTCATAAGATACCGTAGTTATTGAAATGGAATGTCAACTTCAATAAAAATATCCACATTAGTATATGCACTATCTCATTGCGGTGAATATTCAGTTAACTAAAACAAGAGGTTCGATTATTTTCGCTTGTTCTAGCAATGTTCGTCGCGATTATATAATGAATAAGTATATTCATTATCTTATTGCGGTGAATATTCAGTTTAATAAAACAAGAGATTCGATTATAATCGAGTGGAAAATAAAAATGAATAGGCCGATCATAAATTATTTATTTTGTATTTTGTAAAATTGAGCTTACATTTATTGTTAGTCATTTTTGAAACATTTTCTCTAGTCGATAAGCTTGATAACGGCAGCGCTTTACAGCGTTTTTCCTTATATTTTTTTTCAGCGTTGTTAAGATGACGTTATTACTAAGCTTGGAGTATACTTTAAGAGACCAAAAGTTTACTGCAAGTTTTTTTCATATTGCTTACAGCTGAGGAGCGATTAGAATAATTTATTATTTTTATATTCTTTATATCAATACCAATTCTCAAAGAATCTATAGATTAGTTGGTTAATATCTATGTGACAATCTTAGTAACGGATCCCTGTCTTCTTCCGATCCAGATTTTGATTACAAAACGATTGATTTGTTTTGGAATTCGGTGCTGTTATGTTCAACATCTTCTGTAGTTTTGACGCACTGAACACTTGTATTAACATTTTATGTTCGATGTTAACCATATAGATGCAGCGATAGCGTTTTCTTCGTCCTGTGCAGCTCTTGAGACTATAAAATTGTATTCAATATGGCTTGTAAGCGACTTCGTCCTTGAAAAAGTCTTCTAGGCATAGCGCTGTTGATTATTTCAGTTATCAAAGCTGGATTCAATTCTCCAAAACTGAGTCCTCTCATTTTAGCAGTACGTGCGTTACTTCTATCCTTAGGAACAATGTCTTTTAATGGGTCTATTTCACGTTTCAAACTCTGAAAATATATTTTTTGTATAAACTTCACAGAAATATTCTAAATCGTTACCACAATTTCCTCCTCGTAATCTGTGTCATTAGCTCACTTTAGAATGGAAGCTTTAAGAATACCTTCCAAGTGTTCGCTGGAGTTTTTATGAATAAATTCATATTTTCGCTTTTCACAGAATACCCAAAAATTGATTCCAAACGCATTGCTGCTTTTTCGGCGTGTTCAGATTTTCCGAACATTCTATTATTCCGTGAATTCTAGACTTAAGGTTATTCTGAATGGATCATTACAATTTCAAGACATTTTATGGTATTGAGAAACTTGAAAACGTGATTGGAATAATACGAGGATATATTGAAAAATTCCTAGCCTACTATATAACCAAACAAAATATCTGGTGAATCTGGTGAATAAGGGGGGTGATCTAGTAATTCAAACCCTAAATCACGAATTCTTTGTATGGCAACATGAGATTTGTGTGCAGGAGCGTTATCCTGCATAAACAAAACACCTTTGGATAGCTTTCCGCGTATTTTCTCTTTAATTTCTTCCCGTGGAGTGGTCATTAATGTCGAATAGTAGTCTCCAGTTATTGTTCTATCCTTATCCAAAAAATTAATCATGATTACTTTATGGTAATCCCAAAAAACTGAAGCAAGAACTTTTCCAGCAGATTGTTGAACATGAAACTTCTTAGGTTTTGGAGAACCAGAGTGTCACCACTCCATCGATTGTTGCTTTGTTTCTGGATCGTAGAAATGTACCCAAGTCTCATCCATAGTAACAATTCGGTTTAATAAGTCTACATCGTTTTCAAATCGAGCACAGATCGAACGCGACGCTTTTACCCTTACACGCTCTTGGTCAACTTACAAACGTTTGGGGATCCATTTTGCAGCAATTTTTCTCATGTCCAAATTGACGTGAACTATATGATGAACGTGTTCGTATAAAATATTCAGTGCTTCAGATATCCGTTTTAGCCCAATTCGACGGTCTGAAAAATCATGTCATGAATTGCATCGATATTTTCGGGGACTGACACAGAAATTGGCCTTCTCGTTCGGTCATCATCTTCAATGGAAAATTTACCTCTTTTGAAACTTCTAATCCGATTTTTCATGATCTCATTCGAAGGATATTGTTCACCAAGGTTATTAAGCATATCTTCGTGAAACTGCTTACCTCTTAACCCTTTCAAATACAATTCAAATATTGATGATGACTCGATACAATTTTTCGATTTTCACAATTTCGGTGGACATCTTTTTTCTTTTAATTTGTTGCGTAACTCTGTTTCACTTTTTTGACAGTCAAACTTTACACTGACACTTCTAATAACTTATTGTTCATTGCTATGGTAACGCAATATTTTGTTTTTGTATGGTCTAGTCTAGGCTAACTAGATATCAATACATCCTCGTATAGTGACTATAGCAACACACATTGTTTTCTCGCAAAAAGAGAACAACGTCGCCAAGCATATAATCGCTTATCTATAAACTATGACTATGATTAATTCAAAATTTTTATTGGTTAATTTCATTATGAATTATGAAATCCAATAAAAAATATTTTACGTTACAAAACAATGTTAAGCAGAGAATATCCTTGACGTAAATTCACCAAAGCTATACCTCCATAAGAAAGTCGTTTTTCACGAAAGACATTAGACATACTCCAAATATTTAATATATATATATATATGAAATTTTTAGTAGTTTCTCAAAATGGATCACTAAATTGTCAAATATTTAATAATACATACAGGGGAAGATTTATTGGTCCTCATATCTTTCACGGAAATTGAACAGCTGATCGGTACATGGAACTTCTTCGTATGGCGACTTTCCAAACCTGATTACAGCATTTCTGGATCCAAATAATAGGGAAAACTTGGATCACAGTATTCCATTCCAGCAAGATGACGTACAATCACTTTAAGGAAGGGGATTAGAACACTTGAAGTGGCCACCTAGGTCACCTGCTGATCTTACTGCCATTGGCTTTTATCTGATAGTACATTTAAAAAGCCGGGTCGAAAATAATGAATTCTAACTATCATTGTTTTTGTCTAGATCAGATATAAGACTCAGTTTCAACAATTCCTGTAAGAAATAGTATTTATTTTTATTATCATATAATGGGAAAAAATCCTCTTCCCATTCAATATAGGGGGTAGGGAAAGGGAAGAACAATTTGTGTATATGAAAGGTACCCGTCGAAATGTGTTATATAAGGGTGGCACCACATTTGCATCAGGGTAAGTTTCTTTACTACATTAGTCTGTTCAACGAAAGTCATTGGAATTAAATAAACTGCTTGACTAATTTTTTTAAATTTTTTTTCAAAAGAGAACATTGTATGTTCTATGAATTTTGTCCATCAATTCATCACCTCCCCATATAAAAAAGCATATCCTGTTCGTATCTTGAATATCACTTATTGAGTATTCCTCGTTGTCTCCCCAGTTTCAGTTCCTATAATGACATAGCACTTTATCATAAAGTAATGCTTCAAGTAGAGTATCTTTATGTAAGTTATCGTCGTCCTCTGTAATTTCTCTGACCGTAACAGGATGTAAGAGCACTTTAGCTTTCAGGAATAGCAGGAAATTGCAGGACGACTACCGAAGTCGCTTCGTGTTTACAGCTGAAGTCGGCCTCGTTGTTCGGCCGAGCATGGCCTTCACATTGGCGTTTATTTAATCTTCTCCTGAGATACCCAGAGAAAATGTTTCTTATTAAATATTTACTCAGGAAAAATAGAGCAACCCAACCGGTTTAATTAGGTGCTTTTTGTTATATCCCAAGGTGAGATTTACGGTCTTACTTTACTCTGTTCGTCGACGTGTAATATCTTATTTTTAGACAGTTTATTCAGAGGATGAAAATTTAAATGAGTAAGCAGTAATGGAATTAATTGTTGAATCAACGTATAAGTATAAGAGAGTTTTGAATTATCTCTAAGGAAATGTGAATTCATTTGATCTTAGAAAACGTATCGAATTTGGTTTATGAACTCGTTCAGGTCTTATATACATGTTGTGGCAATTTGTTGTAATGTCTGTCAAAAATCCTTCAACCAAAAACTATTATTCCAATTAGGAAATGATCTCACTAAATTAATACGTATTTTCGAAGGTTTTACCAATTTTCGAAAAAATCACAATAAGGAACTATTATAGGCATCAAGGGATGGTTTACTCGTGAAAAGGGGATTGTAAGGCGAAGAGAAGTGAGACATGGATTCTTGTACCCAGAAAGAAGTTTTTCATGTGAAATTGTCAGGGTAAATTAACAGAAAATTAACGTGTACTTGAGAAAAAAACCGATAAAACATTCTCTTTTCCTTCACAGTATTATTCAACATTTGAATAGCTTAATAAAATGACACGTCTGGAATGTCTTTATCATTTATTCTAAAGGTCTATACTTTTTATTCACAAATCTTGAGAAAAATAACACGTTAGTCGTTTTCACCGAAATCAATCATTAATAACAGGAGCATTACGATATTCAATATTTTGGTCTGAAAATTTTTCAGGACCTTATTTTCGTTAACTTAAGGCACGAATTCCAAATTCCAATTGTTCCTGCTATCATATCATCATCCAATCTCTGATAGAACTTCTTTACTATATGCTCAACACATTGTAGGTCTTTCGGTTCAAACTATGTAATACTTCTACTATTTATTTGGTTCTACTATTCATGTAGGTTTCAGAGCAGAGTTCTAATGCTCACAAGATCCGCTGTTACAGAAGTATTTGAGACGTTTCATTGTCAGGACCTACATTTAGTTCAAAAGCTGAGGATGGAGCTAGAATAAACCTCTTCAATCTAGTGCAAGTTTAAAGTCGATCTTTCATTTGTTTTCCTTTGCCGGTGTATTGTTTGTTTTGTTCGTTGTTGTATACTAGCATTGGTAACTGGTGGCTTTGAAGTGGAAATGAAGATATTTGAATTTGAGCTGAACAATATTATTGGTGGCGCTTATCAGTCAGACTTTCTTGCTTCACGGTAGAATGCTCTTTTTGCTTCTTTTAGAAAGCTCTATGCTTATAAGATGTCATATTATCAACTAACTTCCGCAAACCGATTTCTTTCTCTTATTCGAATTCCAAATCCCCATTTTTTCTCATTTTCTCTTCTTTTGTATCGTAGATGCTTTACTTCTTCCTTCCTTTGTAGTAACTATTCTTGAAATAAATTTTTCTTTTTAGGTTCCATATAGTCTCGTTTGGTGACTTATGTGAAATAATTCAAATTCATATATTGCTAATCCGTTGCTATTGCTTTAAATAACTCTCCATCAATTCTCCTTCAAAGTATTATTGTCAAATTAGTGCAAATTTTAGAAAGAGACTAATAAGTTCATATGCGTCAAATTTTCTAGTAAGTATACCGAGTCTGGTTATTATTATTATAGGTGCTCATTTTCATTATGTATAACAATGTATGCAAAATCAAATCACATAACTAAAAATATGGGCTTGATCTGATATGCAATAAAAAATCTAGGCATTTGGGTCCAAAGTAATCCCGAAAGCTGGAGCGCCATGAGTTCTAAAAAAATTAAGGACTAGAAAATGACTTCATTCTGGACGATTTCACTGCACTTAGTCCAACGCCACGTGTTAAACACGGTCGATAAGGAATACTTTTTTTGGACCTTCCAAACTTTCAAGTCCTTTAGATCCATTTGAAATAAATAATATTTAACAATAGAGTATGACGTGGTGCATTATGAAAGTTGTTTCTAATTAATAAATACCAAGAGATTTTGTAAATATTAATACGAAGGAAATATTAAATTGAGAACAGAGGTAGGCCATTATCAAATAATTATAGAGAAAAATGTTTTAGATAGAAAAGAAGACTAAAATTCACTTAACATGCCAAAAATAATTGAATTTGTGATCGTTATCTATAGCAATTCAGTTTGAAAGAAAACAGATACAAAAAGTCCAAAGGCACTCTTTTTAATTTCACTGAACATGCGTTTTCAAGTAAGACCAACCAATATTGTGGCTTAATTAGATTTTGCTTATTGGTCAAATATAAAAGGCGTGAGGAAAATGTGTCGTAGAATAGGCATACATTGTCAAAAAGTATTAATTGTATCAAATTTTGTTGGACATGATAATGTCTTCCTAATACTTCTGATAATCTTGAATATATTTTTCGGCTAAAATATAGGGAAATACAGATTTCCGAAGTTAACAATTTCAAAATGGTTGAGTTACCAGAAATGTCAAATATGTATAAGTTGTTCAGGATATTTATAAAAATTGAAACATTGTGGACTTTCTTTAAAAACATTAAGTAGAATAGTTAATACCTCGGTAAAGATTTAAATTAATGCTTGTGGTATTTTTTATGTCACAACCGTTCTAACAATCCATCATTCCAACAGACAGAAAATTGACAATAATAACAACAAAGTGTTTTTTGGAAACATTGCAGAACACTCAAAATTTCCTTTATCTCGAGCCTACTACCTTAATGTACTGGTCCTTGGGAATATTTCAAACGTTTGTTCATCTCATCAAATCTCTTCCAAATTTTTGATAATTAGTTGATCACAAAAAATGTATTCTGAAATTTAATAGAAGTAAGAGTTTATTTTTCATGAAATGAAAGTTGATTCAGTTTTGAAAACAATGCATCTAGTGTTTGCTTTTGTTATATTTGTGATTAATCCATTTCTCAATTGTTTACTTGAATATTTTCATCAGAATCAATTTTTCCATCATTTCATGAAATTTGGTGTTGTAGAAATTTTCATTTCCAATCAGATGATATTTACCGATCAATCGATGTACAGTATCCGTGTAAATGTTAATATGTGATCGTCCACGTTCTCTAGATAATGTGGTGAATTTTTTTTAATTTATAAAAAAGTCGCATTAACCGTAAAACGTTATTAGTAACGGAACAGTAGGTAACTACACCAAATTAAGTACAGTAATAATAATAAAATAATAATAAAAAAGTAAAATAATTTCAACCTATATAGTTTTGAGGGATTTTACTTAAGATTTGAGATGTTGTTGAATGTTGTTCCCAGATACTGGAAGCATTCCTCTTGTTCAAAAAATTGAATTTTCTATGATTTGAACCTACAGCAGTGTGTCGATCAACTCGCCTAGACTTTGGTGATGAAACCACCTCATGTCACCATATTTCGCTGGTTTTCCTAGTTCAATCGTGTTCGTATTTTGCTACAGGATGCATCTCGTGAAGGTTGTCCAATATCGGTTGTCGTGCCAGAAAACATGAGATTGGCATACTTGGGTTTCAGTTCCATTTGCTTACATTGAATATTGCATGAACATTTGGCTATCAAAAACATTTGCTCGCGTTGGATAACTCATAACTTGACTATCGCTCCAAAAAAGTTCGTGTCAATTGGTGCAAACAAATGCTGAAAAAATTCAAATTCAAAAGACGTCTATAAGGTCGTGACAATCGACGAATCGTGGATCCAAGCATATGAATATAACGCTTTTCAAGACTAGTCAAATCGAACCAAATTTGTTCGTACACGAAGCACTTTGAAGCAAATGGTCGTTTATTTTATCGGAACAGCAGCAGAGTGGAAAAATAAATTGTGAATAGTACACATACATAAAGCATTTGTTTGCCAGAACTGTTCGGAAAAATCAGAAAACCAATTGCAGAATACGAATCACTATCCATCACGGAAATGCGAGCTCCCACACATTAGTTCAAACAAAAACCTTTTTTTAACAGTCAGAACATCGGAATGATGGGTCATCCGCCGAGATCGAAAATAAATAGCGAGGAGAACGTTTTTTTACACCTGAAGAAGTGGTTTATTCGTTCAATTCACATGTTTTGGAAGTATCTCAATCGGAATGAAAAAAATGCTTTGGCAATTGATTTAAACGCATGCAAAATTGTATCGATCCTAATAGAGAATATATTGAAAAACAATAAAGTCATATCCAAGTAAATATTTGTTTTTGTCTATCTCAAGACTTTAGCAGCAACTCTTGTATTATGTTGTAATAGCCCGTCGAATGTGTTAGATGGTACACAGTTTTTTCTTTTGATGTGGTTATTTGGACGTTATCTGAGGATATGTTTCACTGTTATAGTTACATTACACAAATCAGTTTTTCTTCACGTTTTATCAGGTAACTAAGAGTGAATTTTGTATGCCTTGTGTAATTTTTATGTAAATTTTACGAAACATTTTCTCGCAGAGTTCAATATTTTAACAACTTGTTCTAAATCTCGAAGATCGTTCAAACGCACAGAAGAGAAGAGAGCAACTATTTTGAATATATAAAAGAACGCAAAGAGCGTAGGCGGGTTTTCATTCTGACACCATAATGATATCCCACTTCGTCAAAAATCGTTTTAAAAAACCCAACTTGTGGAAACATAGATGGATCTTTGGGGACTCCACATTAGGTAGATTTAAATATGTCAAAATATGAAATCACATTTTTTAATTGCAAACATGAGGTGGAAGTAAATATTCTTATAATAATTATATCATTCTTTGAAAATCATTTCATCTATTAATATAACTTCAGTTCAAATCAACCAATGAAATTTGTTCCAGTATAGCTAACATAGGGATCTAATTGATAATGAAGAGGAAATTATGGTCACAGAGCGGGTACTAGTACCCAATCGCGTAAGCGTTAATCGAACCTGGCTGATGACTTATAAGTGTCGGACGATTCGCTCCACAAAAATTCTCAGTAACGGGTTGCATAATGCCATATGTATAGGGTTTGACTTCAACGGAACTTATTAATTATTGAAAAAAACACAATTCAAATACTAGTACCATACTTTTCAATCATTAATCAGCCGACATGTCGATTTAAAAGAAAGATTGGATTTTCAACTATAAACCTAAGCTACCGTGAGACTCTAGACATAGGGTCTATCAGAGAAGACCAGTGCATGAGCCGCCCAATTCTACTATCACTATTTTATGGTACATGCCCAAGGGACGTGTTTACGAGAATGAGTCAACCTTTCATGAAATACTCGTACGTTTTCTTCGGAGCAGTCGTTAAATTTGCTTTCATAATCATTAGTGCACTATTCAATCGTTGATTGATCAAATATGTGTAGTTTCAGTCGTGAAATATCGTTCGTGAAGTCAAAATATCGTCACAATGTGTCAGATTTTGGAAATTGATTTGAAACACGCTGTAAGTGGTATTAAAACTGCGTTTCAGTCTTTAGTAGAAGCTTTCTCAAATCGTATGAAGAACTACTTCTTATTCTGTATTAATCGTATTAACCAAATTTGATGCTCTTAACATGTTTCTGCGCAGTATTAATTCTTTAATCCAGAAACGTATTTTTCCATACTCCAGTTATTTTGTCTCATAGGCGATCTATTTATTTTGCTAATATAGTACAAAAAAACTAACTCATAACGGCACAACTTACAGCAAGTAGCTCATTCATGATCCACTTGTGGAAAATAGTGAGCACCACAAACTCAACACAAACTCAAAATCGTGTTAATTGATATGTTTATGTATGTGTACTAGAATAATTAAAAATTATTAATATAACTAACTCTTGTGAATCACGCTCCTTATGAAACTACCATTAAATTGAGAATATAGAATTTGGTACACTTTCTTCTGGTATACACGATTCAATAGGGTACTTGGATGATTTGGAAAAAAAATAGTTCTGGATAGTTTGTATACAACTTTTATTAATTTTTTTTATTTCTTTGCTCATTATTCATCATTATATAGAGAAAAAAATTATTGAAAATTCAAAAATTTTGTAGGTAGTCTAAACATTTCAATAATACCGCGATATTTCGTGATGTATAGGTATAAAATAAACACCAAACATATAATATAAAGTAAATACGACAGTTATTCTTTCGGTTATTCAAAAATAAGGATGTGAAAATACCACGACTGAAACACCTGGTATAGTTTTTTTTCATGATGCCAAGAAATTCGAATATACAACAAAAATGGATTGAAAGTTTTGGTCGTCTTGACGATTCTGCGAGATGTAATTATTCTTGTTGCCAGGATAATTTTAATCTAAATAAGATTCAAATTCAACTTGATTCAATATTTTATCAATAATTTTTGCGATTTTCAATTAAATATTTAGACATTATTTCTTCTCTTTTGATCAAATATTTCGCTTTTTGACTTTATTTCATATCGAGAACTCATAAAATATACAAAAAGTAAATACTTTTTAAAAAATGCAAGTATATAGCCGTTATATGGATATATGTTTCCTCATTTTCTTATGAAAGTTCCTCTTCCTGTAAGAAAATTATCTGCATAGTTTTAATCCTTATCTCATTCTAGGTTCAATTTTACTAATAAGGCTCTTGAGAAAATTGTTAATTCCGTTGATATTATTTTTGCAGGGTTCAACTAAAAAATCAGATGCAGCTGCAAAAGTTAATTCTCCATAAAGCGAACCATCTGCCGTGAAAAAGCCGCAACGTTTCGCAAAAACCGCAACTGCAAATAAACGGTGAATGCAGTGAAATAATTTCATTCGAGGCCTGTATTAAAACTTTCCACTTGACAATAAAACCGAAATTACTTTACACAACATTACGCCCAAAACCGTAATTAGTTGCGGCATTTAATGCTATGATGTTTTAATTTAGACTGTAGCGGAACTCCACTTATATAAACTTTAACTATTACCAACATTTTATAACTCCGTTAATGTTCTTTGACATTGTTTGGCGTCTTGTGGATAATACACCAAAGATTTATTCAGATAAAATAATTATGAATATTATAGAATCTGATAATATAACGACATTTAGTGTAATTATGAATTATGGCTTACTGATATAAATAAAGGAAGCGAGTTTTTACTAAACTTAAACGAACAAATTACCAAGTGCACCTATAGTATCTTTAAACACTAAACCGTAAATATACTAACTGAGCCATTTAAAGAATTGTTGATTAATTTGGTAACATGCCAATGAGTCTGTAACGTTTTCTGTCAAATATTTTCCTATATTGCTCAGTAATTATTGTGTAGCAGTAGCCACCTCTATTTCTTACCAATTTTCCAGTTCTGGAAGAAATTAATTTGTTGAAATCTCGATAAGTTCTGTGTCAATAACAAAACGTTCTCTTTATCTACAACGCCTATCAGAGGCAACTAATTCAAGTGAATTTCATTGAATCTGTGGTGAAATAGTTGTTTTCACTCGCTTCTCTGCAGCTGGCAGGTTGAACTACCTGAGAAAAAAAACTAAGCCACTGATAGCTACAATGCTACATAATTAACAGTTGAAGGATGCAACCCATCCGGTTCTTCCGGGTAGGTTCCAGTTCTTATTTTTAACATATATAAATCTATGATAACCTTTAGTGCCAGATTCACTACCTAAGAAGGATACTCCATCATTAGATGCTGATAATAAACTTAATGTTTTAGGCGATTTCAGTACTAAGTTATTGAAAACTAGTTTTTAAAAGAGGTCAATAATTGACCTTTCGAATTATTTCGGTTTCGAAATCTTCAATTGCACAGTAGTGTGGAATTTTCACCTTTACTAAAAACCTATCCTCTCTAGTCTCTTCTACCGCAGTACCGAGTGAGCATTACTCAGTATTAGGACTTCTCCATGCCAGGAGTAAACCTCTTTGTTTCGTGGCTCGTTTATCTTTATTGTCAAATTTCTCTTACAAAACTTGTTATCTCCATCCAGTTATTTACAAAATTGTTAAAGTCAATATTCCTACCTGTCTTCATACATGGTTACTTACAAACTTACTCAAAAGCAAAATTCAAGCAGCCGAAATTAATAGGACATAATTTACCACTGATAGACGATGTCGTTTATAAACAGAAGAAACAACATAAGGCCTAGTACTGAGCCTTAGGGCACTCCACATTCTATTGGCTTGCAAGAAGATATTGTTGTATCAACCCTTACGGCGGCAAAATGTAACTCTCATTTCAAGGAATTGTCAACAACAAGCCATAAGAATTTTACAGATTCAACGACGTTAATGGTGGCTTTGTTTAATAAAAAAGGCTGCAATATATTTTTATATGATAAAACTTTGGTTTTAGGAACGTTGAGACAGAGAAAGTTGAAATTGCACCATGATTTAAGGGTGATTAGGTTACTAGATATGAAGTTCCGTGAGATCAGGGTTGTTCCAAAAGAAACTAGTATCGTCGAAAAAAGACATATTTTACCACTGATGTCTAGATAGGCGAATGTCGTTTATAAATAGAAGTAACAAAATAGGGCCTAGTACTTAGCCTTGGAGTACTTCACATTCTATTGACGTTGTATCAACCCTTGCAAGCAGACTTATGTAGATAAGGTATGACTCAAACCATGCTAGAGGTTATACCGTTATACTGCAAATTGTTGATTACAATATTTTGATTTTGATTTGATTTTGACACAATCGAAAGCCTTAGAAAAATCACAAAAAGTTGTTACAGTGGCTGCTTAGGCTAGAGTAGACGACATTATTTAGGAGGGAGAATATAGCGTTATTTGCGCATTTGTTACTTAAAAACTCAAATTGATGGGATGTAAGTATTTCATCTTTAAACAAAAATTATAAAAGCCTGTTTTTGACTAATCTTTATATGATCTTAGATAACGTGGGCGATTGGGCGATTGGGCGATAATTCGATGCATGATTTTTATCTCCTTCTTCATGCAGAGGTATAATTATAGCCGTTTTAAGGCAATTGGAAAAAGTGTTATTTTGAAATGAAACGTTAATTAATGTGGAAAGGTGATTTTGTGTGCAATCAGGAAAATATGTAAACTTTTAGTGAACCAGGGTTTATTTTGCTTATTTTTAATACAACTGAGGAGAAAAGAATTGGATGCCAGACTAATTAGTGTTTTTATGAATCTAGAAAATTCGAAGTCTACATCACCAGTCAGTTGTTTGAAAATGGTGCTTGAAGTTTTAAAAAATTTTTTACAAAAATATACGGCATAATTTGCGAGAAGCATTTTTAGTATTGGGTTTTAGTATTGAATAATGTTTCTCAACGTGTAATCCGTTTTATAAACACGCCTTCTCGAAGTTCGGTAACATAATTCGTAGCAATGATAATCAGCCATTATTAATTAATGTTAAAATTTTGGGAATTTTTATTTTGTTATTTTTAATATACTATCATTATTCGTTCAAAAATATGTTTCATTTTAAATCAATTATTATCCATAGACATTTTACTACTATACTATAGGCAATTTTCCTCGACATAAGAAATTGTGAAACTCTCAATGTCTTCATTGGATTGTTAATATTTGGCAAGGAATGTCAATGAAACGATACTATACGAAAAGATTTTAATTAATATGATTCAAAGCGTCCTTCCTATAACAAGAAACGGCACTCGAGTTACGACAGTATCATTGAATAATTTTGGTACTCCATGATATTCAATAATTACGTTGTTATACTTTTGGCTGCCTATATAACTGGATTTTTATGATAAAATTGATAAAATATTTTATGACGTCATAAAATTGAATTATCAACAAAAACTCGTTTTCCAACATATGATTTTTGTTAAAACGTTTTTCATTGAAAAAATCTTATCTGTCGAAATCGCTATACGGTCATTAACCAAATTCAATGAGTAATGATCATAAATGGGTCAACAAAAGGCGACGTCATGAATGTGTGATGTGTAACAGACATTACAAAGCGTATTGAGGAGAAAAAAAGGCTTTCCAAAATAATGACTGTCATTATATTCTCGTAATGGAAACGGTGTCACATTTATATTAAAATCCACATTTGTGATATTTACTTTGCGAAATGTGCTCACGAAAGATATGGAAAATATTGAAAAACTATTAGGAATATATTTATTGAAGATTTAGAGGTCCGAATATATTACTAGAAGAAATTGTATAATATTGGTTGACCTCACACGTTTACTTCCAAAGTCGTCTGACATTTTAATTAGAGGGAAATACATAATAAACCCTTCTGCTCCGAGTGTAATACGGGAGGTGTTTGTACTTGAACTTGTGAATAAGTAAAATAGTCTCGCTTGAATATTCTTTAGTTAGAAGCGTGTATGAACGTTACAATTACCATTTTTGGACCAGACGTTGCCGAACTCGAGAGCTTATTTATAAAAAAATAAGCAAATGGAGTCCAACATAAAATATTATCAAGTAAAACACGGGATATTATCATATACCCTCAACCCTATTCAACGATTCTAACGTTGTTCATTTCATAATCCTAGATAATCTATTAAATTGAACTGGTCAAGTATCATGGACATAACTTCTTTCACTTTCTCTACCACCACCATTCTTTGAGTTGTGACTTTATCCACGCAAATAAAAAAAGTCACAGGGGTAGTATCTATACTATTTAATAGGTGAGGCATCGTTTGAATGCCTTATAGGCGAAAAACTCTTTCAATCGAATGAGTAGTAGCCCAATGCATTGTCATAGTGCATAATGTAGCTTGTCTTGTAGACTTCGGGACGTGGACGGAAAATCTTCAAGTTGAGCGACTTATAACTTGAACAACTTCGATACTGTTGGAAGTCTCACATTTCTACTCTCTGCTGGAATGTTCTTACGGCTCTCAGGGCCATGCACAATTTATCTAATTCTCATATTCAGTGATTGTCTGACTATTTCTACCGCTATTCTAAATAGAACATAATAAACTCTTGCCTCTCGAATGTGATTAGCATGTGTGAAACAGAAATCATCTATTTCTTAATATCAATTCGCATACATTTCAAAAGTGTAAAATAACAATAGCTGTTTGTTACAGATATGGTGAATGGTTGTCCAATTGGCTATTGTGCATAGGCATGCTGCAGTTTTTTTAGACAAAACGGTAAGAAATAGAATCAATATAAATATATATGTAAACAAAAGTAATGTGTTGGAAATTACAATGCACTTCATTTATTACGACCTTAGTCGTATCGACCATTTGTCTATAACGACGTTAAACCTAGGTCTGTTAAATTTGAAACATACTTTGGTTTAAAAAGATCACTATAAGGATTTTCAATTCAACTCCAAATTCGGGTGTAGCGACTTCTTTTAATTAATATTTTGTAACTAATTCTCAGAAATTCTATGTACATATTTCGACCCGAGTGGGCAAAGATACAAATTTTTTTTTATCCTTTATTATTACATATAAACCCATACAGATGGTCTGCAACTACTTTATAGACATCATGTAACTGAGCATATCCTATTGGGAGTGGTTCAAATTGATATTCTGAATAGCAACTGTGTGTAATTACATATACGAGTATTCTACAATAAATGACGAAATTACCGTGGTCCTGTCATTGGTGTTCACTTTACTAGTGTGATGTGAACTATTTATGTTTGGGTATATCTATTTGGGTCTGTATTATATTCTAAAATTGAGAGAAAAACTTACATATATAACGTATGTTGGTTTATTGAGAGTTTGACACCTCACCTCGCCTGCAATAGAAGAAACGACAATCAAAGTTCAATAACCATAGTATCAGTTTCTAATGGCAGGAAATTATTAATAATTCGTAAATTCACAACAATGATTAATGAATCATCAACAAAATGAATAAATTGACAAGTACATTGCTTTCCGGTCATGTCATCATTCCGTTCGACCCATAAAATTGAGTGCGGTGGGTTGACCGTGCATTTCACTTTTTACTATCACGACACTCGGAAAAACTTAGTAATAATTGAAGAAAATATCTTCTTCACACATATATGAATGTGTAACATGAATATAATTATTAGTTCAGTTTGAAATATTTGATCATTGAGAATTCTAATAATTCTATTGTAACTCATCCAAACACACATACACAAACAACAACATTCACAAGCGCGTTCACAAATACGCGTATGTATAGGGTGTTTCCATTGTGACAAGAAATTCGTTATAATGGACCTTATCCCTATTACTTCATCAAGTAAAGCGTAAAAAACAACATTTTCCTTATCTGGATATTATATTATGTCTTGTAGCTGCGTGACAAAACGAACATGCGAAAGTCTGTACGTTTCCTCACATTTGGATTTTTTCTATAATTCCCGCTGTCACAATATGCAGTCGTACCAAATAATATATTAAATTTGAAAAGATATAACCATGTTTTTATCAACATATAAACATTATTTATTTTGATCACTAAGTTAATGAATATTTTCTAGCTTCAAAACTAACTGTAATAAAAATGATCAAAGAGAAGCTTTTGACAGGATTGGCTATGAAGTTATCTATTTTTTTTAAATAAATTCGCCTGTAATCCTGTATATTCCTTAAATTTCATTTGTTAATCTTTCATTTCTGTGAATAATTTCCAATACCTAATTCAATACTTCATATTTCCAATTTTCTTGAAATGTTAATAATATGTCGTTAATGTGATATCTTTTCTGCGCATATCTGCACTTCTAAACATCATATACAAGCCTTTTTGCAATTTGGGATAAAATGCTATGACTTGTCTTGCCTAATTGATACAATTATTATTTATGGGATTACAAGTTATATAAAAACACATTCTCCGCATAAAATTGAATAAAACATTTTGTAATGGTTAATAGTTCCAAAGAAAATTAGTATATTCAACTCTATTCATTAAAAAATCAAATGTGGCTCAATTAAGTGATCTGCAAGGACTATTTCTGCAAAGACTATAATGTAAGGATTGCTTGTTGAGTAAGAATAAAAATTATGCCCCTACACCTAGCCTTATCGCTAATAAGTATAAAATGAATTGGTTAGTACAAATTTTATGTTAAGTGCACTCATAGAAATTTACTATAAATTTTGCATTTGTGGAGTATACTTATCGCCAGTTATTATTTCCTTTTTTTATTTTCGTTTTCTCTGTTATTTTAAAACGTTGGTTAAGTATAAATTTTAATTTTTGGAAAGAGCCAGAAGTCGCATGGTGCTAACCTGTTGAGTGAGGCAGATATTGCAAACAGGAACTCTTGTATCAAAAGCGACTTGTGACTCTGATTGTTTTAATGACTAAATAAAGCAGTTGGTTCACTTTATAGATGTCATATTGCATTGAAAACTATTCAGTAATTACAGTAATCCTCACGATTTTCAATTGTACGATCGTAATCACCTAAAACAAAAACCATGACGTTGATGTTCGACTTTGATTGCAGAATCTTTAAAACGAGGTTTTCCATGGAAAACTCTCAATTCTTGTCTCAAAGACATAACTATAACAGAATGACAAAACAAGTTATAAAATTGTTTCATTAAATCTTTTTGATTTTGAATTAGGTTGAATGTCAAAAATTCTATAGGACATTAGGCATTAAAGGAGACCTGAAATCAAAACCATTTATTCACGAATAATGTTGTATCTTCATCACATGAATATGATAGTTTATACAAAACTCTAAATTAAATAATTCGCCAATTATGAATATGTAGGTATTCGAAACTCCGATTATATATTAAAAAGAGTATACTTTGTTATATCGTTGTCACAATTATACAACAATTATATCATTACTTAATTGGCAAAGACTTCCATTGAATCTACGAAAGTGATTCTATAAGTACCAGCCTACAAAAAACGGAAATTTTTAGTTCGATATACCGTCTGAAAAAAACTTTTTCTCGTGCTCTGCAAAGTATGCTTCCTTGGATGCTTTCACCACCTCAATTGATTCAAATTTTAGCCCAATAAGTTTTTGTTCTCCAAATTAGCGTAAAATGGATCAAATAATTTGGTATAGTACAGCCTTGTAAAACTCGTTAAACTCATTTTTAATAATCGTTATCGGAAGAGTAAAGTCAACATACAAATTATCCAAACGATTTTTAATTTTGCTGCGTGATTTCCCTTCCACAAACAAAGATACATTTTTCTAATATCTGCGGACACACCCACTTCCACATGCGGTTAGAATATTTTAGTTTGTCTCTATATTACTTTAATAAGTTGCAGACCGCTCCTACTGTTCTGCTTCTTTTAGAAATCCTTTATTTACTATACGATATGCCTGGTTGTTTATTGTTTATTGTATGTATTAGTTCCAATCTTTTGTCCCAGTAATTGAATTAATGTCATAAGCATATGTAATTCCATGTTTACAAGTTTTTTTATGTTTTTAAAAAACTTCAATTGTGGTAGGAAGAAGTTAGTGATTATGTTTGTTCATTCTCTCCTATTTTCACTATTGTTAACCGCATCCTAATGGTGCTTTTGGATTAATAATATGTAATTCTTATACAATCCTACAGGAATTTATTTGAAGGTAAAACTGAAACATTCCGTATACATTTCATCTTCTCAAACTGTAATTCTAAATCCACTGTACTATATTGTTAGCAAAACACAGGAAACAGGTCATTTCGAACTAATATATGCTGGGGAAATCCCTTTAAGCTTACCAGACATATAAATGTGCAGATTCCGAAAGTGTTGCACTAAAGATACAAGATTAATGTGTCGAGTGCGAAAGAGGGTATGAATGTCTGCCTAGTTAAATTACTTTGCCGAAGTTATCACTTGTAGCTTAATGAAATAAAGACTGATTTGTGATATTTGGAGATGAAACGATTATATTTCTCAGTTCACTTCGCTTATGAGATATTTTGGAAGAAAATAAATTTAAAACTAATATCACAGTTCTATTTTTTAATTCGCTTTGCTTCATCATGCAGTATAGAAGATAATATTTTATTTGCAAAATAAAATACCCACAAAAGTTTCATGAGGTCCTATTGATATGAGACAAGAATTGATTTCTCATGATTTGCATCATTAAAAAAGTGTAGTATTTGAGGGTATTTGTGCATATGTGTGCACAGGGAATAAAAAGTAAAATCAAAATTACAGTATAAACATATTACATGAGCTGCCTGCCGATAAGTTTTTGCAGATGGACCAAGAGTCATTGTATAGGGCATTTGGCAATACATTTGATGCTTTGCTACTAAATCGAAATGGCATTCTTCTAGCCGTATCTAGCAGCTTTTCGGAAAATAAAGACAGTTCAGTAGAAATGGGGTCACATTTTTGCTAGTGTCAAAGAATCGAGAACACTGTACAAAGACGTAGAGCTCTGATGTTAAAAGGTTTTTGAGTGGTTAACTGTGAACAACTCATTTTCCTACTTAACTCGACGAGTCAACTTTCCCTAACAATGAAGCATAATTATTGGCATATGTTCGATTACTTATGAGCAAAGAAATTCATGAGTCTTCGCGAGAACTTTGAAGACGAACACTAGAGGCGAATCAACATTCAATGTCCTGAGTGATTTTTGAATCAACTTATACCAGAGGTAACTCTAGTATTGCAAAATAGATTGCAACAATCTCTTCAATTTGTAATTAATGCAGTTAACAAAACAAGAAGCAATGCATTGAATACCCACTTATTTGCACAATGATGATGATGAAAATGATAGAAACCTTTCAATGATTGCTGTTACATACCAAAATACGCTGGTTGATCACTATGACAAATTTGTTCAACATTGTTGATGACCTCAACTCACAATTACAAGGAGCCTCAATTTGTTAAAAATAAAAAGTGTAATTTCAGGTTTTTTTGATAAATCGAAAGGAAAATTGATCGGCGCGTATTTTCACAGTTTTCAAACTTTTCGCAGGTAGATGCATTGATGAATATATTGAGACATACGTTCAATATTTAATTGTCCTGTATGTTGACTTTAAAATCAGATTTAAAGATATTCTTTAGATGGAAATACCACCATAGATTATAAATTCATTTGATAAAACGGAAGTAGATAATGAGATATTACAAGAGGAGGTACTCGAGCTTAGCACTGATGAGGAACTGAAAGTGACATTTAAAAGAGGGTAAAAAATTTTGTCTCCAGGACGAAATATCTGTGAAACATCCTGGACTATCATAAATTGTGCAAAAGCTTCTGATCGCGTTTCCTCGTCATAATTGTCGAAAAGTTTTAGTGCTCTTAACTTATTGATAAAGAAAAGAAGCAGATTGAATATCACAGAACGGGGAGATTTGCACTCATTCCCTACAAAACTACAAAACTCAAGTGAAAGATTGATAAATTGCTGTCAATCCTACCAGTACATCTCCCTCAAACTTATATTTATTTTAATCACCATTGTAGAAGTTACATAACGTTATAAGTGTTCAATTTTGATTATTACCACTGTATATATTTGAATAAATAGAAACACTACAAGAAAATTTACTTTATTTCTTTGTACCAATCTGAATGGGAAGTTTTCTCAATGAAGTTTGTAAGAATTGATTGGTTCTCTAGGAAATTAAAACCAACATTATGATTCCAGTATGCACTCGATGCTGTACCATAATGGGCAAAAACCGATCAAAATACATATATCTACATCTATTTTGAAAACAAAAGCTGGCGAATTTGTCTCAAAAAATTCAATAATATTTAGAAGATGTGCCTGAAGAAAATGTTTGCTGATGAGAGTACTTTGGAAAATCCTAAAGAATATTGCGGTTTTTGTTTTAATTCAAAGCTTGTTTAGCTATTCGATTTAAAGATTTATGTCGTTTAGATTAATGAAAATTGAATATTGATGACCTGAAAGATTTCAATTTGGCTCTCTGAATAAAATTATACGATACTCAACCAAAGTTGCTAGATATTTCAATCAAAGGAGAAAACTATAAAATTTAGAAAAAAAATATGCTTATCTTCGACCATTAATAGTAAATGTAGAAAATATTTCGTGGGAGTGAAATTAGTAAAATGGCTAAAGATAGCGAACTTTTTACGAATACCGAATGCAGAGTTATATACGAGTCACTGTGTGCAGTCATCTACGGATATTTAAGTAAATGTAGGCAAAAAACTCAAGACCCTATGGCATATGGAAATCCAGCAATATGGCTGAATCCTATACCGATAAATTTATGGCTAACACAATGAAAATTTAAACAAGGAAAACTACCTACCAGTAATTTCTATCTAGAATAGTTCAAATATATTGCACAATTATCATTTTAATGAATTTATGTAATACACATTATGCATTTCAATTCTAAAACTAAACTAAACTAAAAACAATACATCTCTAGAAAAAGAACTGTGTACGACATGTGAATAAATGACCTTGCTTAATTTACACTAACTGTGCTGGAGACAAATATTTAATTTTTATATTTATATTATATTTTATATTTAAATTATTTTGGTTAATACCTTTCAAATATGATACTGGAGAAAGCAACATCTATCACGTCACGATTCATTCCTTTTCAAAATTGCTGTAACATGAAATTGAAACGATTGTTCGACATGGAAATCGACAGGCGTCTTATGTTTGTAATTAAAATCGTGTTTGCAGATTCAGACCGTCGACTTAAAGTGACAGCGACAGATCGTAAATAAGCAGTAATAATTTTAAGTAGACTGGATATCTGAATACTTTGTCTTGTTCAATTTGACACGGAGACGTGGAACAGTTGAAGTAGTATAATGCTCTTTTTTGAATTAAGGATATTTCAAACAAAAGATACAGTGACACTTGGAAATAAATGGATTCCTGAATTTTCTTTTTTTTTTTTCTCTTCTTTTTTTCTAGTCGATAGTTATTTATGTCTGGATAATTCCAATGATTATTTTGTACGTTGACATTAATTTGTAGAGAATGGCACAATTTGTTTGTTGAGACTTGTAGGTAACAAGACGGCCAGAGACAAGAATTTTTTTATCGTTAGAAATATTATTGAGAATATTAAGAAAGTTTCCCAACTAGTAGTTATTCGATTCTTAATATTATTCAACTACGTCAAAATAACATTTAATTGAGCATCCAAAAAGTTCAGCATCTTCCGTGCTGGTTCTGTCACAACAAAATTTAATGAACCACACTTTTCACCAATTAAATAACAATGAAATTTTTCTCATGATGTAGTAGTTCCTATTTTTCAGCTGAGTGCTTTCATTAATTCTTTCTCAACTGTGTGTCTTATACACATGTGTTAAATAAATAAGCCTGTCACAGAAATGGGAACGTGAAATTTTGAGCAACGGTTCATGATCGACGTTTTCACAGAATTGGGCAACTTGACAACTGAAACTTACGATATTGTGAGTAGTGGAAGTATTTAGTGCTAATATAAAGAAGCCAAGAATTATATAAACAGGAGATTTATTTTTACTGAGAAATATGTTGAATTTCACCTAAAGTACATAGCCATTCGTCCAGCAGCAGCAAAGGATCGCCGTCTGTTCCATGCATATCACGATGGAAAATGTATCGATCAGGTTTTTGGGTAAAAATCAGTATCATAAGGTTCTCGACACAATGGCTAATTTCCTTAAACTTGAAAATGCTAACTCATATACAAGTCATTCGTTTCTAAGATCGTCTGCTACACTTTTAGTTTAATCGGAGGAGACTTAAGACACTAACGAAACATCGCGGTTGGAAGTCTTCAACAGTAGCTGAAGGGTATGTTGATGAATCGGTAGCACACAGGACAAAAATAGGTAATTAAGTCATTACAACGTGTGCTCGGGCTGAAATAATACCTGATTTGCGACCATATATAATTTCCACACTTGACTAATCTGGGAACAAATGTACATTCAATAATCAGCTTTCCAATAATCGAATACTCGAAATCTCTAACATCCAAATGCTCCAATATAAAAAAAATATAAAATCCCATTAAATTGAACACTCAAACATGTCAAAAACTCTGACAATCAACCCTTCATTTATCATCACTTTAACATCACTCTTTTTCATAAACATGAATAGCACGCAAAATGCACACGCTCTAATGCGTACCTGGTCCTTGGCATCAGAGCAAGTTATGCGTAAGCTTGTGGCTCATAGTAGCCGTGCGTGCATACGCGAGTTTGTCATTGTATTTGATTGTTCCAGCGTGTTTTTAATTGAGTGTTTGACTTTTTATGTTTTTGACAGCTGATAGTTGATTTCTAATATCTCAGTGTTCATAGTTGATATTTGAGCGGTTAGTATTTGAATGTTTGTCGGTTTGATGTTTGGTCTTTTGTATGTTGAAGTGTTTGTATAAGTGAGCGTTTGTGTGATTATGTGTTCAAATCTCAGTGTTTGTGTGTTAAGTGTATCTTGGCGTGTTTCAGACCTGAAAACCCAAGACTCCCAAACTACAAACATCTCACATTCAAACAATCAAATATTCGAACATATCATCGCTCAAACAACCAACACTCCATTTATCAATATCTTATACAATTCAAACATTCATACACTTAGCTCCCAAACATTTCAACATAGCCAAACTTCTATTCTCAGTCACTCTAACACTCCACTCGAACATTCGATTCATCAAACAGTCAATACCGAATCTACCACACACGCATACACGCGTACATATTCACTGGTTCGATTACGCAATTTCAAAAATCAATCGTCAGACAATTATCCCTTCACAAACGCAAGCTCTGGAATACTGCACGCCAACATTTCATTTCAACACTCTAACACTCCACGCACACAAACAAACAATCAAACATGCAAAGACTAAACACTTAAAAACTCAAATAATACAACAATCAATCACCAAAACAATAGGAAAATTCATTTCAACTATGATGAGCGTTCTTACCTGTTCGCGCTAATTTGTCTGTACTCCAAATTAGGTTCATATGTATTTCATTGTTTGGACACTCAGGTGTTTGTATATAAAGGGTGTTTCAAAAAAGATGATCCCATCTCTAGGATAGGTAGAAAACTGAAAAATATTTGGGGTTTGCTCGATAAAAATGTGACGTAACGTAACGCAATCCGTATTCAAGATAAAGGGCGATAAAGAAAAAAGAATTATACACATTTTTTACGATTTTGCCTCAACTACTGGCAACATTGTATTGAAACTCTATACGAATATGTTTTGAAGCTGATACATCTAATGATTTGAATGTTATATCTGACTCTCATAGAGGGCATTCTGGTTAGTACCTAGTAGTATTGAACATAATTTTTATTTAGATTTAGTGACTAAAAATTAAAGTAAACTTAAACATCATTTAATCTAACACCAAAAAAGTACTCCTAATAAAACTCGATATTGTGTACAGTTTTTGATTTGAAAATTATGAAGTAATAACCGATGATGGTATGAGGTGAAGATTAATGTATTAATTAAACAAAAAATCCCAAGATGAAAATTTAAAAAATGACCAATAACATAAAATGGTATTCAATTAGTGTAGGTGTTCAAAATATCCGTTTTCACGAATACACAAGTCTATACATTTTTCTAAAGGTTGGGAGTCGAAAATGACGTTGAATTCTGTCTTTCAATTCTTTTTCTTCAATATACGACCAAACTGTGTAATCCAAGGGATTAAAATGCATGACCGAGGAGGTCTATGAATCGAAGCTTCTGCACCTCTACCAATGCATCAATTTGGAAAATGGTTACTCAACCAATTATGAAACCTTCCATGAAAGTACGGTTGAGCTTTATCGTGCAAAAAATAGAGATCTACGCTCGTTAAGCGTTATATTTCATAATAACTCGAATAAGTGATTGCTTAAAAAAATCAGGTACATATCACCATTCAAATTTCCAGGTAGAATATGATAAACTATTTATTTTCCACCTAAAGCTGCAGCTCAAACAATAACTTTAAATGAGTGTTAGTAATGTGATACCCTTTTCACATGTAGATTCTCATCACACCAGTAGTGTGAATTATGGGAGTCACATATACCTTGTCGCGTAAAAGTGGCCTCGTCCGTAAGAATACATTTCAAAAAATTGACGGCTGTTCTTTCTTGTAATGTTTGACAGAAATCCACTCTAACCGATAGATCGTCTGGCAAGAGCTCTTGGACTTGTTTCTGATGATGTAGCTGTTGCTTTTCAAGTATCCTCCAAGTACTTGAAGAAGACACACTTGCCACATTCCTTGCGTTGACTGTTGTTCTTGGCCTACCTAAATTCCTTTTTTCAGGTCTCACATTCCCAATTTCTTGATAAAGTCGTTCAATGGCTCAAATTTATTTTCACTCGGTAAGTTTCTTCGAGAAAACTTTTCTGGAAAACGCGTTACAGCTGCACTAGAGTTTCCTAGACACTCGCCTAAGGTTAAAAACATGTAATTGTATTCAAAATTTGAGTACATTTTGAATAAAAATATTTAATTTAACAAATAACAGGGATTCAGACAGCTAATTATTATTGAGTCAACATCATAACTATCAATGAATGACAGTTTTCTATGGGAAACGTAGAGAAAATGCTATACTCAACTACCGGGGGCCTTAGTATGAAAAAACAACAATTTGATTCCTAGAACCGGCATAAATGATCAACAAATTGTTTTTGTATCATACTCAGGCCTCCAATGTCTCAGTGCCCGTACTTATTCAACTTTGAGAAATAAGATCAAATACTGATTAGACTGGATTTTTGTGAAACGTCAAAAGAAACCAGAGCCCTTACTTCCAATTTTCAACTGGATCCGTTTTATTGATGGGGTCTCATTCACGCGACGAAAAAATTGATAATAATAATAATAATTAATAACTTTATCCATACCTTATACCAGTATCGGTTTCGGAAAACAATAGACAATATCGAGTTTTGTGAGATCTACCTTTTTGGTGTTAAATTAAATAATGTTTAAGTTCACTTGAAATTTTGATCAATAAATCTAATATTGACATTTTCAGTTGTTAAGTATTCAAAAGTTTGATTGTTTAAGTGTTTCAGCGTTCTAGGCTTTCTCTTCTACTTGACTCTTGATAAATATCTTTGCTCCCATTTAGTCGAAAGCTAAATTCAGCTTCCCCCAATTCCAGTTATATGCTGAATTGTGTCTTTCCTCATTTCCTGATTTGTGGATAATTTAATACTCAAATAGATGATTCTACATCATCAACATTCTGTTCCGTAGAATAGTGAAAAATCAGTCCACTTATCTGAAGTTTTTTCATGTTCCTTTGGAATTTCGATCGCACACTCTGTATAAAATGTGACTATAAATACTAAACTTTTGGGTGAATGGCTTTTCCATAACAACGATATTATTCGATTGCTCCATTCCAATTTTGGGATAGTTATGTAAATCCCATACTCTTTATATTCATAACCTTCACAAAGTTTCTTATCAGAACCAAATCTATTGTGAAGGGAACAGAATGACATTTTTTATGTAAAAAAGTATATGACTTATAAATTAGATTGTTGCACTAGCTTGCTGGTAAACAAATTAACTTTAATAAAATTGACCAAAATGTCCAATACATAACATTCCGAATTTTTATTTGAAATTAGATCCTATGCTCCCAATAAATGTTGGAGCAGAAGAGCATTCTCAAAATAACAGTAACCTCTATTTGGAATTTTTTGTGAATCTATTATATTGTGATACGAGGGTTGCTACTTAAAATTTGAGATATGGCGACACTGATATGAATATATCAAATCCGACATTGCCTTTATAAAGTTTGACATTTTCAATGATGAACGGTTTGTCATACGAGTTCTATTTCAGATATTCGCAGATATTTGAAACATTAGTCTTGGTCAAATATAGAATCACATCGCGAACATTTTCGTACGATGATTCTCTACGAATTTCGACGTAAATTAAGCAAACAACAGTGTGTCGATCAACTCGTTTCAACTTCTGGTGATGAACCACCATCTCAACCCACAGTGTTTTGCTGATTCAATCGTGATCGCACTTCGCTACAGTATGAATTTCGTAGAGGTCACTCAAAATGTTATTGTGCTCGATAACATCGATTCTGTACGTAAACTGATATTGCAAGATCGTCATGTGACATACCGTGAGATTGAGGCATATTCAAGTATTAGTTCCATTTGCATTGAATATTGCGATAACATTTGGCTGTCAAAAAGATTTGTACGCATTGGATACGGCATAACTTGACAATCGCCCAAAAAAAGCTATTGTCGATTTGTGCAAAGAAGTTTTGGAAAAATTCAATCGGGGTATTTCAAAAGACGTCTATAAGATAATGAAAGGCGACGAATCATGGATTTTTGCATATGAACCCTATACTAAACAACATACAACATACGTATGGGTATTTTGACAAAGATGTTCGTGCACGAAGTACTTGGAGGCAAATGGTTCCCTGTTTTTTCGGAATAACTAGACATATCATCATCTTTCCACTAGAACAACGTAGAACAGTCGTACTATGAATGGTACACCAGCATTTTTTTCGAAAAAATCAGGGAAACCAATCGCAGAAGACAAATCATTCTTCCCCACGACAATACGAGCTCTCACACAAAAACGTTTTCGAACAGTCAGATCATTGGATTGATGGGTACAGTCCTTGTTTGGCACCCAATAATTTTTTTTTATTCCCGCAGATCAGAAATAAATTGCGAGGCCAACTTTTTTCTACACCTAAAGAAGCGGATGATGCGTATTGATCTTAATGGAGATTATGTTAAGAATCAATAAAGTCACATCCAATTATAAATATTTGTTTTTATTTGTCTATCTCAAAATTCAAATAAATTGGGAAAATAAATATTGGTGGCATGAAAATTTAGCGGAATATTTCATTAGAAAAGGGAATTTCCTGGTAATTTGAAAATAGCAGTGGTTCGTTCATAGATTACCTCCAATAAATCAGAATTGTCAACAAATTAAACAGTACTCAGTATTCATTCTAAAATAAATACAAAGTACAAAGTATTGAGATTATTGAGAAATTCTCTCAATTGAGAGATAAGTGGTATAATTTTTCCAGATCTACTGTTTGATCTTTTATCATATTTGAGAATCACTTATCAATGATAGAAAATATTGCTTAAGACAAGATATGGAAAGACGTATTTTACCAAGTTAAAATTATATTCAAGCGAATTTTGAATTTTTACACATGTAATAAAAAATTTATCTAAAATTTCGTATTTTTCATGCAATTTTGTATGTTAAAGCATGGCAAATATTACGTGAGGTAAGTTGATTCACAGTCATTCAACAAACATTGCGCCAACTTCCAACTAACTAACGTAAAAAAACACGTCAAATGGAAAGGTGATGTTGACACTTCTTTTCTGCTATCATTATACATTCAAAATTTATTCACAGAAGGTGAGAACGTGAATAAAGAATATTTATAGCTCTTTAGCGGGGTTTGTGAGACTAAACTCTTGGAGAAGAGATCTAAGGAATATATTTTGCGCTTATAAGTGTACCATTTTTCATTAAGAACGCAACGAACTTCAATTAACAACTACTGGACTCTGTTAATAATGCTCTGGTCAATTATTGTACTCTTTCTCTCACATTCCTAATTTTGGGCTTATATTGTCAGTCGGTGGAAGACAAAACACTATCCGCACTGAAAATGAATCGTTGCATTCGTATTAGTGTTTTTTCTTGAATTTACTTGCTACTATCTAAACATGGTATAAGTATAACCAAAAAAAATATACACTATTCATCAACATTTCTCTGATTATTCCTAACATATATTTAGATAGGTCATTAGTTGAAAAATGTATATTTATGTAATCACCAACAATGGTATATTATCAAAGTAAGCATGCAAGTTTGTTTCATTGTTAACAATTAGGATACTCAAGAGAATCAGTATCATATGCTGACAAATATTCATCATACCTGTCATCTCATCCTCCTCACAATCATCATAGTACCAATGTTGTTTTTTCTGCTTTGGATCATTCCTACACTAGATCATTCGTTTCTGTCTCTTGAGACTGCAGTTTCCCTGTGATTTATCAGCTTACCTTCAGTAATTGGTGTTTTTTCCAGTATATTGTAGTAGTGTAGGCACAACTGCTCAAATACTACTTCTTTTCAAGCATCACAATTTAAACTAGAACTACCATAAGGTGTACGATAGAATATCATAGGGATTTCTTCTTCTATGTTTCATGTTCGTGTTCAGTGGCCTGGAAAAAAAGAGATGTTCCGTACTTTTCTGTCAAAATCGTAGAATTCAAGATTAGCTGGTGTTTTCCATGGTACAAAAACATAGATATTTGAAACAAAGAATATAAAATCTTATCTCATTGAGTTTTGAGATTTTTTCCATAAATGTATAACGTTATATAGGTTAAATGACAGTTTATACGATGGAAATATTAAAAGATATTTTTGTACGGAGCCAAAGCCAAAAGAAGGCAAAAAGAATGAGATATTAATACATTGAAGAAGAAATGCTTACGAAATCAAAATCAACAACTATGCCAATAGAGCAGTATAGAGGTAGGAAGGGAAGGTAACTAGGAAACAAATTATTATTGAGAATGAAAAAACTACGGTATTGAAGTTCACTATCAAATTTCATAGATCTGGATTATCAGCATGAAGGAAAACAAAAGATGAATTATTCGAATCAAGATCCATCTGAAACAATCATAAAAGTGTAAAACAATAGAAATTTATAACAAAAATGGATAACAAAATTGCTGTTTGGACTTTATAACCTAAAACTGGAATTGGCTCATTTATTTGTTTTCTATAACTGTCATTAACATGAAAAATATACCAGACAGAATAATCAAAACAAAAAGAACAATTTTTGTTAACTAAATATTATAAAACATTTGCAGTTCACTAAACCCTATTTTGATTTCTCTCATATAATTTTACTTATGTATATAGATATTTTTAATATATCATGAAACAAGCGAAATTGAAATTGGAAGGATGGCATCTGTAACAGGCGGTCGACCTAAATCGGAACGGCTTCTTGGAATACAAATACCTACATGTCATGTCACACGCTACAAAGCCTTGGACAAATAAATGTGAAGGGATCTGCATAAATGGATAAATAAAGTTTGTGTCACTTTTCAGAGTTGGATTGTTTTCGTGTTTTTGGGGGGGGGGGGTAAAAAACTTTTTGATTAAAAACTCAATTCACTCTAAATCGTTACACAAATATTTTCACAATGTACCAAACCACTTCTTATGGATATAACATCTATACAGTGTGTTAAAGGATCGTAGCTTGATAAGGTTTTGTGTTAGATTGTACAAAAAAACAGAATATTTTTCAAGTAATTAAAATCATCTGGGATCAGAAGAATACAAACTGCACCATTTTTTCAAAATAACTTATCGCATTTATTACCTGTTTTCAGAACACAGGCCTGCGTTTTTTAACACATGATATAAAAAATTCAACTGCTTTCTAAAATGTACGTAGACTGCTTCTAGATTTTTATGTATCATAAGATGATCTTCATAACAGTAGAATCCCATAATATAGAAAAATCACGATTCATTCATTTATAAATTAGTTTTATAATAGTAAAGAAGAAAATATTCATATAAAAACTATTACAATTATTGATTTATCCTCTATGCTCCTTAAAATAGTGTTTGCGTTGTTGACTGAAACTTCTTTCGGGCTTTTGTGTCATATTCAGCTGGAGGAAGATATCTAGTTAATATCCAACAATTTTGTGTCCCAGCATTGGTATCTTATTTTACATTTCTTGAAAATCATGATGGAATCTTTCACATTCACCCACGTCACCAATAATTCTTGTGATCGTTTCTCAACTAAGAATCCTGAATTTTTCCATTTTCTTATAATATTATTTACAAAATCTTTAAAAGCACTCTATGCATCTTTCTCTTAATCTTCCAATCTTACATCGCAAATTCTGTATCTTGCATCAAGCTCTTAATCTGCGACCCTACAATGCCTTCTTCTTTCAGTTTTGCATCTGATTGTGCCGGAAATATTCTACACAAAAATACAAAACTATTTCCTTCATTTTCATATTGTGTTTTCCTTTCCTTTACTTGACAAGTAGTCCTGATATTTCACAAATTCAGTCTCACAATCCCAAGAGAAAATCATTTCCAAAGCAAGCAAATTTTTTGCCTTAATCTGGACACTAGTAATACGGAAATGTCTTTTGGAAGTTTGTAATATATTACTACATCATTCATTTCAGTTTATGAAAATAATTAGGGTTGGTTAAGACCTGAGATTCATGGTTCAAAATAATTATTCATAATATGAAGAGAGCCGGAAGCTGAGGAGTTGTCAGTATTTTTTCTGAGTACTTGGGGTATAGGTATAGGTACATCAACAATGTGTGGAACTGGTCTGATAGCTGCTTCAATGTTCTTTGGGTACAAAATTTGTTTCAAAGTTTTATTATGCCCCTTAACAAGACAAAGGAAAAAGTAACAATAATGATTATGATTTTGCGGTTTTCCCCAGACCATTGGTATTCCAAAGGGAAAGTTTTTTCTTTTTCCTTTGGTCCAGTGTCTTAAACTTTTTTATATAGTTCGCAAACAACGTGTCAATTCTTTATCTTGATCTGTCAGATTGATTTGGTAATAAACACGATATGCATACAAATTCCTGTATTTTCTTTTTTTTTTCTATGAATAATAGTAATTAATTATTTATTATATAAAAACTCACTTAAACTATCAAGACATCCTAATAGAAACAGATTCAAAGTTACAATCGATGAAATGAAATTTGTATTTGAATGTGATGAATTACTTCTTATTGTGATTGGTGGAAAATGTTATTAAAGTTGGGTTTGAAATTCAATTTTGTTCATCGAAAAGAAAATAACAACGATTGTTCTATCGTAAAAGAATTCATGATAAGGTATTTCACTGAGTTAATAAAATATATCGCATATAAACAAAACTTGACGATTCAACTGAAAATCACTTTTAAGTTGGCCGTAAATAATTATGAAACTCCTTTGAAGTTACGCCGCAAAGTTTTGTAGAAAATCCTTATACATCCATTCGGAGGACCTGTGATGTATAACATTATTGAAAGGAATAAATTTCATCCCTATGAACACAGAATAAAATTATGCGCATCCAAAATGCAGAAGGTGAATACAGTCCCTTATTTAATTTGAAATCATAGCAGCTTTCAAAAGGAATATCACAACCCCATATTTCTCATCTTGAGATTAAGTGTGTTTGTGATGTCAGTGATGTCACTCTAATAAAGTATGTAAGCGTATCTTATATATCCGTTACAATTGAATTGAGTAAGAAGTTAAAGGGTACAACTGAGCATGTTATACTCATTGACGTCGATAAAAAGACGGATGAACGAGTTCACCAAGTTACAAGTTATTTACAGAAAACTTGCAGCATCGACTAGATAATACAATGAAGAAAACATGGAAGGAAAAGTTACGGGTACAGTTCTAAACCAGCTTCAAATTAACCAATGACGCGACTAAATGAGCTTCGACCCGTTTCGATATTGATTTTCAAAACAAAGAACGCATAAGAATGAGTTAATAGAAGTTAATAGAAGCCTGTCAATGATAAAAATAGCGAAGCCTCCAAAGCTAATAGATAAATTTGTGTTGAAGAAATATAAAATACACTTTTATGTTGCAAAGGGGTGTGCGTTGGACATACTGTACAGGCAATAAAGTCTTGGCTGTAATATAATGAAAATTTTTTGTTTCATTTCCAATTCAACTAAGCATTGCTTCCGTCCACTTCAATACCCTTGACAGCTACCCAAGAGGGATCCAGCGATTCTTCGTTGAGAAGGGTTTGAAAAGCATTACTCAAGAATGTATCACACTTTGCTTTGATTTGAAATATTTGTTTGTTTATAACTTTTTATTCGTTTAAGATTTACATACACAAAATTACAGTGGTTTCACTTCAATTTTGGACACTCGATATATCAAAAATCCAATTTTTATTCTGGAACGCTTATACTGATTCATTTTTTTCCAATACTTTTGTATTACGTAAGCGTTGCTAGAACACTTTTTCAAAAATCTGACTGGATTTTCTGAGGTTTTGATAGATGATAAGAAACTAAGCATTTATTAATAATTTGTAAATAATATTAACAAGAACAAAGTGAAATTTAAACTTACAATTTGTTCACTTTTTCATACACAACAATCAAAATGGTACAGCCATATGGATACGACAAAAAATGTGAAACAGTTCCAATATTTATAAAGCAGGCCGTAACTACCAAGAAGATGTGTGAATATCTAATAAATGTTTTCTATAGACTAATTATCACAAACATTTTTTTAAATTGATTCGGTCGAAAACAAGAAACGGGATGGTAGAAAAGAGGATAAAAGTGGATGTAGAAATATTACGAATGTCAAGTAAGTCACAGAACCGTATTAAACGTTTCAAAACAGCAACAATTTCATCCATATAGAGTGAAAAGTAGAAGAGGTGACAGTTTCTTGTGTATTATAGAACACCTCGGTCAAAATAATTTACGGGCTCGAAAATTTTTCATCTTTTTCCAAAAAATGGAGATTCCTAGAGGCGGTAAGACTTAATATCCGCACCGTAACAGCAAAACTGAATGAATTCAGTAGCTCCATTATTATTTATTTTATGTTTGCTGGAAAATTCTAGAAGTCGTAAATTCCTAATATAGTGACATCTTGAAACATTAAAATTGTTTTTAAAATAATCTACCAGCTCTGAATCTTTGGATACAGCAGCTTTTTATAATTAAGTCGTCAATAATTTTTTTCAAAACTGCTACCCATGGTTTTAAATTTTTAATAATTGAAATTGATAATATTGTGGAAAGTCATTATCAATGCATATGTACAAAATGATCCAAAATATGACATTTTAGACCAATTTGCTTCTAATCTTAGAGAACGCTTAAGCCAAATTTCTGGAAAGTTCTTATGTCCGCGCTTGCAGAAGCATTGGCAATATTGACATCAGTTTCAGCAATTGCTCCTTCATTTGAGCTGAATTTCTTATCGGCGAGCATTTTATTGAGATTAGCGACTAGCCAGTCTCACTGGAGGCCAGATCTGGACTATACGGTGGATGAGGAAGCAAATCGAAGTATAATTCGTTTAATTTAACCATGCCATCGACTTTGAATCGGTGTATTGTCTTGATGGAACAGTAGTTTTTTCTTTGATATATGAGGACGTGTTTCTTTGATTTTTGCTTTCAAACGATCCAACAACTCTATGTAGTATTCGCTGTTGATTGTCACTCCCTTTTAAAGATAGTCGATGAACAATATTTCATATCGTATATCGATCGTTTATCGCATCGATAAATACTAAAGCCATAACCTTCCCAGCTGAATGTTGTGCCTTTAGACGCTTCGGACGTGGGTGGATCGTTTGAATCAGGAGTGAGGTGATAGATCCATTCGATTCCTTTCTTACGCAATTTCAACTCACGATCAGATATAACCAATTGGAGGACTTTTTTGATGATTTCTAAAAAGTAACCACCTCTATTGGACAATCAGAATGTTCAAATTCAACAAACAAATAACAAATGGTTATTTTCGATGAAGCAGAGTTCGAAAAAAAATTTTTGAAGCCATTGCTGTGCTTTTACGTTATTTATTATCAAGAATCAATAATAAATTAACACACGAAATTATTTTGAATCCATTGTTTTGAAACTAACAGAAGTAGCTATTACTTTTTGGCGCGCCATCTGTGTCAGTAACTCGACTCATGGAGTGATGTTCTATACACCGTACTCTTCAACCCGAATGGCATTCTTATGTACTCGTAGTGTTCGTTTTCGAGACTAAAGGAAGTTTTCTTCGGACATTTCTATTTGGTTATGTCCGTTATTTTAGGTATTGGATATGGACCGTCAATGGGTTTTTCGTTTACTTTGCGTTAATCGGCAACGACGCGCCATTTGATTTTTCCTAATTATTTGGTATGTACCGGTATATCGTCGTTTGCTCTTATATGGTGAATAATTTGATAAGCAAAACAGAGAGATTTGTCTGGTGTGTGAAAGATATCTGAATATTTCACTCGAAGCCGAATAATGTGTTTTTCTTCTCCCTCTAGGTGGTCTATCTGGATCAGATAGTCTATGATTTTCACTGGAATTGAGTTTCTGAAAGTCTGTTGGTTTGGTGATAGCGAATTCTTTTGGCTCTGGTGAAATTTGAAATTACCTTCCAATGTAGTTGGTTGTGTGCCTTAGAAAGGCTTTCTTTTAACATTGTACTCTGGATTCTTTCCCTTGGTATAAGGGCGGGTCCTTGACTTTTTTTTAACTTGACTTGGCTGAAAGATTTCGATTCGAGTGGGATTGCATAAAATTGCGTTTGTTTATTTCATTACATTTCATTGGATTGGTTGAATGTTTCGGGGTAAAGATTGATTTGAAGTTTAGTTCAGTATAGAAAACTTTTTTATTTTCAAAACCAATAAGGCCATCGAGTTTTTGTGGAATTTGAAAAAACATAACTTCGGTTTTTAGAGAGACTAGAATTTTAGAAATTGAGGGATTGTGACTTTATGTTTTTGTAAATGATTTTGGAAGATTGAAGTAAAGATAAAAGTGAAGTGAAAGCTAGTTTTGGGATTAAGAAGTTATTTGGTAGAAGCTGTAACAATTAGTAGTTTCAAAAGAGGGGCAGAAGCGATACATTGAAGTCCTTCTTTTCCAGAAAAAGTGCAATTCTATTTGAGGTTTGAGGAGGCAATTTTATTTGTTCTTTGTACTGGATTTTTTAGGCATTGTCGTGTGATAAGTCAAATGGTGATTGTTCCATTTCGTAGTCTTTGTTTTGTTCTAGGAGAATTGTAATAAAATTGGTTATACAATTTAGAAGGGCCACAACTTTCTCACCAAACTGCATAGGTGATTGCATAGTAAGGGAATTTTCATTTCTTTGGTTACCGAAATACTAAATTATGACATCTTTCACAGCTTCCTATATTTCACCAACCATGAATAGAAATTACTTATTTGTCTCTAGCAGTTAATATACTCATAATACCATTAAAAAGAATTTTAGTTTGGGTATCTACTACTCATAGAGAGTATTTTGGTTATAATGAGAGTTCAATGGTAAAGTCGAAATCTTCATGAATTCAAATAGTTCATTTGGATTTTCATTAAAGTAAGGGATGATCATCGTTAAAACTTGAGTTACTAAGATAATTTACTGAATCTTCTTCATGGTTCGGGTTGAACAACTATTTTGATAGCTACCTCTGGAACTGGTTTTGTCGGTGATAGAGGATAAATGCTTGGAAACAACGAGGATCTCTAAGGACTATTCCATTGACGGCGCCGAATTGTTTCTTGAAAACTCACTTTTTCTGTAGACTCTTTTATTATCAACACTTTGTACAAGATTTTCAGAAATATAGACAACTTACAATATAACAAAATTAAGACTGAAGTCAGAATGAGCTGTATAATTTTAATTTGGTTACTTTATATAAAGAATATTGATGACTTGTCATCGAATTTTCTACCTAGCTGAATCAACAAAATGCGCATTATATATAATTTGTTTAGTCTAATTTTCTGGAAGAAGAAGTTATCAACTAGCCTGTAGATGTAGTTATTTGAATAATGTCACCATATTAAGATATTTATAAACTATAAAGGTTATATTTCATATTAGAAGACGCCATGTTGATCAGTATTTGTTTGATGGTCATCTATAACAAACGTTTCCACTAAATTTTAGAATGAGGAAAGTTGCCATGAAAAATTAGATTTTATTTTTATATGAAAGGTCCAGTAAATGAGTCTGCTTCTTCATTTATCATAATCAAACATAGGTAGCAAAACGAGACCGTACATGTTTATAAGACAAGTATCGCAGAGTTTGACCGAAATAAATAATGAAGAAAATCCTGGTACATGGATCTGAAGAAATAATATTCTGACAGTACAAGGTTCAGTAATTGCTGGATGTGATAAAAGCACCATACTATCAACTTCTTCGATCTTACTGCGAGTAACTTTCGCAGTATATAATTTAGCATTGTCTTGTTATATGATAATCCGATTTCGGTTAACTAAACGTGGATATTTATTCGAGCCAACCAAGAACATTTGTATCAGCTGTCGACTATATACCACTGCATTGATAGCTCGACCATTTGGAATAATTTCGAAGTATACTAATAAACTTTCATAATTACTCCCGGTACATAACAAGACATTTTGTTTGAATCGATCTTTTTGCACCGGTTCGGGCAAAGAGTTGTTTGAACATATTCATTTTACGTTTCGCTTGAACGTCGGTTCATTCATGTGGAATTATCCAACAATTCTTATAGATCTCACCTAAAAATTCTATATGGCCATTTGTGGTATTTTTTGAGAACTCAAAGTAGTCTTAAAGAGACTGCTGTCCTTAGTTTCAATGTCATTTATTTTTCTTGCTGTTATGGCTGCTTTGAACTTGATAATTCACGAATTTCATATTCATTGAACTACTTACTATTTATTATGAAAACGTACTACGTCGTCAATAAACAAAGCAAGAATTATTGAAAAAGTGTGAGGCAATTTTATTGTCCATAAAATAAAACTCTTAACAAGTCACGACATATTTGAATTGAGGCTTAGGAAAACCTTCATTTTCTACTTATGAGATAACCTCTGTATGTATGTGAATATTTTTTATTAATTTTCATGACTAATGTTTCTCAAATAATTGAAAAAGTTTACTACCACAGCTTCACCAATGAATTATAGTCTTGCTTTCTCCGACCACTGCCTTGAATTTGAGTCCATGAATCTTATTAACACGACTGAAGAATATCTGGCTTCGGATCCGCCTATATCGTGTTTCGATTTTCTGTAGGACATTAGACCGAATTTGCAGCGAGAATCCGCTTTATTGCAGTTATTTATATCCCTTTCGAATGATTTGTTTATTTCTACAAGGAGAAAGTCAGATATCGAATTTTTTTTAGTGAAGAATTTATTGAAATTTGGTGAAGAGAGTCAAAATATGGTGAGAACTAAATTTTGTCATTAACCTCAAATTAATTAGGATATACACACACATGATACACATATGTATTTTCGAAAGGACAACCTGTTATTTCCTCAATTTCCTGTACTGTTTTTTAATAACAATGCATTCAAACTGTTAATGGCCAATATTGAACCTGTTAAGAGCTCTTAAGACCTCTTAAAGATAGACTCAACAGAATATATCAGTATCTCCTCATGCTAGAATAAACAAATTATATCGGTCGCCGTCTTTGCTAACCCAACATATTCTAAAAGAAATAATAATGAAATATGATTACAGTATGTTAGACAGAAGAAGTTATTTCTAATTTTGTTCATTTATCTAAGTGGAAAAATTATACGTAGACCAAACTTTCTATGTAACATTCGATGCAGAGTCATATTTTTGATATAAATAAAACAAACCAACATTATACACTTCAATCTGACTTTAATCTTAGTTTTGTTATATTGTTAATTGTATATACGTTTTAATGTTTTCTTAAAGTCGTATTTAATAAAAGTGGTTTAAAAAAATTAATTTTTGAAGAGACGAGTCATATTTGGCGCTGTCAGCAGGATAGTGGAAGAGTCCTTGAGGATCTTCGTCGTTTTTAAGCGTTCACTTTCATCGAAAAAATAAACTCCAGATATACATATCAAGATAGCTTATCCTGGAATATAGAAAAGATTCAGAAATGCACCCAGCATATTCTGTATCTTGTAAGTCCTTTTATCTATATCAGACTCCTTTGCCCTTAAATCTTCTGACTGAAAGCTTAGTATTAACGACATGCTTGCCAAACGTAGTAGACTTTAACAAAAGTAGCGAAGATTTAGAGTTATCCAACTATCTTAGTAACTTAGGTATTAATGATTCAATCAAATCGTAATAACAAGACAGAAACCATAGATAACACTTCAATGGCTCTATTTGACGTGAGGAATTTATGCATCGTCCCGATAGATCATGATCATAGTCAGAATAATGCAGCGGATATTCAGAACAAAATTCTTTTTCATAGTGTTTTAAGTGAATTAACTAGTCGAGCCAAATAAATAATTTCTGTTTATCGATGCAAAACATGAGAAGCTGTGAAAGAAGTCTTGCTTCAAAATTTCGGAGACCAGAGAAATGAAAATTCTCTCACTAGAGATTTGGTTAACATAAATAGGGTCTACAAGAATAACCTATGCCGTTCAATGAGAAAGTGACGGGACTTCTAAATTGTATCACCAACTATAATGAAGTTCACACTCAGAAAACTTGGAAATAAGAAGAAGCAAAATTTCATTAGACAACAGACACTAACAACAGTCGTACAAGAACTACAAGAACCTTCAGGCTCAACTTTGAGGGCAATGCGACGACCGAATGATTAAGAAATCGCGATGCATATATATTCAAGAAAAAAATGTTTTGATGTTCACAAAAGGGTAAAAGTCCACCTCAATCATCAATTTCAGAACGATTTTTTTCGTTCAGAAACAACCAGCTTCTTATTTTCAACGACGTCTAGCATTTCCACAAACAATGGTCATTAACCTGTGTTTTCCAGCTCCTGAAGAAATGAATTGGCAATTTCGCTAGAGATAACTGTAAGGCTCATATTCAACCAACCAAGACCTGAAATAGGACAACTATTTGAGACACCCAATCAACCGCACGTCTGGTCATCCCGGGGACAGAGTAACAATAAAGATCAACTCCTATAAGTATATCAACATATGCCAAAAATCACACATCACCCAATTAAAATCAAATACCTCATCAATCCCAGCCCAAATATATCACAGAAGAATTCTTCAACATCGAACAATACGACGACGAAGAAAACTTCTAAGAAATGGAACAATCACCGAATGACTTATCATTTGACAATGTACAAGACATCCAGTATGAAAAACATATGAGATTTTCTTCTAGAACAATTGAAAAAATATAATAGAGTTGCCCTCTCTTTCTTAAAAAATCTACTTAGTCGAACTCGAACCAAAATACCAGCCAATTCGATTTAGAAATAAAAGATAGTCAAGGGACCATGCTCATAGCAAGGCAAAAAATACAAGGTGCAGTGACAAAAGAAAGCCTTTATAACGGACAAAACCGACTATCTTGAACAGAAATGGGAAATTTCACCTCAGATAAGCTATTATCGAACCAATAGAATGCACGAAAATCAAACTCGGTCACATATTTTTGATGACACAAGGGCCAAACTTGAAGAAAAGCATCTCTAATTCAGACAGACTACCTAATTAAGGAAGAAAAAAAACATCATTCGTCTCTACAGGAAATATTCAGATATCTTTCACACACCAGACACACCTCTCAGTTTTGCTAATCAAGTTAAACACCACAAGAATTAAGATTAAAGATTAAGGTATAATTAGACCAAGCCAATTTCTATGGTCTTCATCTATATGAATAGTCCCTAAGAAACCTGGTTCATCATGAAAAATCAAATTGCTCATCGTTGTCGATTACCGCAAAATAAACGAAAAAATAATAGACGATCGATATCCAATACCTAATATACCGAACATATTATACTCGTATAAACTTATTATTTTACCACCCTAGATTTGGCGAGCAATTTCCACTAAGTAGATATGGCCGAAGAAGGCATTCCTAAAACTGCCTTTAGCATCGAAATGGATACTACGAGTACGTAAGAATGCCATTAGAGCTGAAGAATATTAATCACTTAAATACATATTTTATCTTAAAGAACCAACTCTGAGCTGATAAGACTACTACTAAGAATATGACTACGAAGTTGTATATGAAAAGGGAAATCAAATACCAACGCCGACGCCCCCTCAAGAATCGAAATAAATACAGAAGATATCGATACCAAAAATGCATGAAATCTTTGAAGGCTTAGAATCCATGCCAGATGACTAATGATCCTATTGAGTTTGGTAAAGCAATGTAATGGAACCTAATAGGAAAAAACAAAAAACTTTAACCTCATTTTTCATCCGAGGGAAAATAGGATCTGAATTTGATTCTGCCCCTTCTTCAAATGACGAGGCAATACAGAGTGTACTACCAGTTACCTCTTCTCGTACCAGTGTCACTGCAGAAGAAGTTCTTTTGCATATAAATAAAGGTAATGGCTATGATGATATTTCGCAACCCGATCTTCTGCTTAATTTGGACGGACATCTTTGTATAGAGGAAGCAATCATTACTGCCGGCTTAAAGTGGCCTATTGTTTGGACCCAAGAAATGTAGGAGCGAAAAAAAGAAGCTTTTCCGTGACTTGGCTGTATCACATGTGAAAATGTTTCACATTTAGGTACCTATAAGATAGAACGGTCAAGCATATGTAATGAATGGCGTTCGTACTTAATTACCTTTAATAGTAAAACTAAGACTGCTCAACTAACGTCACTGATAAAAAAGATTTTTACCATAAAACATCGTACAGCCACAAAGCATCAGAACGAATCACTGAAGTAACCAAATCTGATTCAATTGAAAAAATAAGTGATTCAATGAATCCTACACATCTTGAGACAACAAAAATTGTGTTCAGAACGGCTTATTATTTAGCCAAGAAAAATAGGCCCTATTCCGACCATTTTGAGCTTTTAGAACTGCAAAAGCTGAATGGTATCGCCATTGAAGTTGGATTACACTCGAGTAATATGGCTGCAGAAATTATTGACCACATTTCGGAAGAAATGAAAAAGAAGATTACTAACAAAATTTTACAAATTTCTAGAAAGATTTCAATTCTTATAGAAGAGTCAACTACTCTTGGTGCAAAGTCCACTCTAATCGTCTATTTAAAGTTCGGCAAATTCAGCAAAGAGCATCCATCGCACTTTTTATTTTTAGACCTAATAGAACTGAGTAAACAAACATCTGAAGTCGTCGTAGACAGTTTACTGAATTGTTTGAAAAACCACGGATTCGACAACAATTACCTGAAGCAGAACTAGATTTGATTTGCGAGTGATGGTGCCAGCGTAATGTTAGGGAAAAAATCAGGCGTTGCAGAGAGGCTGAGTAAAATGTATCCAGGCATTATTATCTGGCATTGCATGAACCACAGGCTTGAGCTAGCATTAAGTGATGCAATCGATTAAGTTGGAGTCGTAAATCGTTTTCCGATTTTTATGGATAAAATATACTTCATTTATAGTAAATTACCAAAAAATCAGCGTGAACTAGCTGAATGTGCCTCAAATCTGGAACAAGAAATACAAAAAATAGGAAAGATTCTGGGAACTACATGGGTAGCAAGTACTTTCCGAGCTGTTTCATCAATGTGGTATGGATACTCTGCTCTATACAACCATTTTGAAAAGGCTAAAGTAGACGCAGACATAACTTCAACAGAAAGAGCTATGAACAGCGATCTCTCCAAGCAGTTTTCGTTATCTCAGTTCCTACTAAATCTTCCCATTATGTACGGTATTTTGGCAGAACTTTCAATGCTGTCAGAATTTTTGCAAAATCGAGAAACTACTGTTGTTTATGCGGATAAGTTAATCAGAAGAAGTATACAATTTTTTGAACACCTCAAAGAAAACCCGGGAACCAAGTCTCTTGAAGCTTATGTGGCTGAGAAAGAGGGCCATTTTAACAATGTTCCCCTCACAAACAACCAAAAGATTAAGGTCATCAACCATAGCCAACTTATAACCAGTGTAATAAACAATCATAATAGAAGAATATTGTCTACCAAATCCAGTCATGAATCAACATCAGCGTCAGCGGATGGTACTTTAGCCAGTAAGGTAGAAAATGACTCACTATTGTCAGACTTAAAAGTCCTGGAAACTGATCAGTGGCCGGCTAAAAAATCAGTACTGTTTGATGAGAAAGAAATTGAAAATCTCTGTAAAAAGTTCAAGCTCAACAAAACAAAAATTATAAACTCCTTTAGAGATTATACTAAGAATAGCTCAATAGTACCTAAGGACCTTACACCTTTATTAAACTGCACGAAATTGATACCATGTTGTTCATCAGAATGTGAACGAGGGTTCAGCCTCATGAATCAAATAATCACTGATTTGAGGTCAAGAATTTTGACAAAACACGTTCCGAGCCTTATGTTTATAAAACATTATGGGCCAAATATCAAAGACTGGAAAGTGGAACCTTATGTCAAAACTTGGATGAGAAGGCACCGTAGCGCAGACGACACGAGAACACGCCAGGCCAAACCATCACTGGACGAGGAAAACCCATATATTAAGATTTTATAAATGTCCTTTGTATGATTCAAATTAATAAACCATGCTTTTACTATCAGATTTTTTTTTATTTTTTCATTTTTGTCTTAATTCAATATGAAATTAAATTGTATTTTACAGAACAGTGATAAATACAAAGTACAATGGCTTCATACGACTTAGTAACACAAAAGAATTTTCAGTTATGAATTGCGGTATTATTTAATTACGGGCTATTTTATACAAAGCTCATTGTTGTCTCAAAAGAGCAGTATCAAATATAATATGTAATGAATCTAATATTAAAGTAAGTAAGGTTTAAAGAAGGTAGACTAAATATGCGCGAACTAGCTTTTGCAGCCGGCGGGGCGCTAACGTTGCTGCGCAGCCAACACGTCTCCATATCACCGGTCGGCGCCCTCAAAGTCACCATCAAAGTCAGTTTCAGCGTTCCAGCACTGCTAAATTTGTCATAACACCACTGCCTAAGACAGTACTGACCAGATAACCCTATAATAACAGGCACTGCGACAGACACTGTACATAAGAAAAACATGAAAAATATACAAGAAACAAATATTAATTCCTAACCGGAGGCAAGCAAAGACTAACACTCACAGCTGCATACATTTTATTGATCTACAACCTAAAATACAAGAAACAAAAATTTTCAATACCAAGCATTGACGAAATCTACAATCAACATACAAAAATGTAAAAAATTCAAATCATTTGAGATAGATAGAGTAGTCTTAATGGATCTCCATACACCAGTTACAAAACCAAACGAAATGGAACAAATAGATACCAAAAAATAGAATCACGTCCATAAACATTTTTGGGCAAGTTGAAAAATGAACAACGAAAGGCAAAGATCAGTGGAAAACTAAATCAATGAAAGACGAAGAGAACAGCAAAGTGTTATTTGTTCCTTACAATCCAGGTGATAGAGAAGTTATTATGATGAAATATCATTACAGTATGGTAGACTAAAGGAGTTTTTTCTGATTTTATGAATTTATATTGTTAATTAGTTAAAAAACTATAGATAGACAAAACTTTTAAAAGAACATCAATACTTTTTATATAAAGAACCGTATCAAAATCATAATTTACATTTAAATTTTTTATAGGGGTATGCCACTGGGCTCGAACGAGTGAATTAGGATTGGTGTTACTTTGATGTAATTTGTAAACACTAATAACAAATTACTTCGCTGTGATACTAAAAACAGATGAGCAAACCACTTCTCCTATACTCGCTGGTTCAGTCTTTTAATAGACAATCAATTTCACACTATTGTATTTTGTATTGTTTATTTTGGTCTGCTAAGAAATAAGGCACACGAGCTCTGTCATTAGTGTTACACAAGAAGCTATTTTTGACTGAAATCAAAAACCAACTTACAATGACTGATAATATAATACATTTCCCAAGAAAGTACTAACCACACTTTCCTATTCCGCTGATAATTTTAAATTATTTAAATATATTAAAGTAGTTGGTGATTATATATACAAGGTATACATAATTCACATGCCTGTTATCAAAAATACCATATCATTTTAATTCAATTCTGTCGAAAATTGGCTTTTTCAAATTCAATTCAGTTCAAAATTTTCAATTCCAAGTTTAGAGCACTCAATGAGCTGACTATGAAAGATGGTGAAGTAGATTTAGCTCCCTGGACTTTGAGGCCTACAAATGGTTTTTCCATTCACAGTAGTCGTGGTTATACATCCAAATTGTATTTTTCAAATTAATTTTATCAAAACGTGGCCAAATTCAACTTCAACTCAATGCATATAGTGATGGGAAACCAAATATACATTTTTTTTCCTACTTCATGTTGCCATTTTCTTCAAAGTTCGATGAACTAATCAAGTACGGAGCCTTCTGAATAGAACGTTGACCTTTCGATTTTCCTATTAAAAGGTTTCCTATCATATCATTATTTGATATACGAAATAAGATACTCATAAAGTTTCATAAGTGTTTCCAGCGTATGTGCTTGCAATTCTAAGGCTTTAAACCGTTTAAATTTATATATATATATATATATATATATATATATATATATATATATATATATATATATATATATATATATATATATGTGTGTGTGTGTGTGTGTGTGTGTGTGTGTGTATACAGTGCGGTCGTAAAGAAGAGATATTTTCAAAAACCCTTTTCGACGAGGATTTTTTTGAAGAAAAAATTAATATACAGGGTGTTCTCAAAAAAGCTGGGCAGGTAGCAACTTTGGTTTTTTAAATAGACACCCCCAATTTTTTTCACATTTTCGGATTCCTTGTAAAATTCTAAGCATTTTTCATGTAACACTCCCTATACCTAACTTTAACCGTTTTGAAATTAGAGCGTGTTAAAAAAATTCGCCTCGATATTACATTTAAGTCAAAGTAGACCATGAGCAGCTGCAAACAAGAGAAAAATTTATACGAAATTAATAGAATCCACGGGTTTTCAGGTAACATTTTTTTAAAAATTACGATTTTTACAAGACATTTTAACTCTAATACCTAGTTTACATAATTTGATTTTAACAAATGTTGAAAATGTTGTTAACTGGCAATAACCTAACCGATTAATAAATTCATTCTGGACACTATTAATGGCTTGTGGTGTGATACGTCGCATTTCTTGAGTAATACGATTTTTTAATTCTTCCATATCTGCAGGTTTTGTTTTAAAAACTTTTCCTTTTATGTAATCCCACAGAAAAAAGTCTAAAGGACTTAAGTCCGGGGACCTTGGAGCCCATTCGATCGCCCCCCTTCTTCCAATCCACCTATTCGGCAAAATTTGATCTAAATATGCGCGAACTTGTGCATGTGGCGGGGCGCCATCCTGTTGGAACCAAATGTTTACATTAGGTAAATCCTCTCCCGGATATAACGTTGCTAGGGCTGGTAGAACATCGTTATGTAAAAGCTGCAAATACCTTTCATCAGTTAAACTTTCTTCAATGAAAAAGGGCCCTACAATACTGTGTCCTACAATACCTGCCCATACGTTAATTTTTTTCCCTATACTGAGTATGGTCTTCGGGCATCCAATGCGGGTTTACGTCCGACCAATAACGGTAGTTTTGCGTGTTTACTTCTCCATTTAAATTAAACGTAGCCTCGTCCGAAAACACAATATTTTTCACAAAGTTTTCATTCTCAAGGCACATAGCTTGTAAACGTTCGCAGAACTCGAGACGTCTGTCATAATCGTCTTCATAAAGTTCTTGAGGGACTTGCATTTTGTAAGGGTTGTATTTGCTTTTATGTAATGTTTTGATCACTGCTGTTTTACTGACATTTAATTCTGAGGCCAGTTCTCTAGTTGTAACATGCTGCCGTTCTTGGATACTTAATAAAACATCCAATTGTGTTTCTTCTGAGACAGATGGTTTACCAGACTTTGGAGCATCTCTTACATGACCAATTTCTCGCAATTTTTTTTTAATCTTACTTACTGTTGATTGCGAAATTGGAGTCCGATCGGGAAATTTTTGATTAAATAACTCGCATACTTTCTGTTGCGTTCTGGTTCTATTCTCATAGCCAATCATGATTAAAACTTCTATCCTTTGCGTCTCAGTAAGCCGCATCTTGATAATAAAATTAATTATAAAAATGTTTTTTCAAAAAGAAAAAACTATTGCGACCATGCAAAAAGATACTTTGATAGATATTTAGAAATCGAAAAACACTTTAGGCAATATCGAATTAAAAGCAAAATGAAATAAAGTGCTGTTTTGTGTCAAAAAGTCATAGCCTACTTATAATTTAATAGTAAATTGTTCATTCCTCTAATTTCAAAACGGTTAAGAACACCCTGTATATTAATTTTTTCTTCAAAAAAATCCTCATCGAAAAATAAAATTGACGTGTCCGAGGGTTTTTGAAAATATCTCTTGGATTAGAAATTATTGAATTTATTCCATACTTTACAACCGCACTGTATGTGTGTGTGTGTGTGTGTGTGTGTGTGTGTGTATGTGTGTGTGTGTGTTAAAGTTCAGTGCCTCCTTTGTCCATTGAAATTTGGAAATTTGAGGAGTTATAACCATCATAACAAGTGCAATAACCTGTACAATGTAAGAGATATTCAAGAATAAAGATCAGGTGCCTTCAAAGCATTAAAATAGTTGTGAAAATTTTGGAATTTTTTAATTCGTTAATATTCATCCAATCCGATACAGGGTGTATCAAAGTACTAATATATTATTTTCTCAGTTTTCTGTTTTCAAACGAGTATGTGAGTATGAAAAATTACCTTTAACATATTTTTTTCAAGCATTTTCTTTACCTAATATTATTAGTTATTGAGATACTTTGATTCGATTTTTCTTTGCAAAACAATGATTATGTACCTATATCTAATCATTCAACAATTAATTGTGAAATGACTGTGTTTTACTATTTATTTATTACATCAGTACAATTATACCATGAACGGGTATAATCGCACGGGTTCTGTTACTTATGAAAACTTCTGCGACAGAAAAAAATGGAATTGGGAGGTTTCGCTAGAACTTACTGAAAACCAACACACAAGTTTAAATAGCATTTCCAGCGAACAAGAAGTAAGCCTACTACCTATGGTGTGCAAAGAATCTTTAACAAAAAAAATGCACCATTACTACATCTACTTGCAAGAATAATTGACTGGAGATAAATACACGTACAATAAAAACGGTTGTTTAATAGGCAAAACTTTCACTATTATTTATCAACTGATTCATATCACATAGAGACATACAGTCAAACTAGATGGTCGTTGGATGTTTGTGGAGGTATTGTAGATGAATATGTAGTAGGACAATGGAATATTGATATGTATTTAGTTTTTCTAGCAAACTAATCACTGGTTTTATTGGAAGAATTCCCACTTTTTACACATCAAAGGATGGTGATCTGGATTAATTATTTCCTGGGAGATGGATAGGAAGAAATGGTACAGTACTGAGGCCATCAAGGTCACCAGATTTCAATAAATTGGACTCATTTTTCGGGGAATTAAGGATTAAGTTAAAAAATACCTCCAACAACAAGAAATAATTTGATAGAGAGCATTGGAATGAATTTTGGAATGTTATTGTTTTGTACAAAAAAAAGCAAAATATCTCAAGAACTAATAATATAAGGAATGCTTCACACTCACATAAAATACAGGAAGATCCGCTTGAAAAAACCGAGAAAATAATCTATTGGTGTTTTGATTCACCCTGTATCATATGATTATTACTAAAATAAATAAATGGCAACAACACATTTCATCCTTATATTGAACAGAATATTGAACTTGTTACGATTTTTATGTATAATTGGGTATAACTTCCTAAACACTCATATCATCAGAGCATATCATCGCCCTGTATTATTGTAAGGGGGAAGTCAAGCTGATTCCAAAAATGCAATAAAATATAGGGTGTTTTACTTCAGCTTTGATATGACACAGCATTATATATATATATACACCTGTAAGTTTATAAGTAATTAAAAAATGTGAAGAATAATAATGGCTATTATCCTCAAATTTTCAAATTGATATCTCAAAGGACAAGGAGAAGGAACTTGAATTCACAAATATCAATTAATGTATAGAAAATTAATAGCTATACTCTAAATGCAATACTCAATAATTAGAAAAATTACTTTTTCCACTTACCACATATCATTAAATTTTGTTTCAGATTAAGACCACAATAACGCAACAAGACCACCACAACGCCACAGTATAAATTCACAATGGAGACTGAAGATGAAGAAAACGATGACAATAAGAACAGTTAAGAAAACAGCCATCATGCCAACAAGCTTAAAGCTAGTAATAATATTTTGTTACTACATTATACATCTCTCGAAAGCGGGTTGTCCACGATTATGCGAGTGCAAATGGAAAAGTGGAAAGGAGTCCGTATTGTGCTGGAACGCAAATCTTTCATACGTTCCCCTACAACTAGAAGCCGGTACACAGATCTTGGATCTTACAGGAAACAATCTGACGAGTATCAAACATGAAGAGTTCAACAAAGCAGGTCTTGTCAATTTACAAAAAATATTTTTGGCAAAATGTCGATTGAAAACTTTAGAAAGATACGCGTTCAAACATTTGATTAATTTGGTAGAACTTGATTTGAGTTACAACTTATTAACCAATGTTCCTTCACACACATTTGACTCGATTACTGAATTGAGAGAATTGAAAATTAACGGAAATCCGATACAAAAGATATTTAATGATGCATTTTTACATATTCCTCAATTGATAAGATTAGAAATATCTGAATGTAAACTGAGTTTCATAGAACCAAGAGCCTTCGCAGGTCTAGGAAAGTCATTGGAATGGTTAAAATTAGATAACAATAAATTAGTAGATGTGACGTCTGAATCTTTCACAAGTTTACAAAGTCTTCATGGTCTTGAGCTAGAAGGGAACCCATGGAACTGTACATGCACTCTAAGGCCCCTTAGAGTTTGGATGATGCGACAAAATGTTCCTTTTGGCGTTCCACCTGTTTGTCATAGTCCTAAGCGTTTGTATATGAAATCTTGGGACAAACTGGATTTGGATGAATACGCATGTGTACCAGAAATATTTGCATACAGTAGCAGTGCTCATGGAGTGGAAGGCAAAAATATTACAATGACGTGTAGTATAGCTGGTATTCCTGAACCGAACGTTCGTTGGTTAATGAAGAACAAGGTAATAGCGAACTTATCTGGGACTGCTAATACAGGTAATCAATTTTATTTTTAAATAGATCTCCTCTCAATATCCTTGTCAAATCAACATAAAGTTTTTCCAGGTGGTAAAAAACTCTACATCGTCCAACTGAATAACAGTTCGAGCGAGTTGACCATCTTCAGTGCAGATCTTCAAGATGCAGGGACTTATATTTGCCTAGCGGAGAATAAAGCGGGTAAAGCCGAAGCCAGCGTTACATTAGCAGTATCAAAGAAACCTCCAGAGACAGGTCTCTCCCATAAACTCCTAATAGCTAGTGTTGTAACTGGCATTGTATTCGTATTCATTTCGTGTGCTATATCTTTGTGTATATATACTATAAAGAGGAAACAAACCATTAAATGGAGGACTCGTGAGTGTCGACGTGAAGACAATTATGAGAAGATAGAGATGAATCACAAGGGAATCAAGGTTAATGGTGGTGTTAATGTTAATGAAGAGATAGCTGTGGTTACCGATCGCCGTAACGGTGAGTATCGAGTAATTCCTGGTGGTGACACTGATCAAGAAGTGGAAGATGAAGAAGATACTAACGTTGACGGACCAATTGGTGGTATTAAAAAAATCAGTCCGTTGATAGTTAAAGAAGGTAGTAGTGTGGAGCAAGGTTGGAATTCACCGGAAGATTTGTTGGATCCGGATGATTTGCATATACCGAGGAGGACTATTCAGGAGACTAGGTATGTTTCATTTCATTCAGTTCAAATATTTTTTTAATCTATTATCTATCATTATCTATCTATTTATCTATCCATCTATCTATCTATCTATCTATCTATCTATATATGTATATATATATATATATATATATATATATATATATATATCCATTATCTATCATCAGCTATCATACTTTGAATAAATTTTATTATTAGCATATTTACTTCTTTAAACTTCATCAGCAGCTGAGTAATTTGTAGATTGAACCACGTTCTCAATTTATTTGGCAGAAAAATTTGACTTCCGCTTCATGTACTTTATCTTGGAGAATTTTCTGTGAAAGAACAGATCGGCTCCTTTTTATTACATTGCCAAAATATTGCAGATTCCTAGTCTTAACTCTAATAAGAGCGACCTTCTTTTTTTTACCCTTACTCATGCTTGAATCTGTTTAAGGTATGCGTTTGATTTTTCGGTGCGGCCACATATCTGTTTCTTGATATCATAGGCATTATGCATGATCCTACCAACCTTTTTGGAGATATATCTAAAAAGCGTCGTGTTCGTAATCTAACCTAACCATTCTTCATATTGCCTTATGTCTGTGTCCTTTTTTGTCTCGCAAACTGTATAGTGAGATGTTTTCAACTGTGAGTACTTTCATCTCGGTTACTCGAAGAACATTTGTTGTTTCGCTGTAATATGGCTGTAATATGGCACCAACACAGATTTGATTAATACTTGCATATTGAAAAATCTAACTTCGCATAGGATGATTCTATCATATTGAAGAGTTGTTTGGTGAAGCAGTATAGTTTTCGGATTTTAGTTGAGATTTTCATTTCCTGTCAGATTTGGATTGAATAAAGTTTGAATAGATTTTTAATTATTATCATGTTTTCGATACGCATCATTCAAGGATTTCTTTTACATTGCATGGAGTCAGTTTGTCAAATATTTAACATGCTGGTTGGTTAGTAACATTGCCAGTTAATATTTCATGAAATTTGTTAAATATTCATTAAGACGCATTATGTATCACCGCTTCCATTTCAAAATATATTAAAGGTCTTATAGCTTCATAGTTCATTGTACATTTTTTTGGAAATGGTAAACCCATACTCTTCGAAAGTCATTGAAGACTTATTCCTTTATTGATGCCATGTTAACTTCAACCAATAGTTTTAGTCCTGCATATATCAACAACTCATTGGTTCATTATGTGTTTGCAATCTATTTTAGTCTGTTTTATAATTAATACGGTTATTTCGAAATCTCTAAACTTTTGATTCATTCTTCATTCTCATTGTTGTTACTCTTCTCGGGAATAATCGCTTATAGTTTCCAAAAAAAGGTTTTGAATGGAGCTCGCCAATTGCGTGTGTGTGTATTTTAATATTTTGTGTTTCCTTCATATACACCTTATTGTGCACTGTATAAGAAAAGCACAATTTCAAAGATGAATCTTATTCCTTTGTTTTATATATGCTTTTGGCTATACCGTATATTTCAGTTACTCCTGAACCAGAGTATTCACTCCTTGTTTATACCATTGTTTCTTCCGAAAGTTTTATTTGCTTCCGCTCAGACCTAAACCATCGAAAGGTTTTTCACGAATTTTCATTTTTATAACATTGTTTCAAGTCATGTGGCTCCGTAGGTTTGTTTGTTTCGATTTTTTACATTGGAAAATTTTAATATAGTGTTTTTTATTGTTTCCTTTCTATGTTTAGTTTTCCTTTAGTCGTGTTATTTGGTATCTTCTTCTTCTGTCAGAATCTCCTTATTTTGTAGAAAAATATATATTTTTGTAGGGCTATTCCCTCAATAGAAAATTACTGTTTTCTTTAGTAAGAAAGTGGACAAATATGATGTTTTGTGGTACACTAAGTCCAAATCAGTATCTACCTAGTCTACCTACATTGTATCTTTAAAAAATAGTATAATATTTAATGGTCGAGTGCTGATAGCTGTTTCTATAACTGATCCGAACGAGTGATAACTCGCAAATGAAATACTATCCTTTATTTACAACTATCAAGAAAAGAACAATATCATGAAAAATCATATGTTTCTCATTATGATAATCATATCAATAGTAATACGACTACAAGAATTTAGATGTGGATTTTCTTCACCCGTCATACTATAAGTAGTATTTGTAGTAGTAGTAGTAGTTGTTGTATTGGCAGCACTTTATGTGATTCAGTTTATTGTTTAATTGCCTCCACAATATTTCGTCTTTATTGTTACCAATGATTGACGAAATGAACGACCCGCCCAGAGTTGAGGATCTTTCATTTCAGAAACCACTTTGATTGCACCTAGCAACCACCTTATTCAAGTCAACTTCTTCTATGGTGCTCTTACCATTCTTGTTTTATAGAAACATCGAGTTTGTTGTGACATGGGGTTGCTTAGATATTTTACCAATTTCCCTGGAATTCACCTGACATTATGGTGAATGATCAAGATGTTTTTATTTTTGTAACAGGTATATTATTGATATAACCTGTATAAAATACAAATGATATACTTTGAACAGGATGATGTTGTATCTCTAAAAAATTCATTCAGTTCGAACTGGCGTTTTAGGAAGGCTTGTAACTTAATATAATTTTCCAGATGAATATTATGGTGAACACTCAGCGTACTTCTTAGTACCGAGTAGGAAGCACATAGCGAGGAGAACTTGAACTTTATTATTTTTATTCCAGGTTATTTTTAATCCAGCAAAATATACGAGTAACATATTTTCAAGAAAATGATTGTACACAAAATGCACATAATGGCACAATTGATGTTTGTAAGAACAGATTTCATCACTATAGTAGCCTCGTATCACTTAATTGCGTCAAAATAAGACTATATGATTTAATTTTCAGGAGAACCGTCTCTACTTGTCAATATGTTCTTTGTAATCGATAGATTGTATTCCAGTTGGAGACAAAAATTATCTGTTAATATTGACGTACGTTGATAGAAGACATAAATATTAAATTGAAGAATGAGGTAATATATACTTTATCTCAGATATATTGGCAGCAGCTTTGTCTGAATTAGATGGTTCAGATAATATATAGGTAGTCAGCAACTTTTTTTTAAAAGGATATAAGAATACAGAAAATTCGTTGCAATTTTCCTATCACATAATCCTTATTTTTAAAATGAGAACAACAAGAAGATGATTGTAAGACAACTTTTTGGGTCATATTAGTACCTTTCATTTGTTCAGGAGGATAGAGCGAAGGAGAACAATTTGTTTATATGAAAATTATAGCATCTGGGTACATTTTAAAGGAAGCGCGAAATATTATTCACGCCCTGTGCAACTTTTCACATTTTTGTACAACGCAATTTGATGAAATTTGGGTCTTATTTGGTTCTGACTTTTCTTGACTCATTTTTCAGAACCACGTAATTATTGCTTCAAGTTTCTCAAATGAGAAGACCTGTTGTTGTAGTTGAGCATCAGCTTCAGAACAGAACTTTATATACTACAGCATTGGTTAAGAAATGAGAAACTACTAAACTTATCATGTTTTCTTCCATAATATCATTGCTAAGCATATGTTGTAAGTTACATTGAAGAAAAAAGATCGAGAATAGAAGTATCCAGGGCTCCTAAGGTCGATGTACTCGTAGCCTCATAAGTGACTCGTTTGTAATTTTTGGTGTGATTCTTCCATTAACATATTGTGTTCTGTAAAAGGTGTTCGTTTTTAAGCTGCTGATCCTTCTCCGGCTAGTTGTGGAGAGACAAGATAGTTTGTCTCCATAATTATTTATATATTTTGTCTTCGTTCGACCTGAACATACAGTTAGTGATAATTAAACCTTATCAAACCCTTCCAAATGATAGTTGCCGTATTTCTCCTGAAAATGTTTACTTAAGCGATAGCGTATTCGTTTGATAAAAATCTCTCTCCTGCATGTGAAATTTAAGGTTACGAAACGAGTCACTCGTGAGCTAAGAGAAGTTATCTTAATTTCCACTTTTTTTAAATGCGGTCACTTCTTTGCACTTTCTCTTATCATGCAGTGATGGTTAATACTCTCTTGTTATTATTTTACCTTTTTAAACTCGATGAACACAAAACATAATTATTTTTCCAATTCAACAGTAAAGTGGTAGATTTAGATTTTATATACAGCTGGGAATCGACATAAAAATATAAATCATTTTGCTTCAACCACTTCAATAGGACACGGTAAACGTGGTACTCAATAGACCCTTCTATCTCTCTAATCTCAATCCTACAGTTATCCAGTACCATTTGATGAATTTTTTTGATCTGGTTGTCGCATTTTTGTCTGCCTGGATACTTGGAATTAAGCTGCTGCAAATTTTACCGTCATAAATAATCCAGTATACAACTCCTTTCTTATTTAATTACAGGTCGATACCTATTTTCGTGAAAATCTCTCAACGCATGAGCAAATATAATTCCCAACTTATATTGATGTGATGCTGACATCTTCAAATTGAGGACGGAAACTTTCCAAAGAATCTTCATATATCAATGGCTATTTATTAGGATGATCGTTCTCAGACCTTTGTGAAAGTTTTCTGTTGTTATATTTCCACTTGTATTTTTTGGTTTTGATAATATAGGACATAAAATCGTAGCATCGTAGCAATATTCTCGTATTGTTTTCTCTCAATTTTTTTGTCGTGATTAATGCTATTTTCTTATGTTTTCAAGGGTTTAACTATACGTTTTCTAATTGTAACAAAATTTATCATTTAGGTATACTCGTGCATAGGTATACCTATACAGGCGTAATGTTTATGTTTAACGGATAGATATATCTATCTGGTAAACATAAACATTTATTCATATAAAATTCGAAGAATCTAATTTTTGAAGGAGTCTTTGTGAATATATTATCATAAAAATGAGAAAATCCGAATTATTATATTAGTTCAAAGGTCGTGGAAATAGGTTTTTTCAATTTTCTAGTAAAACGGTTTGCTTTATAGTATAAATCGTAAATGGTGCGATTATTCATAAAAACTTTTGATTATGCTTTTATCCTGAAATTAACTATTTTCGAGAAATTTCACTGAAGGTTGCATGCGCTTTAATGTCTCCTACAAGATAGTATACGCATTTTTTGAATGCTGTAATTTCTGTACTGCTGTACTCACATTTTTTGAGCTTATTTGACCTGAAAAATTATTTTTTTGACTCTTTCTAATAGAGTTCCATCTACCAATAAATTATGAAAATATTTTGTTTTTCCGCTTCCTAGCATAAATATTAGAAACATATTTCCAAGCAAAATTATCGACTGTTTTATCTAATATATTTATATTAAAGGATACGCATTCTGTATTATATTCGTCCCGTATAAAGCAGTCTCTTGATTGATAGGACGAGAGTGGTCTAATTGTTAAGAGGTACACAAAAGTAGAGCTTCTGCTATAACTGAGATGCGGTTAGACTATGCGGCTTGTCGACGAAATTGAACTAAGTTTGACCGTTGCTCGACTTTACTCGACTACCTCTGAGGCCTTATTGTGGCCTGACTGGCCATACTGCGTTACTTGTATTTATCTTTAAATAGAGACTAGTATATTCTATCTTCTTTGGTATAGATTGGAGTAATTTTAGTTAATCTATTTCGTTTTTCTATAAAAAGTTTCAAACATAACAGGGTATTATTGATGTATGGATACTTCTGAATACATGGGAATAATAATTTGATGAAAACTGACTTCCCACTATTCAGCTTGATTACTAGATTTGAAATTAGCGTTATTAGTAAGTATTTATAGATTCTTCTGAGACATTATGTCAAGTTCAATACTTCGATGGAACAAATTTGACCAGATTACGTTTGCTTACTTTTTAATAAAAATGCATCGAAATTCAGAAGGTATACATAATAACTGATCTGATGAGTTCTGTGAGAAATAACTATTAGGTTCGTCGTTTAGGTTTTTTTTGATACTACGACTTCATGAACACGTGTGGAGTTTTATGTAGAATCAGTTAATTTTTATACGAGAGTTGCTACTCAAGTTTTCGAAATTTTTAATGGTGAACGTACTCACAACCTGTTGTTCCTATGACTTTAAACGTAGATTGAACCAACAGCAGTGGCCGAGATTATCCCATACTTGGGCATCGATTCCACTCGTATACATTCAATATTGCATGAACATCTGGCCTTCTAAGAGATTTATTCGACATATGACAATCGCTCAGAAAAAGTTTGTGTCGATTGGTGCAAAGAAGTGCTGAAAAAAACTTCGAAACAAATGGTCGCCTGTTTTTTCGGAATAAGTGAACCGTCACCGTTTCACTAGAACAAAGTAGAACGGTCCATTCTAAGTGATACACCATTTTTTTGCTAAAAGTGTTCAAAAAAATCAGGAAAATCCATAGCAGAAGACAAATCATTCTCCACTACGACAATGCGACCCCTCACACATCAGTTCAAAAACAGTCACGAGTCTTGTTCTGCTTGCTAACTTCCACAGATAGCAAGTCTATTCGAAGTTGATGCCTCAGATTATTTTTGTGCAATAAAAATAGAATACGTAGCACAGGCACAAATTCACAAACGATTACTAAGAAGAGAGTGAACGATAGGCTGATTCACTTAAAAGTAGTTGAACTAGTCTCAAAGAAGATCAACGTGCAAAACGATCAAACTGGACATCAACGACAGAAAACTGATTATAATACACAATACGATAATACAACATCATCAATTAACTGATAGAGATTAGTAGAGTTATTCTATTATTTAATATATGTAATATTTTAGCTCAAATCTTAGGTTAAAGAAAAATCTGGACAGAACGAGTACTGCATTTGGAGCAATTGGAGCGTTTCAGAAAGAAGGTATAACTGTTGTTGGAATCTGAGACTACAGAAATCTAATTTTTAGTGTATTGTCTCTACACTGACAAGACGCTGAGGATTATTGTGGACTTTTGAATCAACTGAATGGGAAAATTCTCATAAAATGTCCTGATTCACACACTAGAAAATGGAAATATACGAGTTGGAAACACTGGTGTTTTCTCAGTAATATTCTTTCTTGGTAACATTATATAGAAAACACTGTATTTTCTTTGTAACCAATGCACTCAAAAGGATCAAACCTCTTGAGTCTTTCCACCATTTGCTGGTCTAGCGGCTGTATTACTTCGAGACTGTTCTGAATGTGAAGCTGTTATGTGTACCACCTTTTCCATATGTCTGATATTTTATATACCAAAAAGCACAAATCTTGTCAATCCCCAGTTTTCATGTTTTTATAAGATTCTAATATTGTTTGTTATATATACATGCAGAGTTTTTAATCTACAATACGTCTACCGAGTTTGAGATGAAGCTGTTTTATTCTTAAGAAAATCAATATATGATAAAGTTTATGAGATATGAAACTAATTAGTTTACTTATTAGCATAAACTAATTATGCATACGATTTGGTTTCAATGAACGGAACTAAGAAGTAAAGAGAGAGAGGGAGAGCATTCTGCAAGCTAGATGAGGCTGCAATAGGGTATGGCCTAAAAATAAACCCAGAGAAAACAAAGTAACTGGTACTAAGACAGAAGGTGGTTGGTAAAAAGGGATACATAGATATCAAAGTAGAAAAGGACAGAAGATATAAGTTTGTGCTGCTTAATACCCTGGCAGCAGCAGTGTAAAATAAAAATGGAGAACGTTCTCGAATAAATGAAAACATAGCCTAAAGAACTAAAGTTGTTAAATTACTGAATATACAAAACCGATCATAAAAGAAAGGTAACTATCGAATGAAATTGTTGGACTTTGCTCAAATACTCATCAACTAAATATAGATCGTTAGGGCATACTAGGAAGATGCTGGGAAATAAATCTGCAAAGCTTGTACCTTCCCCCAAAGCAGCTGAAAGAGATACAAGAGGGAGAGGGTGACCAAAAAATTTTGGATGCAGTGTTGGAGGATATTAGATAGGTAGAACCGAATTAGAGTGTAAAAGTACAAAATCGCAAATCAATAGATCACCTTCATCATGAATATCAAAATAAGAGTAAAATCAAACTAGAATTCTGTTCTAATAAGAAAAATTAATTTCCTCCTAGTCCATTCATCTCAAACATATAGCAGTAATCAATTAATTCATATATAGTTTTATTAGAATTTACAAAATAGAGCTATAAATTTTACTAAAATTATTTAGTTATTTTTTATCATTCATAGCTTTTTCGTTCTTATGAATGTGAACTATCAGATAGTTGGATAGATCTATCAGCCAAACTTATTATCACTGATCTTTTTTGTGATACAGGATGACACGAATTGAATTTTAAATATCCTGAGGACCAAGTTGGTTTTGTATACCATTCTGTTCTTATATTACAGTTAATTTTATATAATGTGACATCAAGAAAAGTGATCCTATTATTTTTATCGACCTCGATTGTGAGTAAGAAGTTCTTTATGATAAGAATTGATTCTCTGGTACGGCAGTAATGCAATGATCTACATATCGGAAAAATAATGGAATATTTAAATCAAGTTTCCTCGAGATCTTCGATTACTAATTCTGCTATAATACTTGAAATGGAAGCTACTATAGAATTATAATTCATTTCAGAAAGGTATAGAGTAATAAAACCTCATAAGGTATGCTAAGGGACCACAGCCACTTTCATAGTTTGGCATTAATTTCATAGTAAAATTATTTCTTTTTATCAAGTGCAGGTAGTACCACCCGGGTTGGGGTCAATCCATTTATTGACAGCCTTTTGTTATCCATTCACAAACACTGAGAATAGTGTGCCAAAGGCGTGCCGGTAGGATACTCGTAAAAAGGAAAGAATTTCATTTTAACGAAATGAAAATTAGTCATTATGTACATAATATTAGGTACACTTATTTTTTATTGAACCTTATACAAAAAAATCATTATACAGAAATTAAATTATGAAAAATCATAATATTCTTCGTCATATGAGGAGCTGTCATCTCCTATTGACGTTATAATTAACGGGTCGACGGTGCGATCGATCAAGTAGTCAAGATCCCACATTTACTCCTCTTCATTAATGACATGCTGGACTGCTTTTCGCCAGTTCTCTGTTGTAACCTCCTTAATGGCTTGATCCAACAGTAGCTTAACGTCTTTCATTTTGAATGTCGTGTTGTGTCTTGCTACAAATCCTTTCACTTGCGCTCATATAAATTCTATAGGATTTAGTTCTCAGTGATATGGCGGTGTGCGCAGCACAGTTACACTATGTTTTTCTGCTATATCTTCCACGGCGTATTTCATAAAACGATGTTTGTGTAAATTGTAAATTTGCTACAGCTAATAGTTCTTTTTTTACAAAATTATCTTCAAATTCAATACTTTTTGTGATTAACCAGTCAATAATTTCTTATTTTCTCCAAGATGAAGTTGGATTCTTCACTATGCGTCGAGAATGATAACTTGCGTTATCATAACTACTACTGAATCAGCCGGAAGATATTTTATCATTTCACCAAAATAGTCTTCAAAAACATCCGAATCCATGTCCTCGTAGTAATCTCCCGTATGGCACGACTGAAAAGTTAGCAATCCTTCTTTTAAAAATCCCTCTTTGCTTTCAATATGGACGATTATTAGTCTTTTCCTTTTACCTGAAGGCACCTTAATATCCGTTGACAGGCCAGCTTGGTGAGCACTGTTTATATTTTTGTCTTGCCACATTTTTGGTGCTGTATGACCTACATTAATCAACGTCTCATCAAGATAAAAGATTTTCTTCTGCTCTATTCTATACTGCTTTATACTTCTTGAGTATGTTCGTCGTCAGCAAACAATTCCATCGCTTTCCAGTAAAAGTGCTTTACGGTTATGATTTTCTATGTGTTCTATAAAAGTTTTTTAGCTATCAACGGAATACTGTTATCCTGGCCAAGCTCCATTAAAATCTTATCTAGGGTGGGATTTTCTTTAAAAAAAAATAGTGAACTTTTCTTCGAATTACACTTTTGGTGACTTCATCAAGGACTTTCACTGGTCTGCCTGGACTTTTCTTGGAAGGTTCCACTTATCCTGCTATCTTTCTCCCCCCAAAATAATTTAAAAACGGTGGACTTTCCAACTCCAGTCATTCGGGAACATCGACTGAAGTACATGATTTATGAAATACAGTTATTTATTAAATCACTGACATTTATGATAAGATATATTTTTGTATTTTTAGATTTTCCTATAAGAGAAATGACCTATTATCACTTAAGGTCTGAAAAAATATACCGTTAGAGGGGGCTACTTTGCACTTTTTTTAAATGAAAAATCTGCCCTTAATAAAGTTTCCTCACAACATTTTTGTAACACTCTACAGAATAAAGTAAATTTTATATTTCTTCATATTTTTATTTAGTACTTAAGTACATATTACATATAAAATAAGAGATTTACATACACACTACTCTTCTAACATAAACAATTATTATCTACCCTTCTTGATCAGACAGGTAAAGAAGAATGGTTAGCGCCCAAATTACACCCGCCGTTCTCGTTGGTGTAAATGTCGCTATTTTATTACCAATCTTATAAAACTGTGAACACTATTTAAGGCTTAACAGCAAATACTGATCCATTAAACTAAACAAATATACTTATAAAGGTCTAAAAATTTTGGGTAAGGCACCATTGCTTTTACGGCGCATGGTAAAGCCGAATCCTAAATAGGGTTGGAATTAGGCAGAGGCACTAATAGAAGGTTAAACGGTACCTGTTAAACGCAAAACGTAACTGTATAATCTACTACCTAAGTAAACCCTACACAATATTTCGATATTGACACTTCAGGCCAGAAAACATAATTTTACTTGAAATTTAAATATCACAAACAATACTATTTCAAGACCTACATCTATGGCCGACACCGAAATTGAGCCGAACTGGACGGAATTCCCCATTTTATTACTCTATACCTTTCTGGAATAGACTATGACTATACCATCAATTTGTTTGTATATTTCATTTTTATATTTTAAGTACGTCATTGTAAGTGTGACTTTTGAAGCTTTTAAAATTTGTTTCGATGTATTTCTGTAAATATACTTATTTTGTCCCATTTTTTATAAATATATTTTTCACAATGGTATTAGGAATATTTGTATATAAAGAAACCACATCTAACGAAATAAAACATAAACAAATATGGATTACCTGTTTATATTTTTCACGTATTACTGATTAGAAAAAAAAGTTAGTATTCGTTTCTAAAAAACGCATTTTACACCGACGAAATTTTTATTTTCGGCACCAACATGGTCAATAAATTGTAATAGCTCCCTCCGGCGATCAAACTTGCAACAAAAACATCGCAATTAGATCCAAAACCAACAATATACGACAACTAATTTAGTGACCTTAGGGTGAGTTGGAGCAATTTGACCAACAAAAACAGACTACGAGATCAGGAGTATTATAAAGTTGATATTCGGTTTTGTTTTGTCTACGGGTTGTTAGGTGGGTTGCTAGGATTTTGTTAGAAGTTATTTCAATAGGGAGATATCCGCTTCAGTGGAATTTAGAAAATTTCCTACCTCCGACCAATACCGTATAGTGTTTAAAGAGACAAGAGTTTTTGTCGCTACTTTATTGAATTAAATTATGCGCACCTTGATGAAAATCAATTGTTATCAATGTAAAAAGTAAATGATAGATAAATAGAATCAATATAAATCGATAGTCATTGGGCTTGGGGCAATAAAGCTATATGTCATATACGAGTAAATAGTGTTACCATATCAAACTTCCAAAGTTTCAATTAAAATTAGAGCCTGTAACTTACTCATAAGCTTGTCGTAAGTGTATATTTTCTTTGTATTTCACGTATCTGTATAAAACAATAACAGCTTAATTTTTTTGAAAATTATGGCTTGTACCGTTTGTTACAAAAAAAACTGTATCATTATCAAATGTCATTCTGTTTAATAACAGTTATTTGGGGAGTTTTCACTCTCATCTATTTTGCAACTGCGGTATACCAGTCTTGTATTCTTCAACCTCTGCAAAATCTGTGCCTGATGGTAAATGAATATACCCAGAAAGCATGTCCTATAGTATGATTAGGGTAGAGCTTACTGAATATTTAGAATATCAAATTCGGCACAGAAATTTTTTCTGTATTTATTTTCCTACGCTGGTTGTATGCCTTCCTGTTTAACCATTCAATGCAATAGTCCTTTTATGAGCTCGGAATTCAGAAATAATGATACAAATATATTTTGTTTGGATTGTTTATAAGACTATAAAGACTGGTGTACTTTGGTGAACTTTTGGAATCTTATTCGTTCGATTTGCTTATTTGCCATTGTTGTCTGATTTTGGAGTACTTAATAACTCAACCGGTCTAGAGCATAACATCTATCTTAAGAAATCACATGGATTTTTTGGTTTTCTTTGGATATGTTATCTTTTTTGGCACAGATTCCATTTTGCTAAAGAAGAGGATATTTTGTTTGTTCTGATCACCAAGATTCCAGAAAGCATCAAATACTTCGCACCCTTGTAATAGAAACCAGTATTTCTTTTTGCATTTACAAGCAGGACCTAACGTTCCAGCTTCTGCGTTCTTTCCGTTTTTGGATAGGTAACTCTAGCCCACATTTAGCTCCATCTAGATGAAGCATCCTTTTCTGGGGTCAGAAGTGCTCCTTTTGTAAGATTACCCTTCATTGTCGATACTCGCTTTGATTTCTGAATTATCTTATAAAAAAATAGAGGCTATAAGTATAAATGAGAAGTAATGATAATAAAAAAATCCATTATTTTGATTATGTTTAAATGTTCATTTCTACAGATTCTAAGAGATATAAGACACGAGTAACGATCATCGGCTATTTGTTGTTGTTCTTTGAGTCTATCAGTTCCTTCTCCATCAGAAACAGTTTCAATTTCCTGGAACTGATCAAGCATCTTTGAAGTAACACTAAGATACACTTCAAGTAATCCGATAGCTGAAGAACACTCTTTAATAGTCAATTTTCATTATCGAAATACCCAAACTCCTTAAAAACTCAGTAAAGCAGTTCAATATTTTCATACAAGTGAAAATAATCAATTCTGAATGCTTATTACACATCCAGAATATGAAAAGTGACAAAATCGTCGCAGTCTCGACGCATGAAACATAGCGCCCTTTTACCGTTAGCAATCAGTAAATTATAACGAAAATCTTGATTTATGAAACGAAGTTTCCATGAAGAATGAAACAAGAACAATGTCAACATTTCTATTTATTTAATGATTTTGTCTTGACGTCTATTGAAGCCAATTAACGTCTATTGTCATTTGATGTTTATTGGTGTATTATGTCGATTGACTTCGAGTGATGTCGATTTACGTAAACTCATATCATTTGAGGTAATTTTGCCAATGAGATTAATGGGATCATATTTGGTTAATTTAAATAATTTTTCCTCAATAATTCCAAAAATTTGTCTCGTTTCGGCACATACAACTATATAGAAATTAATTGCAAAAAACTCAAATTCGCTACATGCTTCCTGTGAGGAGGTATCCCTGCAGACAGACGGGCGGAAGGACAGAACGTTAATAATTTTTAGCGAATTTTTTTGTAAAAATGCGCTAAGAATTTTTTAATAAAAGCCATTAATTTTTTTCCCCAATTATGGCAAATTTCATAATCTCAAATAGATTCATTTAGCTCCGAGTACAAGATGATATAGATAAATCTTTAATTTTGATGATGATTTTGATGTGTATGTGAAGAGAAATGTCAATCATCCTCAGCTTCTTTCAAAACATGGGTCTGTACAGTATATTTTCAAGGACTCGAGTGTTTTTTTTTCGTCCTTATTTATAGATACTAATTTTTGTGTTTGAACAAATAATCTTATATTCATTTTCTCCTAGAGACAATATCAACAAAAACTGCACTTCGACATGTGGTACATATAATCAGTATCCGACACCTACTTCAACACCAACCAGCTTCCCAATCTACTCAACATCATCATCGACGATAAGAAGATACTTTTCACCGACTTCATCTTCCGTTTATTCCACAAAAGAACTGTCTCGAGTAACAGAAGGTGCGGAAAAACATTTTCCAGACTTAATAGAAAGTTCGCCAAAAAGTAAATCGTTTGAAATGAAACAGTATAGTGCATCTAAAGCCGCAAGTGATAGTGGAAGTGCGTCGGATATAAACGAAATATTTTGTACGTTACCGAGGAAAAAAGAATTATTACAATCCATGAGGTACAGAAGTAATGATAGTCAAGCGCCCTTGTTGACAGATAGTAGATATGGTGAGTAGAGATGATTTTCACACAACACGTTTTACTAAGAGTTCTTCGTAGATTGACTGGAATGCACAAAAAATATTTAACTCAAAAACGAAATATTCTCCATTATTGAGAGTTTAAGTTCTCTACTATATATTGATTAAACTTGATAAACGTTTGAGCGTGTCAAAGTACTTTAAAATGCGTTAAAATTCAATTTCTCATTCTAGTTACTTTCTACTTAAATATTATTCTCTCGTCTGGAAGCAATACAGTTTGCATTTAAATTGTATAATATTGCATATTCTTTGATAATTTAACCAATAAACCAAGAAATTTTGTTGATTCGAATCCTAAATTACTGTTAAACTCTATTAGTTATCCAAGACTTGGAATATTGAAATTATATTGGTGAGAAGCTATATACTTACAATGAAGTAGTGAGTAAATATTTCTTACGAGCCTATGAGCATCAATACTGTCTAAATTTAGCTGATAAAAAATATTTCAAAATCAAGCGACGCCGATTTGAAAGTAAAATTCGGAGTTTTGTATGTTTAGTTTTTTCAAATATATTCTGTCAAATCATCTACGAGTATTCCTTCAAAACGCTTCGGTTCATAAAAAACTAGCTTTAAAAACTTTTCAAACTTGCTTCGCATATGTGAACTATTTGCAACGAGTGCTTCATTAAGACGTTCCAAATACGTTTGTGTTTAAACTTGATAAACAATAGGCTTAAATCATTCTAGAATATTAATAATAGAATACTCTTTATGTCGGGGGAAAGGAATATTTGATTGAAGTGTTTTAGGTTGAATTTTCGTATTTTTTGTTTCTTGAAAATATTGTTCTGCTTGATTGTAAAAATTCACAGATAAATTTTGTAAAGTATCTTCTAATTATATATTCATTTTTGTTTGGATAACATTTTTTTAATAACGAATTTTCTTGAAATCTGGATGAACTCAACATCGTCTGAAATTAGAACACAAGAAAAGCCCAACTTAGTTGCAAAAGTTATAAATTATGATACATGGCTGCGTCAGATTGAACAGAAGGAACATAATTCAAAACGGCTTTACTTTATTGATGGAACCAGTATTCAGTTACTTCTTGAATGGTAACGAAGTCGGAAAATTAATTGAGCGAATCCCTGGAAATACAGTTAGTTGTTTTGGTATTTCGATGATATCCACAAAAAAATATGAGGATAGAATGTTAAATGTGTGATGATTGTAATGAAACTATTGGCCCTTATAAGTAAAATAACCAATGGTATACACTTATAGTTTAGTTGAAAATGTTCATTCGCACAATTTCAATGGCAAAATTCTAAACAGGATATTAAAGCACAAAAATTCATCTTTTTGTATGAACATACTTCAAAACCTGAAATTCAATGCATCATAAAATGTGTAAAATGTAAAAAGCTTAATTAAGTTCAGAAGTATGTATTTGTGCAAAGAATATCTAATTTCTCGTGGAAAGTGTGATACTTATTTCAATTAATTATTGTAATTAGAGGACTGCACACACTGTTTACACCACCACTACACCAATACTCACAAATACACTATCTGACGCGTGTTTCGATAACCAAGTTATCGTCTTCATAGATTGAAGATAAACTAAAACCTAATTGCTCGATTGACAAGTTTTATACTGAATTTCGCTACCAATAAACCTTCTTCGGCGAAAATTAATTCCAACGAGAAAACCTCCTTGGAGGAGTGGACTGTACGTAATTGACCCTTTGTCCCTATTTAGGCTACTCTGACATTTAGCAAATTCAGTGCTTTCAAATACAACCAACCTTTCATTATTGGAGACATTTTTTAACAATTTTACATTATTAATATTAATGTCCTGATAATGCCTGGCAGTATGATCAGCAATACTCGATTTTTCGATGCGTCCATAATTTAAATGAGCCATGTGCTCTTTAAACCAGACAATAACAGATCTCTTAGTCTTCCCAATATACTTTCCGCCAAAATCACAACAGCTAATTTCATATATACCACTCTGTTCCAAATTTGATATTTCATCTTTAGGATTGCACAACAATTGTTTTAATGTATTGATGGATTTATAAACCAATCTAAAATCTGCTCTAAAATACTCCTTCCAATCCTTAACATATTTACATTTCTTTCATCATAACCGTTGAGTACAGCTACATCCTCAATAAAGGTCTTTTTCTTATTGTACCTCTCGATGGTAAGAGGAAAGTGAAATGAATGATGTACCAGGAAATGGAGACCGGCCATCTTATGTTGGATACAATAAATAGAATCAGCCGGGATATACTTGAACGTAGCGGAGTTTTTCCTTAGAACTAAATTTGGAATAGATTGGTACATATACCTAACCATCAGTCTCTGAAGATGATAACTTGGTAATCAAAACGCGCGTCAGGCATTGTAATTGTAAGTGTTGATGTAGTGGTGGTGTAAAAAATGTGTTCAGTATGAATATCACTAAAAGTTTCAGAAATTCCAGCTTAGCGACTAAAGTAAACTAGATAATAATTTGATGTGTTGAATTACTTCAGAGTTAAAATCAAAATTGTGCCACGATATTGTGGATTCACTTAGATTCACTTAAATAATTCACAAACAACGAAATGAAGAGAAGAATGTGACAATAGTGAACTAAGATTATTCAGTTTCTACATTCATTATCACATAAATAGTATACCAGATATCAAATTATGACATTTCTTTGAAATCCAATATTAAGTATTATCATAACCAAATTTATATGGAATCACCCTAGTATATTTTATGTATTTCAGTCTATATAAACTTATTACAATTAATATAAATACACAGTGTTTCCAAATCCTAACAACATTTAGGAGGTGACTCCTCGTATGGAATAGAGGTAACGCTCTACCTTTAAAAAGTGGTTATTAAATTAATTTTTTTTATATAAAAGTACAGCTAGGAACATGATATGACATGAAGCCTAAATGGACATATGGAATTGAGCTGTGGAGTCGCGCTACCAAATGTAATATTATATATATATATATATATATATATATATATATATATATATATATATATATATATATATATATATATATATATATATATCGATAAATTTTTTTTAATTTCTTATTTCTTAGAACTTTTGATATATTTTTGCTTATTAATTTTCTTGATTTTAGGTCTCTTCTGTTTAGTTTTTTTGAATAATTTTTGAAAGAAAGATAAAAATTAACGTTTCGACTTTTCTTTGAGTCTCTATCACAATATGAGATTGACACTGACAATTTGTGTATTTATATTAATCAATAGACCACCTCACCTACATCAAGAACATCGAAGTAAGAATAAAATCAAAATAGAAATTTGTTCTAATAAGAATGATTACATCTCAAATATGTTGCAGTACTTAATCAATCAAATTATTTGTAGTTTTATTAGAATTTACAAAATGGAGCTATATATTCACTTCTTCTTATGAATGTGAACCATTTCTAAAAATTCTCTTTTTTGTGTATTAGATTCCGTTCCAAGAATTTTTGAATCTTTATAATTGAATTTATGTTTTTTTATATTTCATGGCTCGTTAACGCAGTTTTATTTTTTTATCTTTTAGTTTGTTTTCTAAATATTGAGAGGTTTGCCCTAGAGACAGCGTCACAATTAGTACAAGGCACTTGATATATAATTATTATAATTTTATATCTGAAGAGACCTAGATCACTGTAAAAGAAGAAGAAAGGATCATCAAATATGACAAGACAGTGGAAACCCAGCAAAATCCACTACTAGAGCAATTGTCAAGACCAAGAAACCCACAAAGACTGGAAAAAAATCTCATCACTCATCAATTCTGAACAATTTTTGCCATAGAATCGAAATTTAACAATGTTTATTTAATGGATTCAATGATGACACCATATTCATCATACTCTTCAAGTATGATTTTCTGTTTTGTGCACCCTTAGTAGACGACTGCTTTTCAGATATATTGGAATATTTCCAATTTTTTTATTTTATTTATCAATAAGACTATGGTCAGACAATATCTATCATCAGTCCGAAAATTGAACACATGAATCAATTGAACCAAGACCGTTCTGAAAATTTCACATAAATTAACGTATGGAATAGGGTGAAACATACACAATGGCACATTGTGCATACAGGGTGATTGATTAGTGTGATAAACTTCAGTGTTGCCTTTGTCCTTTCATATTTAAATTTGAAAATTTCAGGGATTATACTTAGTTTTCACAGTTTAGAATTATTTCCAGTCTTACATAGTGCTCCAGATTGCTGTGTCATATCAAAGTTACATTTTTTTTAATAGAACACCACACATTTTTGGAATTAGCTCGAATTCCTCATCATGTGCTGTATTTGAAAAGTTATAATTAATATTTAATTAAGTTTAATACCATGTAAATGTAAGAAAAACTTTTGCGCAGTTTTCTTAGATGGATCACTCTATATTTCAGTTAGTATGAAAAAGTACTACCAACATATTTATTTTATCAAGCATTCCCTATACCTGTAATTATCAATTCTTGAGATGTTGACTTGTCTGTGCAAAATAATGATTATGTACCTATAACGAATCATTTAACAATTAATTGTGAGTTTGCCATGATATATTTGTTATTTGAACTAGGGCAAAAATGAATATCACTATTGATGAAATGATTGATACGATCTGGATATTGGTAGAATGCAATAAAAAGACATTACTATGAGCAGAAGTTTACCATGAACGTTTTTCTGAAAGAAGGCAACCAACAAAAGCAAGCTTGGAAACATTAATGGAGTGAATCAATCCCACGGGTTCTATAATTATGAGAAGCAGCAACAATGGAGAACTTCTGTAACAGAAGGAAATGGAATTATTGTTTTGATGGCTGAAAACACACACACAAGTGCAAGTATTTCCAGCGACCAAGAACCGAGCTATATACTACAGTGTACAAAAAATCCTTGATAAAAACAAAATGCCCTCTCATTGGAATTGATTTTGATAAAAGACCAGCGTTTTAGGTGGTCTTTCTAAAAAATTTATCAACAAAGAGATGTTTTGGACTATGTTCTATTTGGAGATGTAGCCACGTTTAATAAAAATGATAAATGTGTTAACAGGCAAATTTTCACTACCATTCATCAACTAATCCACATCACATAGTGACAAACAGTTAAACTAGATGGTCTTTGAATGTGTGGAAAGGTATTGTTGGTGAATATATAGTAGAACCAAATTTTTTTGAAAAAAATGTAAATGCTGAGATATATTTAGATTTTGTAGAAAACCGATTACCTCTTTTATTCGAAGAATTCCCACTTTGTACACATCAAAGGATTGTGGTTTTTGCATGTTGATAAGCATACTCACGTCAATCAATAAATTAATGGTGAACTGAATAAACTAATTCCTGGAGGATGGATAGTAAGGAATGGTCTAGTACATTGGCCGCCAAGGTCACCAGATATCAGTAAAATGATCCCATTTTTCTGGAGTCACATTTAGGAAGAAGTGTATAAAATATCTTCAATAAGGGATGATATGATGGAGTGAATGCGGAATGAATCTCGAAATGTTCCAATAAGAAATGTTAGTGATTCTTTCAATTATCGCTTTCAAGCGTGAACATATGTTGTCTTTAAAGGTCATTTCGAACCCCTATTGTCCTAATCAAGATGTATATGTATACTGTAGTAAATAAGATAGTTTTATGTTTTGTTCTCTGTAATTTAGCTGTAATATATTGTTTTTTCGTAGCCAATTAATTGTTAAATGATTAGATATAGGTATATAATCGTTGCTTTATACAGAAAAATCAAAATATCTCAAGAACTAATAATATTAGTAGTACTTTTCGATACTAACATAAAATAAAAGAAGATCCATTTGAAACAACCGAAAAAGTAATGTGTGGGTATTTTAATTCACCCTGTATCCGATTCATCCAATACTAACGGAGCAAATAATTTTTCAAAATATTCACTACCATTCGAATGCTTGGTCGCAACAGATCTTCATTCTTGATTTTCTCTTGCATTGTATTGGGTACTGGACTTATTACCATTTTCATGAAAATTCACAACCCTATATTATTGTAATAGGAAAGTTAAGTTGATTCGTAATATGCAATGAAATATGTGGTGCTTTATTGAAGAAAATGATATAGCACAGTATTCTGGAGCCCCTGTAAGATTGTAAATAATTTTTAATCCCTCAAATTGATATCTTGAAGAACAAAAAAGACACAGAACTTGATCACACAAATTAATCTATGTTCCGAAAACAGTTCTTGTCCGTTATTCGATATATGTTCTTCTCCTGCTTGATCATCGATATATAATCTCCAACAATCAACATTGCAATTTACCTCTTTCATAGTAACGCAATTGGACATCGCTGTCTACCAACGCTACAAAGAAACCCAAAATAATTTCAGAAAGATCAGTAAAATAGGCCTTTTTTATAACTCTAGTTCAGCTATTTCATATGCCTTTCTTCAAGTAGTTAAATCTTGGGGTATAATTATGCGAACATGAATATCAGAATATGGGGGGCCTGAGATAGATAAGTTGTCTCCACATTCTAGCCATTACATTCGTCTGATTTATTATTGCATTTATCAACAAGAGTAACATTATTTTTAGATTCAGAATACACCCTTCTCGATCTCTCTTCAGTGCAAAACTTAGCACCATTAATGTAACCTGTTAGGACAGAACATTCTAGGAAACAAAATCCTATCGTAAATCAGTCAATGTTTTCATGATTGAAAAAATTATATGTGTCTTATATTTGATTTCGTACATAATTATATACTATGAATAGTCAATAATTTGTTAAAAACTATTTGAAATGCAAAAAAATACACTAGATGTGCTCTCGATAAATTTGAGGTTATCTCAATTTATCTTCTTCTTTATCTATAAAAGAGGATGCCCTGATTGACTGAAATATCGACTTCGTTTTTTACTAAAGCATTCTCCGTACAAATACCTAAAAACAAATTTCTGCGATTTTCAAAATTCGACTTGGAAAGGGTTCAAAGAGTTGAACAAAAATGTTTATCACGGAACCATATATTTAGCAATTCTTCAAGACAAAATGAGATTTCAAATGAGATATTTTTAGAAATGGATCCCGTGTGAATATCTAAAAACGAATTTCTCCGTTTTTGGAAATTTCTTTTTGATTTCTTTAAAAAGGGTTAAATATGAAATTGGATTTCCAGCGTTTTACGCAGCCAGATAAATGATTTTTTCATAATGTGAAGGAAACCGTTTTCAGAAATCATAATAATTGTGTTTCATAAAAATATCTCGCCGCGGCATACATGAAATATCGGAAATGGTTCTGTATTTGTTTTCCATTCAAATTAATCATTAGAAATTTGCTATTGCGAATTAAAATACGAATTAAATTACTAATTTACTAGGAATTAACAATTAAACTATTAATTTACTTTTACTATTGCTTATTGTGGGTCAATAAAAAGTCTAACATCAATAGGTGTGATATTTACCGATAATTCTGTGACGATCTTTACCTACTGAAGTGCATGTATATTACGAGAGGTTCAATAAACCGCGAGCGAAGCTGCGACGGGTATTACTAGTACATATATACAAAAACAAAACAATAGCGATTTTTTTTAAAGAAGCCTTCTTTAAATATTTTGATGAATTAAACATTCGTTATCGTGAAGAAATTTTTTGCTTATCAATATCCTCAACAATTAATTTTAATTTTTCTCCAAATTATTTCCACGTAATTGACATTTATTGAACCTATGTAGATGTAGCCTATGTAGATTCCAATATTATACAATAAATTCGTTCATAAAACAGTCTTCTCTACTCCTAAACTTCTGGTAATATCTCTCTTCAGTTGTCTACGGTGGGTTTTCCATAAAAGTTTTATTATCAGGAGAACTTTTATGATGTATAACAGCACTGTTGTCGGTGTAGAAATTTAGTCCTTTTCCATAAAGTTGTGGTCCACCCCTCCGTTGTCCTGCTTGCTTCGATTATTTACCCCCTAAATTCGTTAACTAATTTCCAAATTTCACCTGTGGAACGAGGCGGCTGTTGTTATTACACTAATCATCAAAAGTTTGTATATGGTGATTGTACAGTCGCCATGTGTTGTAGAAGGGCGAGGGCCTCCAATTAGTGGGAACTCAATGAAACGATATATTCAAATCACTGGTATATTCTCAACTTACATATTTAATAACGCTTATACTATGTTATGTTCACTGATTTCTACACTACATGTGTGTCTATCTCTATATTTCGCCGATTCTTATATACTTATATTCAAAAAAGTTATATAGATACAAGAATTATTATATTACTATATTGTTATCTTCGAAAGGTAAGTGTTTTTATTGAGGCGAAATGCATGTTTATTGATTCATTGTAGCTTACGGTTAACCTTACTGACACATCAAATTTGAAATAATTCATCAACAGACATATATTACTCTACAATTCATTTGAGGTTATCACCAAAATATAGAATCCAACTCTTACAATTATAAAAAAATTAATTCCTTTCATAATTATCAGTAATTTGAATACAATTGTGAAAAATTATTCCCAAACATTGAAAGTTATTTCAATTTAATTGCAGCGTTGTTATATAAAAAATTATTATTCTAGATTAATACCGAAACGTCATAAATTGGCTTAACTATTGTGTAAAGACATATCGTATTTAACGATTCCTTTGCAATATCCCACCTCATTGTAAAGATGACCGTCTACATGGGACCCACATATATAAAATAATCAAGGGATTATCCCTTCCTTTTGTTGTAGGTAGTAGCGGTGGAGAAAGCATTCACGGCGGTCAAGACAGACTAATGTCTGATACTCCCAAGTACCCCTTCGCTAGCTTGAACAGGAACAGGGTAAATAAAATATCGAATAGTTATTTGAATTTGACTCGAGAAGAAGGTCATCAAAACAAAGAGGTGAGTGCAAAATTTTGTAGAGAATATTCAGTGCGACAAATTTATATGAATATAACCTTATATTATGAGTAAATATTTGTAAGTAAGTATTTTGAACAAAAAGAAACTCATAATAATGTTTCATTTTTGGTGAAGCAAATGCAAAAGAAAAAATTGTAAATGAAACAATGTAATTAAAAAGACACTGTGAAAAAATATATTTTTATAATATAAATATATTTATGTTTTTAGTATCCACCAAATGCTCAATTATGGAATTTTTCGATGTTCTGCTATATATCGTTATCATAGAGATGCAAGTATGGTTGATATCAATTACGCTACGAGTTTACGAGGATATATTGAAAAATTCTTAGCCTACTATAGAACCAAACAAAATTTCAATGTCAAAATATTTTACTACTCAACATATTCTCCTCTCAATTGGATGAATTTATTACAGCGAACCTACAACGTCTCTAGACCTTTCAAAAAAAAATGTTTCTTCTTGCTCTGCAAACCAGACCTCCGCAGCTTTTATTACCTCGTTGCTGGAAGAAAATTTACGACCTTCTAAACTTTTTCCAGTTGAGGAAAGAGATGATCGTCAGACGAAGACAAATCTTGTGAATAAGGGGGTTGTTCTAAATCTAAATTCTAAATCACGAATTTTTTGCATGGCAATATGAGATTTGTGTGCAGGGGCGTTGTCCTGCAAAAACACCTTTTTATAGCATTCTCTAATTTTTTCCCGTGGAGCGATCAGTTATGTCGAATAGTAATCTCCAGTTATTGTTCTACCCTTATCTAGAAAATCAATCATTATTACTCCAATGCAATCCCAAAAAACTGGAGAAAGTCTCATCCATAGTTACAATTCGGTTTAAGAAGTGTACATCGTCAACATTCAAACATTTGGAGATCCATTCCGCAGCAATTTTTCTCATGTTCAAATTGACGTGAACTATATGATGAACATGTTAGTATGAAATATTCAGTACTTCGGATCCATTTAAGCCCAATTCCACGGTCTGATAAAATCATATCAGGAACTGCATCGATATTTTCGGGGACTGACACAGAAACTGGCCAACTGGCAGTCCAATTTTTCACGGTCGCATTCGAAGGACATTGATCACCAAGGTTATTAGGCATATTTTCGTAAATCTGCTTACCTCTTAACCCTTTCAAATACAGGTACTTGATGATGGCTCGATACTCCAGTTTTCTGATTTTCACAATTTTGGTGGACATCTTTTTCCTTTTAATTTATTGCGTAACTCTGGTTTAGGATTACTTTGATCTTTTTTCGTCATTGATATTTCCATTCCAATGCAGTTCACTCACTTAATAGACAGAAGAAAACCCGAGTATTCAAGAGTTCTAACTGTTTCTCCCTTTTCAAGGCACACTAGGCTAGATGAGGTTATTTTAGTTTGAGCAAGTTTTATTTTCCTCAATTTGAAAACTAATTGAACTTGCTAAGCTTCCCTTCCATCTTATTTTTTCTTTTTCTTTTCAAACATATCCAGCACAGGTTCAAGTTTTTTTTTATTTTTTCTTATTCCAATTTCTTCGAAGCAGAGTCACTTCCCATTTCTGGAGTCTTGTACCGATAGTCCTGTGATCACTCCGTTGGTTCTCTGAATTGAATTTTTCGTGATTCTTAGTATCTTTTTTGTTTTTTCTCCATTGATTCTTGGCCAAATCGCTTTGGATATCGTAAAATTACTACTATTACTACAAGTTTTAAAAGTATATTCCATCAATTCCATCGGAAATGACACTATTACTGATTCTTGGTACCTTCTTTCCTCGTCTTACCCCTGGTAAGGCTGCCTTGGATTTCTTTTCCACTTCAGTTATCTTACAGTGGCTTACTTAAGTGTCACGAATTGAGGAGAGTGTCTCATAACAGTTCACTTCCACTTTTGATTTTGTCGTTTCTGATGCTATTATTTACAAGGCTGTCTGTGTAGATTTTTGTCTCTCTGTTTGACTTACCAGTTACTTCAAGATTGTGACAGCCTCCTCTGCTGTGTATATTTCCGCTTGAAGAATAATACATCCAGTTTTTAGTCTATACGACTTTGAAAACCCACCAGCTTTTGTTCCATTTCTTGTAACCGAGTTATCTGTGAATATTAAAATATGTTTATCCTTCTTGATACATTTTTCATTCCATTTGTCTTTAGTAGGAATGGTTATTTTTATCTTCTCGAACTTCGTGTGATCATATAATCCTTGTCCTGAGCTAATAACTGATTATCAGATTAGAACGATACTTGGAAATAATTTCGTGTACAGATCAAACTAGTAAATAAGATGTTTCACTTTTTCACATAATTTTTTCGATATAAATTTTTACAATATATTGATTCTATTTGCCAACTTGTGGGATTAATACGTTGTAAAATTGTGCGATATCGTTTGTGGGATATCCCATATATGTGTCTCAAATATGTTTTTATTCTTGAATTTCAGTTAACGACTGATATGAGCGCCACTCCTCTTCTGGATGTTTCTAACTTAGAAAATCGCATTTGGTTTAACAAAACAAGAGAAAGAATATCCCCTACATCTAGCACTACTCCATCTAGCACTACTCCAAACGCCAATTCGTATGATTATCATGCTGCCCAACTGGAGAGGTTCCTTGAAGAGTATAGAAGTCTACAGAAGCAGTTGACCAAGATGAAAGAAACATGCGATAACTTGTGTATGGAAAAGGTAAATCAAAATTATATCTCTTTTGAGATTTTGAGAAAAAACGTGAACTTGAGGATAAACAATTCAATCAACTTCATAAGTCGATAGAATTATATAAACATGTATCTACCTTATTCCGAAAACTTCCAGACAAAAATTCTTTCCCTATTTTTTTGATCATATATACCTCATCAGATTAACACAATATTAACTTTATTTGAACAATCCTGACGAGGTCCACGCTGGGAGCGCATCAAAATAACCCTATTTAAAATAAATTAGTCTTATATCAGGTTTCCTTGATCATGTCCATATAAGGAAGCTCTCAGGATTACTTTATTTAAAAAAGAAATATATCTTATCAGGTCATCCTGACGAAGTTCACACTTGGATCATATTAGGTTGCTCGTTTGAAAATAAATCACTTTTTCTTCAGGCTTTCCTGGTCATATTCATGCAAGGATTATCTCAAGATCACCTTACTAAAATAAAGAGTATTTCTTGTAAGGTTATCTTGACGAGCTCCATACTAGGATCAGATTAGGTTGACACGTTTAAAAATGTATTATTTTTTCTTCAGGCTTTCCTAGTCATGTCCATACGAGGCATTTCTCTGATTTACCTTACTGCAAAAATAATAATTTTTTAAGAAATTTGGATAAAACTATTCTTCCCGAATATTTGAATTATCAAATCACTCATTTTGAACCATCTATGAATTTCAATACAACAATTCTCTCATTTTACTTTTAAAAATTGCCTATTCATTTAGCTGTTGAATTGGATATCAAATTATAGTGTGGATTACTCCAAGATAAGCGGAAAATAATATAAAGAGAAGATGATATCAATCTAAACCAGATCTAAATCTTTGCGTGAATAAAAATTTTTTAATGTAGTTAACATCATAATATAAAATATATCGCTACTATTATTTCTTCAGTGTTTATATTGGAAGTGTTAGAGAGAGAGAGAGAGAGAGAGATTCGTTGGCTAAAGGTTGATAGAAAAAGAGGATTTTTGTAAGGAATTTGGTTTGTTTGAGTAGGCCCTCATATAGGGCAGGGCTGGGGTTGTGGTGGTTTGGTTGGGTTTTGTGTTTGCCTAACTAGCGGGAGATTTTGACCGAATGAAAACGAAGTGAAGCTTCTAAGCAAAAACCGCCCTTCTCGTATAATTCCCTATCGTCGACCATTTGGCTGGAGAACCGGTTCACCAGGTTGCAGGGAAACCGCAGAAAACCTGCAACACTTGGAAGTGTTCGGATCTAACGAATATTCTTTTTCATTGTATGACGAAAAAAACACTCCACTCTAAAACGAATATGAGAATTATAAGCAACACGACATTTGACAGTGATAATAACATCCAGTTGTATGACATTATCACTGTCAAATGTTGTGTTGCTTATTTTAGAGTGAAAGTGTTTTCTTAGAAACATATTGTGTTCGAAAGTTTTCTATATGAAATAATAGAAAAAAGTTCATTTTAAACAAAAAAGTGAAAAAAAACCTTAAAGCGATGAGTGGGTTTTTAATATATTATAGATTTATTTATGTGATGTAAATGTATTGGGAATGTGGAAAGTAACCCGAAGAAACATTGTAATAAATAAAAACATTCAAGTGTGGTGATTGGAAAATAACCCTATACAGATACATATAAGTTTCTATGATTTATAGAGTATTCTTATATGTGTGAACCTCTCTTTCCCATACAAACCAGAAAGAAAATCTGATGAAGAATATGTTAAGCTATCATGATCCTGATCAGAACCATATAAGATAATCCTGATAAGGGCCATATAAGGTAATCCTAATACGGACTACGTAAGGTAAACCTCATCAGGACCTCATTACTAATCTACGTTACATGCTGATTAATAAGGTCCTTATCGGGTCCTCACAAAAAATTCTAGTCGGTTAATCGTTTGTGAAAATATTATTTTTAATATCTTGGGAATTTTTTATAATCTTCGAAATTACTGATACAATAGTGAATACTGCATAATTCTAATTCGAATTATTCGAAAGTTATTGAAAAAATCAACGGGAATATTTCATTTATTCGGATTGTTATTTGACGGGCTTGTTATAAGTTATCAGTTCCTCCCTATCGCTAGATTTTTGTACACATTATTTATTAGGAATGTTTAAACTAAATTTAATGCTGATAAACTGTCCGGCTGGCTATTTAATTGTACTTCTTTAGAAATCTACCTGTTAGGATATCTACAATTGTCGCAACTAACAGTACCATTTTGCCATTTCAAATAAAGGCGATTTTATTAGAAAAGTCTATTTTACGACGAAAATGAGAGTCTACATCAACCTTCGGTATTATGGCTCCACAAAATTCCATTCTTTGGTATTGATCATCTCCGGATAATTTCGTACTACCGTTACTTTATACAAACGGAAACTATTCTTTTTAATAATGGATTATCTACAAAACTTTGCATAAACTTGAGGAATTTAATCAACTGTCTTCAGTTTTAGAGCAATTTTCAGTTGAAGATACTTTTCATGAGAATTCACATCGTTGAAACGAATTAACTCTCTATTATGATCGACAAAAGAATCGTTATTCTCTACTGTTTGGTAAACAAAAACTTTAAAAATTATCTTATTACAATTAGTCCAGAAGAAAGCGTATATCAATATCGAAAACTATTCCACCTCAATTTTTTTATGCGATCCACTTCGAATTGCTCACTGATGACATAAATGTATGTTGCCAAGGGACAACTCCGTATCATATTGTTTAAACCAAAACTGTTTAAGAAATTGCAGAGAATTGTTATTTTTCAACCAAACAAACTATATTTTCATTGAAAAATAAATGAAAAAGGTTCTATGACTTTTCACCATAAGGTTAATATTTCTAGGAATGTGAATGTCTGAAAAATCTCAAATTTTGGTAATTTTCACCAATAAGAAACATATTCAAAAAATGAAAAATGAATAATATTTTTTCCCAATTCCTTATATAATAGTAAATAATATTCTAAATGGATTATGCTTGTTTTTCAAATGTTAATTTTGCGCGCTCACAAGTATGCGTTGCTCACATTTAAGTATCGCCGTCACTTTCTGATTCATGCGCTGCATCGGTGCAATGTTTTTAATAATTAAATTGTCTATAATTTGTTTTTAATTTGCTTTTAATTTATTTCAATGGCACAAAAAAAACTTCAGAAATAATAAAAATAAAAGAAAATAGTGATGTTCTAGTCTCTCTTGGCCATAGCAAATACTAAGGAGTTGAGAGCAGCATTGTATGGAATATTTTATATGAAAAAGGTAACACCGGGGATAAAGCTAGACAACTTATTTTTGCTCGTTGCTTTGGCAATATTAATTTATCAAAAAGGCCGTACATATCAGATGTCTTGCATTTGCATTAACTCAAAGGTTCTATTCATATGTATTAATAAAAATACATTGAATCCCAAATTTAAAACATTAGATTTTATCAATTTCGGTTACAAAATGGTAAGAATGGTACTTTCATTCAAGAACAAAACCTCATTTCAAATTGATCTTTTGAATCCATGTAATTGTAAGAAAGCCTGTAAAACCGAAGCTTGTTACGGTTAAGAAATAAAATAATAATAACTACAATTAAAAATCAACTGAAAATACTGAAACAATATGAAAATTCAATGATAAGGTATTTTAAAAAAATAATGATTAGGTACTTAAAACCAGAATGAAAAACCATGAAATTGAATGCTATGATAAATTATTATCTCTTTGTGCATGCCTCCGAATGTAATTCTGTTTATAATGTTGCAAAAAAGTGAAAAAACTACCGTGCTGATATTTTTAAGTGTACAATATGCAGGTACATTGGTTTGGTACTGTTTCAATTTATATTTCTGGTTTTAAGTAGCTAATCATTATTTTTTGAAAATACCTTATCATTGAATTTTCATCTTGTTTCACTCTTTTCAGTTGATTTTTAATTGTAGTTATCCATGCAGGCGGGTTTTTTTAATTATTATTTTATTTATGTCTTTTTAGTTAAGATTACGTAACCGGATTAATTCCTTGAATGAGTTTATGTCATATGGTTGATTAAGCAACTTGTTAGAGTCAAGAGAACTAATAGCAAGTCCGGAGAGAGTCTTCACTCTGCTCAAAGCAATGTAAACTTGACCTTTTGCAAATAAGTTTCTACTTAAATCTACAACTGCTCGATCTAAAGTTGTGCCCTGTAATTTATGCACCGTCACTGCCCAGCATAAAATTAAGGGAAGCATTCGTCGCTCGATCTTACCTTTACCACGTAAAGCATCAAATTCTGTAGCACAAGGCTCTATCCGGACTCCAATACCAGGTCGATTCCCTGTTATATTTGGGTCATCGAACTCCACAAATACTGCTTGTGGCAGTTCTCCCGGCTCCAACTGCTCTCTGCGTAGTGGTGGCCAATCTATTCGTCGGATAACACCCATAGCACCGTTAACCAGCCCATGGTTAACATTGATGTTCCGTCTTAGCATGGCTCGAGAACCTACACCTAATTTGAGTTGGTTTGGTATACCACCTGTTTTATTGGGATCTTCAGGTAAGTATTCCTCTCGTGGTTTTCGACCATATGTTTTAGGATCCAATGAGATGTCTACAGCACTAACGGTGTATACTTTTGTGAGCTTTTCTAACTTTTCTGTCATAGTCGCGTTATATGCATCAACCAGTCTAGTTGTTGGGAAAATTCTGACAGCTTCTCCATCGTCAAATGGCCCTATTAACGGTACTCTGCGGTTTTCTATGATAGATAACTGCTGCATTGTAAGTTCTCCAACGTGAAGACTGTTTAATATGTCCACAAAAGTTGTATCTCCAGCTTGCCTCATATTTTGGGACAACTCACAATAATTAAGATATTTAAATCGCACAAGACAATTATAATCATAGTAACAACGTAGGTCCGTCCTCGTAGTAAATATATTAGTCTTAGATAACAAGAAGTCACAACTATACCGCGTTTTAAAAACCTAGTGGCGCCATCTATCCGAATTGTTTGTTGCGCGCTGACCGATGCTTCATAATAAGTAATATTAAGAAAACACAACGATACCGCGTTTTAAAAACCTAGTGGTGCCATCTATCCGCACAGGTCTGAATTATTTTAATTAGCTATTTTTACCCGACTGCCAGGAAGGGTTATGTTTTTAACGCGTATCTGTATGTATTTAATATTCTTTATTACCTTGTCTCTCCAGAACCGCTAAACGTGTTCTTAGATAGAAGACATTTAAAAAAAACCAAAATGGCGGATTTTGGACGCCATGTTGTGAGGTAAAAAAATTTTTTTTCACTACCAAGCATATCGAGTTGGGTATCAAAATGAAGGATTTTAAACACTGATTGTGAATATGTATTTAACTTGCAGTTTTAATATTAAATGGAACGATAAAAAATAACTAATTAAAATAATTCAGACCTGTGCGGATAGATGGTACCACTAGGTTTTTAAAACGCGGTATCGTTGTGTTTTCTTAATATTACTTATTATGAAGCATCGGTCAGTGGCGCCATCTATCCGAATTGTTTGTTGCGCGCTTGTTAGTAAAAAAAATTTTTTTACCTCATGGCGTCCAAAATCCGCCATTTTTTTTTAAATGTCTCCTATCTAAGAACACTTATCCTAATGAAACGAATCTAACGATACTTCAAATGTGAAAATCCGTTTAGCGGTTCTGGAGATACAAGGTACTAAAGAATATTACATACATACAAGATACGCGTTAAAAACATAACCCTTCCTGGCAGTCGGGTAATAATATTAGTTGCATACCTCTGTGTGGCGGTGATTCAGAGGACTGAGAGAATATAATATATTGAATTGATATAATAAATACTTTTTATAAAATCTTCTTTCATTATTTCATACTTCTACATGTATAACATTCTTTTGACAATGCCATTCAATGTAATTACTTTGTTTTAATAAGAAAAAATATATAATTTGATAAAAAAGTAATTTTAATTACATGTTCCAATTCATCCTCAAAAAACTTTTGTAAAATTGAGTCCAGAAAATAATTTTAGACAATTCAATTCTTAATAACATTTCTATTTTTGAGAATCTTTTGAAGATAAATGATAATAACGATTCGGGACACAAAGAGACCATGCAACGCATGACTCGGAGAGAATTAGCGATACTTAAAGGAAAGCGAAACATACTTGTGAGCACGACATTAACAATTGAAAAACAGGTAAAACAAATTAGTGTCCTAGAGTGGAGCATTCGTTTGCAAAATTGTTTTAAATCGTATTTTTTTTAATGGCCAAGAGGTGTTCTCGATTATAAAAGTGTGAAAAGATATCTTTTGATGTCATTATTTAACAGATTAAATTCTTCAAATTTATTTAGGTTAACTTTTTAAGACAGTTGAAATATTTGATAAAAAACTAGGAATTATAACATTTCAATTTTTTAGATATACTATTTAATTCAGGAATATTAGGATTTTCAGCGATTTTGAATTTTAAAAAATTCATTTAAATTATTGGGTTAAGGATTCGATAATAAGCGTGGGGACTTCGAAATATTGTAAAGAATATACAAAAATTAATTCATTGCAAAAAATGCATTTTTGTGGCTTATTCAGTTTTTCATTGTTTAAATAATAACATCAAAATATATCAAGCGTCATCTTACACTTTTATAATCAAGAACCCCTCTCGGACATTTGAAAAAAAAATTCGACTTGAAACAATTTGCAAACGAATGCACCACTATGCTCTAGTCTAAATGAAATTTTCTTTAATAACTTTCATTAACTGTTGTAAAAAGAAGTAGGAAAAAAATATCTTTTATTATGTAGTTTTTCAAATGTTTTACATGGGCCAAAAGTACTCATATTTGAGATTTGTCGAACCTTTAAAAATTCATATTTCTAAAAATATTAACCTTTTCTCGAAAAGTTATGAGACCTTTCCACTTTCCACACAAAAGCTGAATTTTTTGCGTGAAATAAAAAAATTGGTTGTCAAAAAATACAGCTTCTTCAACGTCATCAAGCATTTCATTAATGAAGTCCCAACCCAACCCAGAGTATTGTAATACCGTGGCACTGTATTACCGACGGTCACGTCAATATCAAATCCAATTAACTATAATTTCTGCTGTTTGAATTATAATTTTCGCTTTTAGAAAATTATTTCTAAAAAATTTATTTTACATAAAATTACAATATTTTTATGTAGTTGAATGAATATAATTAATCTCAAGAGCGAACTAACTATAAACATTGAATGAACTATATATTCAAGAGTGATACATATATTCATTATTCAAGTTGTTGACAATAAGTCTTATTTATAATAAAAAATGCTGATAAAGTATTTACGATATTTGATACAATTGCGTTTTCATAAAATGTCCTTCAAGAATTTTCTACATGTAACTCCTCCATCCCTAAGAATGAAAAATGACGGAGGTATTTTTCATATCCTGTTGTCTTCTTTCTTCTAGTTCGATGGTTTCCTTCTTCTTTTCTTCAATTTTCTGTTTTCTCACAAATTTACTTTTATATTTACGAATTAACCAAAATGTTATTAAAATTACACAAATTATTATTATTATAGTAAATAGTCCAATTGATACATGGCTTGGCGGATTATAAATTTCACGAATTGGTTTTATGTTTTTAGCAATTTTATTGATTCCATATAATTTTTCAAAATCTATATTGGTTAAATTTAGAGATTTATAAATTTGATTATTTAAAAATTTGAAGTTTAATTTTGGTAATATTATCGATTTCCCTTTTTTAATTTGTATATTGGTTGAGAAAATTTCACTTTCTATTTGGATACTACAGTTTTTTGGATGATGGATCACTGATTTTAAAATAACGGTCAGAATCACTAAAAGTTCATTATTTGTTACTTGTTCTGATATAGTTTCTTGAAGATCAATTTCACCAGAATGTCCGTTTAACAGTTCAATAGTACAATTATCTTTTAACTTGAAAGTTTCTTTACAATAATATTTTTCTTCTAATTCTGGACATTCTTCTTTAATAAAATTGACTTCTTGACTTCTGGCCAAGTAAGGTTGAGGAGGGATAAATATCGTATGATTTTGGATTACACGATATAAATGAAAAAATTTTGCTCGAAACGTTTCCTTTAATGGAGATTTTTACGACACAATTCCCAAAAATGCGAATAACATAATTAACACTGGTAATAAATGGCAATTGATCAATGATGTTCAAACCCTTCCTTAACTTTTTGTCGAAAATCGGAAAAAGCTGAAAACTGCATTTGAAAAAAATGTAAACCATTACAATTTTCAGAAGAGAGTTAGGCAATTTCACGTTGTTAACAGGTTATGGAGAAAGAATTATGTTCTTCCATCCAAATCTAATGAATTTTTAGTTAAATTTGCTCCTAAATATATCACTTGTTTATCTCTAAATTAGTTTATGATTTAAAAGATCTTTCTGGTGAAGGCCCAGGTAATTGGCATATTTCAGATTCATCTTCCTGATGATGATCATTCAGATCAACATTCTAGTATTGGAGACTTATCTAGCAATAATTATAATTTGCGAATCAGATCAGAGAGTGATACTGATCAGTTCAGAAATTTGTTTTTCATTTAGATTTTTGAATAATTATTCTTGCGTGATATTTTTTTTGGTTTAATATCGATATGTTTAACGAGTATTTCGTGAATATAAGATTATGCTCAATTATGGAATTTTTCGATGTTCTGCCATATATCGTTATCATAGAGATGCAAGTATGGTTGATATCAATTACGCTACGAGTTTACGAGGATATATTGAAAAATTCTTAGCTTACTATAGAACCAAACAAAATTTCAATGTCAAAATATTTTATTACTCAACATATTCTCCCCTTGGATACATTTATTACAGCATACCTGCAATGTCTCTAGACCTTTCAAAAAAATTGTTTCTTTTTGCTCTGCCAACCAGACCTCCACAGCTTTTATTACCTCCTCGTTGGAAAAAAATTTACGAGCTTTTAAACTTTTTTTTGCATGGCAACATGAGATTTGTATGCAGGAGAGTTGTCCTGCAAAAACAAAATAAAATACCTTTGGATAGCTTTCCGCGTCTTTTCTCTGTCAGTAATGTCGACTAGTAATCTCCAGTTATTGTTCTACCCTTATACAAAAAATGATTACTCAATGGCAATCCCAAAAAACTGAACTGTTGCTTTGTTTCTGAATCGTAGAAATGTGCCCAAGTCTCATCCATAGTAACAATTCGGTTCAAGAAGTCTACATCGTTTTCAAATCGAGCACAGATCGAACGCAATGCTTCTAGCCTTGCCCGCTTTTGGTTAACATTCAAACATTTGAGGATCCATTTTGTAGAAATTTTTCTCATTTCCAAATTGACGTGAACTATATGATGAACGCGTTCGTATAAAATATTCAGTGCTTCAAATATCCGTTTTAGTCCAATTAGACGGTCTGATAAAATCATGTCATGAACTGCATCGATATTTTCGGGGACTGACACAGAAGCTGGCCTTCCCGATCAGTCATCATCTTCATTGGAAAATGTACCTCTTTCGAAGCTTGCAGTCCAATTTTTCACGGTCACATACATATGTGTCTGGCTTACTTTTTTGACGACAAACTTTACACTGACACTTCTAATAAGTTATTGTTAGTTGCTATGGTAACGCAATATTTTGTTTCTGCATGGAGCTGGTCTCAACTAGATATCAATTCATCCTCGTATATAGTTGTCATGTATAAATTATCTATTGATTTGGTATCGTGAGTACATTATTTCGTATCTTTTGATTTTTGGGTTTTTTTTTGAATCGCCAAAAATTTTGTTCAGTAGAGAACAAATTTCCATGAAATGTTTCAAATGCTCTGGAATTCTCTTGCTTTGGGCACATTTAGAAAACCAGTTTAGTTTGGAACAAATCTTATGCTCAAATATTTTCTGAAATTTCTGGCTATAGGCAAATCTTGGATTTAGTTAATTTTGTAGTAGTCCCTTTTCCTTTTAGTACGTATGTACTTAGAAATAATCTTTTTGCTTGGTTAGGTTTTCGTTCTCAGTATACGCTTCATTTTAGTTTTGATACGAGTATATCACGTTATTGATTATTTTGATGCACTTACACTCAAGTTAGTATTTTGTTACGGTATATATCTTGTTCACGATATCGGTATTAATTGTAGCGAAAATGTTTGTTTTCAATTTATTATATTATGTTCTGATTTTTTAATTACTTTGTGTGTGTTATAGCTAATGGTTAATGCTTGGTTCCGTCTTGACAGACTTTTTTCTCGCTACACTTGGAATGGAATGGTAGGAAAGGCATTGCCTTGTTATATTCTCATTTTTTATATTTCTTTACATAGTGATATGTGAGCCTATATATTTTTTGAAGTCGCGTGATAAATTTCATTATTTTAGTCTCTTGCCGTGTTTCTAACTCAACCATCTCTCGCAATAGCATTATGACGGATTATTTAGAGGTTTTCGCTTTCCTGTTAAAAAATGCTTACAGAGATTTTGTTTTTTTGTTAAGGCCTAATTCTTTGATAGATGTTATACGAGTCTTGTGATATCCTTAAGTGGAACAAAATTTCGGCAGTGTATCATGATGGATCATAACTCATATTTTGATAATGTCAACCGTTCCAATGTTTTATTTCAAAATTGGAATAATTGGAACTGATCATGTTCTTAATCTTAAGGTTAATATTTAATGTATAGTAATGGGAATATACTTCTATTATAAATATTGTTATACGATTCACTGCATTTTGCTATCAATAGATATTCCTTGAATTTTTTTTTGTTTCTCCGAGGAGAGGGGATGTAACATGTCATACGGCTTGTTACGTTTTTCTTCAAACATTTTTGAATTTTTCTCTGTTCACGTATTATGGCACAGAAGTCACTTAGGATTTATTTATCCTTACTTTGAGATTTTGAAGAAATTAATAAATCGACCTCCCACTTCATTCGAGAAAATTCAATAAAACCTCGAAATTGTTTCAAATCCGTCCTCTACCTCTCTACACTTCAAGTAAAAGTTAATTTCAATAGATTTGTGGTGATTTTATTCTTTATATTTGCTGTACTACAGCTGCCAGGTTGGCAGTTTCCACAACATGGATACAACCACCAGACTACAAACTCAAACTCAACTCTAACATTTGGGAATCCAGTTGAGAGCTGCAACCATCCCGGGTTTCCATAAATAAGTCCCAGCCTCCTCTTTCATATATAAATGAATCTGAGTGGTTTTTTAATTAATAATTGCTTTTGTTCGTTGTCTTTTTTTGGATACGCAGTTAATGCGAATTTATTATCTTTTCAATAAATTTATTGGTTGCTGAAACTTTTTTTACTGATCTTAGTAATAACTATTAATTTGGATAATCGTGTCTGGGAATAGTTTTGGATTGTTTAATTTTCATTTTTAATTTAGTACATAAGTTGTTTCCAGATTTTCCGCCTTTTTAATTAATTTTTAACGTCGTTCGTTGGAAAGCTGGTGGCGTCCAATTTAATATTAATTGTTCACCCCATCCAACTATCAGTTTTTTTATACTTCAACTAAGGACGAATACCAATTCCTAAGGAAGAGCCTTCTGCCGGGGATTTGTGGTTACACCACTGACTGTGGTGCAATGTTATTTAAACCACTTTTCAAATAATTCTGCAGTCATATCTTCCTGATAATCATCTGCACAGTTCTTAATTTTTTTAGCAGATTTTAATAAAGCTTAGGCACGAAACCGTCTTTGCTTCCAGCGTGTACTACCGTAATGCGTTTCCCTTTTGAACATGGCCCATTCAAACAGCAATTTTCACTATTGTCAACCCAACCGAAATTTACTACACCATGACTGCCAAACCATATTTCATCTACATAAATTATGTCTATTGGAATTTCGTCTTTATCTGACGTAAATAATCTCGTCGCCATCGAACGATCCTTGACGATTCAGTTATTGCCATCCGTTTATTCAGTTTTTTGTGTTTAAATTATTCTCACTACACCGTGCAATTTCTTTGTCTTCATTTTCCTATGGTCAAAAGAACGCCATATTTCTATTTATTTAAAGACTTATGAATTAAATGAATCTCACCTAGTAACGCCACTGCTTATCGCAAGCTGTCGGTAGAACATTCCGAAGAAACTGTGTACATACGCTTTCCGACACTTTCGGCCAATAGAAATACATTTATGTTTACGTTTCGATGTTTTTATTGGTGGATGATAAATTTTGACACACATTCATCAAGTCAACCTAGACTGACGGTTTGTTAGATGTTCACCGAATTTTATACGGGGAGTTAACATTATTTTTAATTTTTTAATTTGGTATGAGTGCCGTGCGCATTGATAAAATGTTGATGATTCCTCGCATAACTGTCGTCTGCAATTGATATTGGAAAAACTATAACTTCATTTATTGTTATTTCTATGTATAATGAACCTTTGAAACAAACAGATATCCGTTAATCAAACACATATTCAATGAAATTTTAATAACTCATTGGTAATGTGGACTACATATATTTTATGTTCATCGCATATCAATCAGACAAGCAATTCTAAATTAGCAGATACTGCTGTTGCTATTTTACTAGTTCGTCCAGTGAGTATAGCCCAATTAGACCCAAAACCCACGAAAATTAGTTATGTCGCTGATTTTCTGAATTTAGGTAGTTCTGAGGGTGCTTTATCGATACAGTAGAAAGTAACATCAAAATTATGGCCGCTAAACGATATATATATTTGTTTAACTTTTCAAAATTCCAAATTTTGCAATAACTCGGAATCTATGCCGAATTTCAAGAAAAGGAAAGGAATCAAAAATGTAGTTCAAAAAATTTCCTACAAAAAAGGTCCCTTGTGATTTTTTTTAATCTCAAAATTACTCTTACAAAAAGCGAATTCGTGCTACTGGATTTTTTCAACAGTGCATTTTTTGCGGATAACTCAAAAAAGACTTGATATTTAGAGGTAAATTTCTAAAAAAAAATACCGAGCAGGTAATTACTTTCGAATAAGTTCAAATGTAACCTACAAAAACCTCTAAAATGCCAAAAATCCTCTTTTAAAATTTTGATTTTTGTAAGTACTCTAAACTTAAGTGTGGGACATTTCATAGTAAAGCCTTATTTCATGACATTATACACTGGACTACACTTGCTATGAATATTAACATCAAACTCGTCAAGAAAATCTCTTTCATTCTCATATTTATCGAGGAAATTGGCGATCAAAACAATAAAAATAATTCAACATTTCACTAATCAAAGAGTATTTTGATGGTGACATTTACGACACGTACTAAAACAGAAACATAATTAATTTTTTACCTCGAAGAACTCCAATTAGGTTCCTATTTCCCATTATTCCTATTATCCCATTTTCACTATTTTTTTTCCACAATTTTCATTCAACAATTAACGTTAAAACTTCACATGTGCATTAATAAGATGTATTTTGCCGTCTGTCTGTTTCGACGGTGCGGCGCCCTCTACACCCATAGAATCATCGGATGGTGTATTGAAGAAACTCTCCCAGTAGAAGATCTCTTTTTTGTAATGAATATCTATATAAAGAGTGACTGTGCTCATCCGATTCTATATCACGTAAGCTTTCGTTTCCTCCCGTATAATGCGTTAAAACCAAACCCTCGAAAATCTCGAAAAGATTTGAGAGAAAAATGTCGTTCTGGAGCTCTTAGCGAGTTTTCAAATTTTTTATGGGAAACCGAAGGGAGTAAATTGAAGCTCGATGACTAAGCCACAAAATGTATGCTTTAGTTTTTTCATTATTTTGCGAAAATGGCGCTAGTATTCAACGACTTATAAGAAAGTAACCGAACTTGTCCACTATGAAAAATCTAGCATTAGTGAAAGTAGTTTCTTTCCTAACACAGAGTGAGTTCAAAGGAATAATTGGTCGGTCTTATTTTAAAGGTAATCGTCTAGTTTACGACCTCAAGAAAAAGTTCGCTGCAGGGTGTAGCAGGGTCACAGACACCTATGTTTTAAGTTCAACAGGCAACCAGCAGAAACCAATCCCATTCGTGTTGTTTTCCAAGAAAATTTTACAAGTCTGAATTTTTTTGCAGACTCTAACGAGTAAAATACACTATCCTTCGTCCCGAAATGTTGAGTTTTCGAGGAGATACAGCAGTTTCTTTTTCTGTCGGAGACGTAATTTCCCTCAGACTTTACGTGGCGCGAAAACTTTTTAGTAAGATGCGACCCCGAAGTTTGAGTGCATTTTACAAAGAAATGACACTTCTTAGGGAAAAATCACAGGGAACCTTTTTTGTAGAAAAAAAAAATTTTGATCCCTCTACTTTTTTCGGAGTTTGGCATAGATTTCGAGTTATTTGCAAAATTCGGGAGTTTGAAAATTCAAACAAAAATATATCGCGGGAAAAATTTTGAAGTTAACTTTCACTATATCGATAAAGCACCCTGAGAACTACCTAAATCCAGCAGCTCTTGCAACAGGAAATGGACGATTGTAATATTATCAAAATTTCGAGACTCGCCTTTGTAACCGCGTTCATCGTTCAGAAAAAGTTGTGAATAATTACAATCAATATTCGTATGACTGAGATTAAATATTTTATGCAAGAGAGATCACAATTTCATTTCGATCTTCTTAAAATTTACACTACGGTTTAATGAAAATAAGTTTCTCTCTAGGAGTTATGAAAGAAATATTCCAATAAAACTTCTCATATTTGTTGACAGTTGAAAGTTAAAACTCTGATAAGTCTGAAATAAGTAACTTTCGTTTGGAGTAACTTGAAAGCTTGTCTTATTAAAGAAGAAAAGTGACTCCACGTTGAATCAAAATACTGACCTGAAGTACATTACAAGATAAGTAACGGGTCTAGCGGGTAGATGGCTTTGGAAAATACGTGTTGAAATTTCAATCAAAAATATTCAGTTTGGATCGAAAATAAAATACTGTTTTCAGAAAAATTACAAAAACTATTTTTTTGTATTGATTTAATATTCGTTTTTATGCCAAATTATTCGGTTGTTTTAGAGAACAAAACAATCAACAGAATAGTTTTAACCAATTGCAAATTTAACTTGTATGAGATAGCGAGGTTATAGAAAATAACATACTATTTTGCATGTGAAAATTTGGGTTAAAATTCCTCAAATGAAATGAGCTGATCCCTGAAATCTCTTAGCAATCAATTTCGGGTACTTGGTAAGGTTCAAAGGTTCCACTTAAATTAACCGAAAGCTACTGCAATCTGCTGTTTGCTGCTTGTCAAAATCATATGTTTATTTAAGTTGAAAAGCTTTTCTCGTGCGCGAAAAAAGTTATGTTGTAGGTTTGTTGGAATTTTAAAGAAATTAGTCATTATTAACTGAAGTCAACAAAACGAATCGCTACAATTGAAATGTGTAAAGTACTATTGAAAATGCTAGACTAAGAGTAAAAGAATTCGCGACTATATCGTTGATTGAATTGTTCTGTTAAATACCTGGAACTACTACTTATTGTTAGTTGAATTAAGCATCGAAGGATATCAAAAGCTATATGGTATATAAATGGACATGGTATTTTGTTACATCAGGTTCTTGGATACGTTGTGTGCAGAAATAAAGAAAGAGTGTTCCCAAATATCGAAGAAAAAATATGTATCATCATTTGTCAGAACACTTAGTGAATTCAACATATCAGTTAAAATGAAATTAAATATACTGATATATAATATAATGATATATTCCCACTCAATCAATGAATTGTAAAAAATATTGCCATTTAAGAGGTGATTTTAATGATGATGCAAGTGAATCAGACACATTCGAAGACAATATTAACAATAACTTTAGACCTGAAACTTCGAGAAGACTCCATTTTATTCGGCAAAATGACCTCAATGATTTGGAACGAAATCTGAACCTCCCGAAGCAAAAAGAATGTAAAAAAAGAAATGTACATTATTTTGATCTGTATTTTATCACTCCACGATGGAAACAACAAACCATTTATACCACTTACATACTTAGTTTCTATGAAAGGAAATTATTTAAACCATTGTAACTGTTCTTGATGCACTTACGTATACAGGTTTGTGGTGATTGGATGATTATAGCCATATTTAATAGATCTTCAATGTGAGTTTACAAAATATTTTCACGAACTTGTCTAACTCACATTGAAGCCGGACCTGTTCGATTATATTGATGAAATCTGGAGTTTGGTGAACGTGCAGGCTGCAATTCCTAGAATGTGCCAGTTATAAAGCGGTGCCCGTTTTTATAGAATATTGACATCGTGATGTGACTTTTTTTATCGAGACAATTTCTGAGAGGGCCTTTTCGTTTGTTCATATTCTGGACCCGAATTATCTAGAAACGGAACGCATGCAAAAATGTATTGATCTTAATGGAGAATATTTTGAAAAACAATGAAGCCATATCCAATTATAAATATGTATGTATGTAAGTGAATAGTTCAGTGTATTTAGTATTAGTATAAATAATTTCCGTACGTTATATTCACCGTGTGTATAAATTCACTTCATCGCTAGAAATTGCTTAGATAAATATTAAAAATAAAAATGGATCACCAAACAAAACATTTTTTAGGCTTGATAGTTATCAATTTCAATTTCTTTAAATGAGTATCAGAATAATTTTATCCACAATGACGTGCACTTAACAGAAGGCCTTTTTATTGGACATGATTTGAATAAATTGATTTTCGCTAAACTAAAAAAGATTGGCAATCTGGAAATTATTTTTGAGGACATAGTAAACACGAAGAATGAACATTATATTACAAAATCTCAATAGAAAAGGTTCTAAATTCCTATTGCGCCATGTGGTGTCAAATATCACGTAAAATTCGCTTTTTATATACATAATTTGGATTATTTTCAGAAATTCTTGTTATAGTTAGTGACTAAGAAGTGGAAATATTCTATAGAGCCATTAGGACTCAAGATATTCACATCCAGTCATTAGGAACCAAAAAATGATGGGTGACTACTGCTGGTTTCTAAGAAAGAAAATTTTAAGTCATGTGATAGAAGAAAATGATATACCATAATATGGTTTTACAGTTTGTATGTTTGATCTTCTACTTTGTTTAAGATATGTATATCATCTCAATTAAATTCCAATGGATCAATGTCAAAAAAGTGTGTTTGTAATGCTTTATTAGTTTTGGTGTATCTACTAATAAGATAGTCATATCCTCGATCTGTACCTACTATAACCGTAATACTATTAATTTCAAATTATAAGCTGCAAGTTCACTTCTAGACAATAGACATCTAGTTCAGTCTATTGTAATCGTATTGGAAAATATTTGGAAAATATGCAGGTTGAGGAAAAAGTCGTGTGTTATTGTTATAGAGAATTACACATTTACGATTAATCAAAGCAGGTTCTCATTTAAAAGGTCCAATTATAAACTATACACTCAACCAGTATGATTGGGTTGGTTCATTAGAATAATAATTTCTTTAAAATCACAACAATCATTTAACATTACAACTCCTCCGCTTGCCTATCTTGCTTTGGTTTGTCTTACGACGAGGCGTTTCGCTTTTATCTAAACAATGTGTCTCTCCAAATTAATATAGTTTTTGGCTGAACACGTTAAACCCCTTTTCAAAGCTTTTGGACTTTATTAAGTGACCGCAATTGATTGCTGTAAGTTTTTGCGGACAGTTTAATGTGGATAGCACTTTTTACGTTATTTGAGATTTCTTCTTACAATTTGAAACGAATGAAAACTGAATTAATTATTAATTCAATTTTCATGTTTTTTTGTAACAAGTGACAGAAATTCATTATATTAATTGAAAAAATTTCAAAACATATAGTTTCATAATCACATATTCTCCAAGTTCATTTGTTTTTGTGAAAAAAGCGAATAAAAGTCAATATTTTCATAAGTTCAAACATTTGCAAATATATTATATCTTTCAATTCATTTATTTTTTGCAGGAAAGAGAAAAACAACTTCCACCTCCATTTGCAGCATCTACGTCTTTCTTCAACAAACCCTCAACTTTAGCACTTTCTCCAAATTCCAACCAATCGATTGGAAACTCCGTCGACTTCAAAAACTTCGAAAATGATTTAAAGAAGTATCTTATTTCTAAGAATTTATCTCCCAGTAACTTCAATAGCAGTAACTTTGAATCGTAAGCGAATATTTCATAGAATCGTTTATACTACGGCTTGATTAAATCAATACTGATGGTAGTGTGAAATTTCAATTTATTATCACCAGCGAATTCATTTATTAACTCATATTTCTCTCGAACTTTCCAACTAAGAGGATGACTGGTTCTGAGAACTCAGCTTATTGACAATTTTTTGACTATTTACAGGTAACAAGCTCTGATCTTTAGTATTAGAGCTGGGACCTTGAAATTCTCATCTCAACAAACTTGTTTCAATCATAATATTTTGTAATGTCATTATCTTCATGTTAAATATCTTTCACATTTTTCACAAAATATATGGTCGAATTACATGGATTATATAGATATCCCTTTAGCCGATTTCTTTATCATTATCTTACTCTTAACAATTCAGGAACTCAACTAATTTTTTATCTGAACAGGTAACAAGCATTAATCTTTAGTAATAGAGTTGAGACCTCAAAATTCTCATCTCCACTAACTTTCAATCATATTTCAGAGCATGTAGATTTCAACATAATAAGCAAGGGCTTCATTTTTCTCAAAGTTGAACCTTGTGGCTCACATGTTGTATGCTTATCTTGTAATTTCTTATTCTCATTTCGAACATCTATTACATTTGTCACATATAGGCATCTATTTTTTTCATTCGATTCTGATTGTGTGATTCAATTAAATTTCAAAAAACGCGTATGTCTAAAAATTTCTTCGGATAATTCAAAAACCAGAGAAATGTACTAGGTAAATATCAAATTTTTAATAACTGATCTAACAAGTAAATTGGAATTTTGGGAACAGTATTGACATTCACTGCTACAACTATACCAACACACGTAATTACAGTACGTAATGTGCGTTTCGAAAGACAAATTATCAGAGACCTGAGGTAAACAATAGACATGAAAGTTCAATCATGAGTGTTGATGAAGTGGTAGTAGTTGACTCAGATTGATTTGACAGTGCAACTGAAATAAGATGCAATTTGCAAGGGATATATGGTTTTATATCCAACACTTGGTTGGTGCACTTCTCTAATTATATCGTAAGAAGGCTCGGTTCGTATATTTTGAGGACTTAACAATGATGAAAACCTACTGAAACACACTATTCACACTACCATCACACCAACACTCACAAATACATTGTCAGATGTGCGCTTCGATAACCAAGTTATCGTCTTCAGAAGTTGAAGGTAACCTCTAAACGCGTGTCATATAGTTTAATTATGAGTGTTGGTATTGTGATAGTGTGAACAGTATGTGAAGAGTATGAACATCATCAACGGCTCCAGAAAATTCAACTTAGATAATTAATTCTCCTTCATCAAACTCACATAACTAACTTTATCACTGTGAGCAATATTTAGTAAAACGTTCAGCCATTATTTTCTTGGACAGTAGGATAATAATACGTTTCCTTCTTCTGTGAGCCAAAGATATCACAAAAGGCTTACTTTCAAACATCAGCATTTCATGTCTGGTGTACTAATAAAAAATCTTACGCAAATCGTCTTGCTTGAATAGATGTACCTTATACAAAGGTAACGCCTCGTACTGCTCTGACATTTTCATAAGGTTACTGAGTACTACTCATTCATCTATATCTATTATCATTCGCTTCATTTGATGAACTTCTCGTATTTTTTTTAATTACGGTTTAGGATGATTGCGGTATAATCACGATTCTGGTTTTTTTAGTTTTCATGGCAACAAAAAGTATATCGACGTAAGCATTTTGATCCATCAGTTCTTATTTCCATTGTTTGTAATAGCAATTTCAGTGTAGTTGGATAACTGCTAACTGCTATAAACCACAAGATCTACGGTGAGACCTTATTATCCAATTATACTTAAAAATACTATTTATAATATAGCTATGACAAGTTAAAATTGGAAAACTTACTGTTGTGTTGTATTTTGGCTCCACTATTAGTAGTGTAAAAGATATTCAAAGTAACATCAATGTTTGTATGATCAGTCCCTATAGAAAAAAGTTTATTATTATTTAATCTGGAAATCTGAGCGACCAATAAATCGATTATTATTGCGATTTAACCATCCATAACAATAACTGTTTCGTTTGATATGTCATACCAGACGTTGAGTCTCTGACTCTTCTGTTTATCACTCAATGAGAGCTTATCGGCTGCTTTATAGTGACAATTTTATGATGATATATTTTATTTGTAATGAAAGTGGCGCAGTCGATGAATATTATGATATTCAAGACGTTTAAGCTCGTCGCCTTCTTGCAATTTTGGTTTAATACATTGACGAATTTATTTGTTTTAAGACATGTATGCAGACATTTCTTATGCTGGTATTAGGATT